>NW_027182257.1:5920382-6520382 GCF_029961685.1 Aristolochia californica
GGGTTTGGTTAATCCAACTCAAAAAGCTTAAAGAATAGTTCCTCCACCTTCATTCTGCTAGTGGAAGAGGGTTGGAGTGGTGCCCTCCTCCCCCACCACCATTCTATAATGAGGGGTGGGATCCCTTCCCATTGCACTATGGCAAAGATGGCTACCACCCCTTTCATCACCCTTTTTAGTTGACATCTAGGGACTAATAGCTCCCTGTAGTGCTAAAAGAGAGGAGAGGGGACAACCACCCCTTGTTTATTGGGAGAATTTTCTTTGTGACCATGACCTGACTAATTTAGCCTAATAAGCTAATTCACCCATTGAAGTACCAAACATTGCTTGATCAATCAGATTTTAACCCATTTTAAAGTCATGCTTTTATCATACGTGGTGAAGGGATTGAGTCAGGTAGAACTTGGTCACCGGTTCGTTGACCAATCTAATCTTCAGTAATTGTACTAACATTAGGGATAGTCCTCTCCAAACACATGGAGATGATAAATGAAACCCAAATTGGCTCTAAATTACATTGCAGTAGGTACTCTATTTATTAAGTTGGACCTTCTCAATACTCCAAGGAATGAGTCTCATATTAGTGAGTTCAATTTTTCTTGTAATTGTTCTAACATTAGGGATAGTCCTCTCCAAACTCATGGAGATGATAAATGAAACCCATTTATCTGGAAATGAGTTATCACTGCCACCTTCTCAATGTGATTGAAGAAGACCGACCCAATTTTAATCAGATTTAGCCCCATATGATGTACCTTCGAACTTTAAGGTCAATTAATCTCTAACACTAGGCAAACCAACAATAGTATAACCTGCTTACACAAAGACATAAGATATACAACAATAGTAAGGCCTCACAACCTTTTCTTTTCAATCACACACGGATTTACTCAATGAAATTGAGATGAGGAAGGTCTTGTCTACCTATGGCTTGGACTCAATTTCAAGGGTTACTTGCTTACTATTCTGCCCAATTCAAAAGCCTCTCAATAGATATAATTTACCATCAAAACACAAGCAAAAAAGGTCCACACCTAATCAATGCAATCAGTAGATTTAGTGGTCCTGAATGACTTGATTTAAAATATGAGCTCAAGCTATATGTCAGACTAGTTTTTTAAATTCTGCCCCCACATGCTAAAATTATGTAAAAGCCCTTGAAATTCAAATGCTAGAGTGAATATAATGTTTCAAAGTACAAGGACAACAATTCTAGCACTATAGAAGCAAAGTAAATAAAGACTTTAAAGTACAAGCTTAGAGATAATTAGCTCAAAGAGAAAACCTCATATTTGACTTCTTTTGCAGCTTTGGAGGTGACTCAAATCCTAAAAAAATGTGTGTGAGGGCTTGAAAGGCTTAGAAAACACCTAAGGCCAAGAGTCCCCAACGTTTGTGGCAATCTTGGTTAGATAGAAACTCCTCCAATGTTAAAAAAAAAAAAAAACCTAGACATTAGAACTAAAGAGCGATATTTTTGTCATTTAGTAATTACGTAAAAATTGGTCCAAAAATTCTGAAAATATTCATTAAATAATATTTTTGCTATTGAATACAACAATGGTCACATATAATGTTCGAGACCTACAACTCCTGGATGAAAGTTTGAGAGATTGCATATTTGAATTTCTATACAAAAGAGTCAACTCCTTCATGTCTTCATTTTTCTGGCTGATGCGGTCAACTCGTTTGTGAGGGGTCGACTCCTTTTGTATATAGATTACTGTACTGCGCTTCTTTTGTGTTGAATGTTTGCATGAGATGTTTTTCTCTCGTGTTTGGTTTGATGGTAAATAGGACAACTTTTTAATAAGGGGTGGCATAGAAGTTGGTGTATGTCATTTTATATCTTTTTTTCTCTAAAGAGGTGTAGCCCTTACAGTATTATTGACATTATAATCTTCACACTTCTACTATAAATAGAGGCATAGGGACATAGATTAGAGCATCAAGCTCTAACCTCTCTTTTCACTAGTTCCTCTCTTGTGATTATTGTCTCCTCATTCTCTTTCTCTTCAATTTTCTCTCTCATGCTTTCCCCTCTTCCTCAAGCATGTCCACCTTATGAAACTTAACATTTAGAAATAGATGACTAGTGTCTAAATCTCAAATTTAAGGTCGAGAATCAAACTTATAAAATTCATACGAAGAATCAAATCATGAGATTTTACTATAGGGCACAATTGATTCAATTTGCCATGAGATGTGATCCTCAATCTCATGAATGAGAAACCACAAAATCATTTTGTCCCAAAGTATGGGTACCAAAGTATGCATGCATATGAACATTTTTTGGCTCATTAATTTACTAAACCCATCAACTTTCAGTATTATTGTGAAACTACAAAATACGATGGGCTATTTAGCCTATATACCAAGCATATCTATATTTTTATCCTAAGTTTGGTAGTTGTGAAGGCATGTTCATTTCTCACACCATAGGCAAAGAGTTCTTGGGTAGTCACATAGACTTCCATTGACTTTTTTAGGTGCTTGTTGTTAGGAATTAGACGCTCTAATTCAATACTAACGAGAGCAATAATAACTGTCTAATTCAATACAAACGAGAGCAATAATAATTGCAGAAGAAGAAATAATTAAGCACGAAAAACACAAGATTTATACAGGTTCGCCTCAAGGTAAGATTACGTCTTGTCTTCCACCGATACAATAATTCACTATGATGATGAAGTAGTTTATAAGAGAAATCACATACACTCAAGTATTTTCTCTCTAACCTCTCTCAGCCGCAACAGATGATCCTTCTCGATGATAACTTTAATAGTAGTACTCCCAAATATAAAGAGAAAACTAGGACAACTGAAATATAAGTATAAAAATTCCAAACTACCCTTAATGAAACAACAATCAATATATCGATCCGTGTACTAACTCTTTGTAAGGCGTTAATTAGACTCCACAACTAAATACTTACGATTGAAGAAACTATAGATTTCAAATCTTTCACTCAAAACTAGGTCCTAAACCCTTTCTATTTCATTAGGCAAATACCATTTTAGAGGGGGCATAAATGAGCTTCTTTCCTCTAACACATCAATATTCCTTCGAGATGTAGCCATGGGAGAAAGACTTTTTTCCCAATTCACATTTCAAGTTAGAGATCAAACTTGATTTCATGCTTCAAATGAACAACTAACTATTTGAAAATCTAGAACATGTCATTTTGAGCCATAAAAATGAGATTCTTAGACTTTAAATGAGCTTGGTACTTGAGACTCAATTTGTCTTAGGGGTACCTAATGCACATTCTACAAACATAAATAGTTACCAAAATCTTTTTTTTTTTTTTTGTATCCTAAAGCCTCTAACACTTTTTGGTTGGAGTACTAAAGGGAAATTGACATGCTCTTCGTGTATGGGCCAAACATATTATGTGATGTTGAAATGTGGAGAAAAGGAATGTTAAATGGGTTATTGTCATTTTTTACCCATGGACAATAAGTGGCAAAGGGATAAAAAGTTTGATGGCAAGTCGGAGCATTGACCCCCCACCCCCGAGTTTATCTATCCAATTGTAAGATCAAGACACAATTATAGGAGCTCCCCTATAGTATATATAGCATAATAAAAACCAATATGAAGAAAAAATAACCCCTTGATGAATTGAATTTGGAGAAGAAGAGCATTTTTTAATTTATGTTATTGTCGAAGTGGAAATTGAGATACAATTTGGATGTCATGCATATTAAGAAAAACGTATGTGACAATATTATGGGCACAATTTTGAATATAAATGGTATAACGAAATTTTTTATGAAAGGTAGACTTGACTTAGAAGATATGAGAATAAAAAAGGAACTACATTTGAAAAGAGACAATAATTCAATTTACATGCCTCCTACATCGTACACAATGTTTAACAAAAAATAATTTTGTACTTGATTTTGAAACATTAAGTTTTCAGATAGGTATACCACAAATATATCATGATGCGTCAAAGTGGATCCTCTAATGGTTGCCACGTAATCATGCAATATTTGCTTTATGTGGTTTTACAAGGTTATTTACCCAATAGTGCATATACTCCTATTATTGAGTTGAGATTATTCTTCAAAGAGTTGTGCTAAAATGTATTCAAGGTTGATGTGTTAAAGAAATTACAAGGTGACATCATGGTGAACTTATGTGAGTACGAAAATATTTTCTCACCATCTTTTTTTATGTGATGGTCCATTTGGTAATTCATATACATTATAAACACTATTATGAGGTCCGATATAATATTGATGGATGTATGCAATTGAGAAGTTTCTTAGCAAATTGGAAATATAGGTACAAATTAAAACTCATGTGAAAGATTCAATCACCGAGGCATATATTAAGAATGAAGCTTTAATGTTTTGCTCTATGCACTTAGATGGAATTGAAACAAGAATTAGTCAAACATGTAGGGAATTACAATGGAGATGTCAATTGCCTCAAGGATAAAATATCAATTTTTCACACATTGTCTTAACTGAATCATTCTTGACCAGGTCTTGTATAAAAAAATGTTATGGGTTGTACTGAACAACTGTGATGAAATCGAATAATATCTCATGTAACTGTTTGTCAATTTCTGTTTGCCCTTGAGTTATAGAATTTGATTTTTTATTATTTAGCATTTATGTTAAACCATGAACACAAAAAGTTTTACAAAGCAAGGGTACAACTAATCTAGACCAACGACATGAAGAAGAGTTTGTGAATTGATTTAATCAAAAAGTTAGTTGTGTTCATTAACTATATATATATGGGCGCAAATATATGATTTATTGTGTGTTGATATATTTAATGTCCTCTAATATATTACAGGTCAAAATTTTAGTAGCTTGTGAGCAAGTTGACTTAAACAATGATATCTATCGTCTTGCTATGGGTCCTATATCAAGCAATAGTTACTCGAGTTATATTATTAAAGGCATGCACATCTATACCGAGCAACTTGAGGCAAATCATAGGACCAAAATAATAGTATCGTTTTAAAGGGGTATTATGAAGACAATTATATTGATTATTATGGGGTTGTAACTAATATAAGCAAAAATAGACAAGGTATCTTGACTAGTGACTGGTTTACCGGTGTTAATACATCATCTACAGTGTGTAATAGTGTAATGATGATCCATTTACATTGGCATTTCAAGCGGAACAAGTTTTCTACATGGGGGACTAAAAAAATGGTGGATCATGACATGTAGTTCAGAATGTGGTTATGATAAATGTGTTTGATTTGTTGGAGCAATAATTAATCATAGATGAAGCAACTATAGGCTAGCAACAAGAATTATCAAATGATAATCTCAATGTTATCCAAGTGGATAATGATGTTGTGCCTTTAGCTAGAGCAGATGTTCCTTCAAAACATACAGCTATGATAATTCAAATGGTAGAGTAGAAGACAATGAACATAAGGTAGAGGTAGAAGACGAGTACGAGAAAGAAGATGAAGATGAAGAAGAGGTGGAAGGAGAGAAATGAAGAAAACAATGAATCTAAATAGTTTATAGTTAATAGAGTTATTTTATGCCAAATGTTAAATTTCAAATTCTTTGGGTTATAATCTTTGTATTAATAACATTATTGATATTATACAAATATTGTGCAGTTCATCTTATATCATGTGTCCCCATCCATCTATACTACCACCTGTATGACTTGCATCACCCAAGGGTGGTCCCTTGATAGATCCACTATTGGAGATATATGATGATGAGTCTTATGGGGAGGATGATCTTGTCCTAGAGACCCAAGTATAAAAATTAACACAAGTGTATTTTCTTAAATGCCAAATTATATTTTGGTTGGAGTTTATTTATTTGCTTTGAGTATAATTTTTATGTATATGGATGTCTCTCCATCCACAATGTGAGGAAGTAGACTCCCTAATTCTAAACCAACGAGAGCAATAATAATAATCACAGAAAAAGGAAAAACAAGCAACGAAAAATAACAACCAATTTTATACAGGTTCGCCTCAAGGTGAGACTGCGTCCTGTCTTTTGCCGCTGCAGTAATATTCACTATGAAGATGAAATAGTTTACAAAGAGAAACCGCACACACTTACAAGTATTTTTTTTTAACCTCTCAGGTTGGAACATCAGATGCTCCTCGGGATGATGATACTCGTCAAGGTGATAAAACCCTAACAATGGCGCCCTCCATATATAAAGAGAAAATTAGGGCAACTGGATTACAAGTGTGAAGTCCCCACACTACTTTTATTGACACAACAGTCAATATATCGTGGACTCATCATGGATTCCACATCTGCGTATTGACTCAGCGTAGGGCGTTGATTAGGTTCCACAATTTAACACAAGGAGTTATAATCTGCACTTCACTCATTGAGTAAGTGACATGTTTAGGAACTATCTAGACCTAAGGGTGGATAATTTCAAGGCCTATACTGAGAGAAATTATCATATGGGTGCCCATATATTGAGGTAAATACTAAAAATTTGACAATTAAAATTTTATTTTACACATACCTCTATTGTTAAGTGTGATAATGTTTTTGTTATGTGTTATTCCTTTTTTTTAAGGAAAGCTTGATGTCAATATTCAGAATAATATGGAGGCACATGTCGTCATACATGGGGTATCACATTTCAACAACACCAGACTAGTATGCATGTCTGGTACTCGGAGCATGGGGGTCACCCTACAGCATTATCGAGGGGGGGGGGGGGGGGGGGGGGGGTTTGTGGAATTGTAAAATTTATACAATTCTTAAATGTTGAAAATGTTAGAAAACAAACGGTTCAACATACTATGGAAACAAATTCATTTTTGCTCATTCAAGAGGAGAAGGTTTGTGTTCAAACTGAAATGTGTTATTTATTATATTATTAATCTAACACATTCACATTTGTATCTTAAAATTTGTAGGGTGAAAATTGCTCTTAGATTGAGCAATTTATGCTTATTCATTATTCGTAGTACGAGTCGACCGAAGGATCCTAAGAACAATATGTAAGTGTAATTATAACTTTAAGATTTATTTATTTATATGATTCATTTTAAGGGAGAGTAATATTATATTTTTTATGCTATCTTTAATAGGATAAAATGCAAGTGATGGAATGAGTGGTAGAAGTTGGTTAACCAATTGATGAGTTTGCCATAATGCAGGTTGTAAGTGGTCCCAAGATGGCTCAAGCATCAGCAAAAAACTGAAGCCATAGTTGAACATTATCCAAAACATAGATGTCTTAAATTATCTAAATGATTAGATCATATTTAGGCTACTTGGATGCCTGAGTTCAACAACTAGTTTTAATATGTTGAAGATTGATCCGTTTAATTGATTTCTCGTGGTTTACTAACAAAGAAAAGAATGAGTAAATGATTCGTAACACCTCTAAAGCTTCCAAAAAGTTTTAAATCGTTCATGGGGTCTTCTATTGTAACTCGACTCGAAAGTGCAAATTCCTCCTATGCAAAATAGCTAAAGTATTTTTACCTTAGATTTTAAGAACTTTGATCGACCTTTGAAATGGGTGCTAAACTAGTGTGGATTTGATTTTTATAGTAATTGAATAGGGTTCAACAATCCTCTTTGTGCTTGAATTCACATTTATCTCCTCATTTGAGTGCATTGTAACATTGTTTCAGTTTCAAATCATATTTTGGCATTTCAGAAAATGCATATCTTTTCAAATCATTAAGTGACATGAATTTGATTTCTTCGTTTCTTTATTAGGCACCTAGGCTTGAGTGTATTATTTTTAATTATTTGATTGTGACCATAGAGTAAGCAAGTGTCCCTTGTCACATTATAATGGGGAGGCAAGTCCAATACTCTAATAGCCTATGTAACTAGAATTGCTATATTGGTCGCCTTGAGCTATGTGCATAAATTTATTGGTTCCGTTGCGGGTCATAAACAGGCGCATGCGTGGCAAAGATAAGCTGGAAGCAATAGTTGTTTGTTCACTGCGCTGTTAAGCAAGCGGTACCTCTCCTGCTACTCGTCTTCCGACTACCAAATCTCTTGACCGTTCTCAACGAGTGCAGAAGGAACTGGAGAGCATGGCAGGCCTGAAAATCCCAATTGCTTCCTCCCCAACCTCCAACGTCCTCGCCAGCAGAATGCAATTTGCAACCTTTATTAGCCGTCCTTCTCCTCTATCCTCGACCACCTCGTACTCTCCGACCTCTGGGTTTTGTCGTCCTGTCGTCGTTCTTCCGTCAAAGAAAAACAAGACAAACTCGATTATGTGTTCGATATCTCAGGTGCATAGCTACGGAACCGTGGATTACGAGCGGCGACCTCCTCAGCCATGGAGATCGCTTTATCGGAAGATAACGATGGAGGGGAGCCCCAGCTTAGGCTGTTCTTTGATTCTGAATCTGTGGGAGGAGGAGCAGGGGAAGATTTACAAGTGGACTCTTTGCCGCATCGTGAGGGAGCTGAGGAAGTTCCACTGTTACAAGCAAGCTCTTGAGGTTACCTAATGCTCCTCCAATCTTATTCCCAACTTTCTTCCCTCTTTCTTTTGTGTTCAGTATTCTCTAGGTTTGTCTCAGTAGGTATTATTGATTGGAAGTATTAGGAAGGATAGTTTTCCGTTGAAACATTACCATTCTTGCTTTGAGCTAGGTAACTACAATAAAAAATAAAAAATAAAAAAGCCTTGTTCACGTGGATATAGTTTAAAATTCTTTGGCCACTATTGACGGAGCTGATTAATACTTATTAAGGGTCTCTTGTGCTTTGTTCTCTGCTTTGTTTTCAACTTTTAGCAAGACATTGAAACTCAATTCGAAATTAAGTGTTCAGCATTTCGTGAATTAATTAGCCGTAGTCATTTTCAAAAAAAGAAAAATATGGCATTAGCCTCCAGCTGTGTCTGCCATAATTGAAATGGTGTAGAATTCAGCTTAACTTTCAGCAGCTTACTTAATATTTGAATAGCTATCTCAGGGAAGTTTGAAGTACACGGCTTGGTAGATGTGGTTGACATGTTCTCGCTTTGAGTTCTGGATCAAGCTGTATGCATTTGTGGCTTCTTTCTCAATCATCCTCTTGGCCTCTGAAGCCTATAGCTGTCAACCTTCTGGAACATATCTTGTCAAATTGGTGCAGAAGATGTTGTGGGACCTGCTGCTTCCTTCGGGACTTCAGTTACCACCAAAGACCTCCTCACTGAGACACTGGAGAAATAGTGTAACATCAATTGAATTAATTTGTTTCTTCTATCTCCTCAGTTTATTATATTGTTCCATCTAGATCGTCCAAGTAATGATGTCATATATTGATTTTTCAGTTTTTTAGGATCACAAAAATTTAACTTAAGATTCTTTTATGGTGAAATTAACTGTTCCTGTTTAAAATTTTCTCTCATAAACACTTTATAGACAAGAGTTCGATTTCCAAAGGAACTTTGCAATAAAGAGTTCTCTAGTAGTCAGTGAGATTCAATTCCTTAGCTGCCTGACCTCGCTGGAAGTGGCATAGACTAAATTATTCATCTTTTCCAATTCTGATGAACCCATTGTTGGCATACATTGACAATTGTGATTGCATGTCGCACTGATTAGCTGGTCATGAATTTCCCTGAAGGTTGAGACATGGGGGAGTGAACAAGGTGGCACCATCCCTAGATACAAGTTTATTGTGTGACTAACTGAAAGTCCCAAAAACTGAATGCTTGGGGAGGTTCATGAGTAAATTACTTTTTCTGGTAGAGAGACTTTAATTAATGGTGATGTTCTGCAGGTGTAGCTTAACATTGAGATGGCCCTAGAATAGAGAAGGAAAAGAATAAAATCATTTCTCTTCTACCTTGTGGCATCTATTGTCTATAAGCCGTTAGTGGGAATAGTGGGAATAAACCCACATAGGTTAATATTAGGAATATTCTTGTGGCTAATAGTTGGGAACAACCTCCTGGCTTGGAATAATCATTTTGGGATGGACTCCAGAGGATTTGTTCTGTTGGGCATAGTTCGTACCACATGTATGTTGTCCATATCACAGACCCATTATTTGTTTGTTTAGGCTTATAAGTGAGGGAGAGTGTTAGTGGGAATAATCCCATATAGATAATGTTAGGAAAAATCGTGCAGTTATTAATTGGGAAAAGTTTTCCTTACTTCTGCTAGTCGGCTTAGGATAAATGAACTTTAACACTATAATGCCTGTTTTTTTGTAACTTGTCTGGTAGTGAAGAAAAAGAGTTATTTTTTCCCCTAAATTGGAGTAGTCTCTCAACTTTATAATAAAAAAAAAATCTCAAGGATTTCCTAAATGAGACATTAGCAAGGCCTATTCCCAAAAGAATTTAAATATTTCAAGTTTCTTTGTCAAGTAAATCTCCTATCAAGGTTGCCCTAACAGAGTTGGGAACAATTGATTATTATTAGCTGTGCTATAGGGTGCCAATTTTGTAAATAACAACTGTGTGATTAGTATATTCCAAAATCCTTCATCTAGTCAAGTAAGAATACTTTTTTGCAAGTGAAGATATATATATTATTTTCAAAAGTTTATTTATATTGCTTACTTGACGAATTTAATCTTATTCCATGCTAGATGAATGAAATCATAAATTTTGTTAGTTTACCCATAAAACCTAATTTATCCTCTTATGAATTTTGGCTATGCCCTCTTTTGAAGTTCTTTGATTCTTGAACTTTTCATCAGGAAAAAGGTAGCCAAAAAGAAAAAAAAATTAATGTAGGGCATTGACATAGTGTGGTGGTTTGAGCTCAAGAAATAATGAAGTTGAAAGCTATCTCTAGAGAATAATTAATAGAGTTCAACTAACTATCAGAAAACTGCAATTTGAACTCAAGCTTAATGGGTAAAACTTGAAAAGAGGATAATTGAATTTCTGCCTACTAAAAAAACTAGCAAACTTAAGAAAAGTGAAAAAAGATAACTTTACTGAACAGGAAGTAAAGACCAAAAATTTATCAGTAAACTGAAATTTGCCCCTTTTTACGTATTAGGCTTTTAATAGGCACATACACTGAACAATATAGGAAACTTCTTTGCAGTTCTATTCTATTGAATAAACTCTAACTTGTACCTACTAAATCCAGCTTTATTTTTATTTTTATTTTATTTTTGAAGATATCTAGCTCCAATTTGTTGCAGAGGAGTAGCTCTTTAACTTGTAGATTCACCAGTTCTAGTCTTTATCAGTTTACAAACTTGAACTTCAAAAAAAAAAAAAAAACTGAACTGTTATCTACTACCAGAAACTAAAACTTGTATTCTAGTTTTGAACTGAAATTTTATCTAAAACAGGAAGTTGCTTTTCCCAAACTATCTAAAACATGAAGCCTACAGAAAGTTCTTTTGATAAAATATCCATTTTCAGCAAGTTGCCACCACTTTTAGACCTCTTACTTTTACTTTAATAAGCTAACATAGGAAGTTGCAACTTACTGATCCAAATTTATTACTTTCAAAAAATAGGGGGCTATCTCTCTTTAAATTGTCTCCTTTTTTTTTCCTTCCATAACCATGAGTAATCTTGAGGGGATCTTGTGTCCTTGTGTTTTTGAATCCGACATGGAGTGAGTTAGTTTGTAATAAGGGGAAGAACAACTGGGTGTAAAATCTGCCTGGTTTTGTAATAAGCGAATCTTAACCATTTAAATGAGATTAGTAAGTCTGAATGGACTTTGTTAGCTCATTTTGATCAACTCACTAGTGGACCTATAGAAAACTGTAACATTGTCTAGAAGATGCCAAATAAAAGTTAGACTCACACACAGAGGTAGGTTATATTCTGGTGCTGGGTGTCAAGTTGTGGCACCAACATTTCTATGATAATGATCTCACCTGTTTGACTATACTTTTATTGCATGCCTGATGTTATTTGCCTCCTTTGAGGAACATTTTTGTGTAGGTAAATTCAAGAATGAGTCGGTTGTAGTAAGTTACTATTTTGGGTTCACCAAATGAACAATCTATGTCAAAATTCATCTTTCCTTCCACAAAACCTTTTGATAATCTTGTTAATTGCTTTATGTATGCCTGTCAGTGCTGGGTTGCTGTCATCAGCATATTTATTTTTTGAAAAAAAATTGAAAGCCTTCTCTGGGTGGTCAATGCTACATTATCTTTTATCTTTTTAAAACAATGCTGCATTATCTTTTGCCTGTGGAAGTGTGTAAGTATATCAGATGGCCTTGTCTTTGCATGAAATTATGTTGCTGCCAACATGTCTGTCAATTTCTTAAAATAGCTACGCACTAAATGTACATCTTTGTCAGCATTTATATGTCCTAAGAGGTAAAAGAAATCCTAAATTTTTAGGCTATATCATTTTCTTAAACTTTTAAGTGCTGATTTAGTTGTTGTTGTTGTGTACATAACCCTAAGAGTGAATGAATGGTCATTCAGCCGACTGTGTCAAATATTATAAATAAAACCTCCGTCACTTCCTGCAAATATGAATAAAAATTATCTGAACCCCCAGGCAACAAGGCTATAATGACCACACCAGTTGATACCACTCAGACTAAATACAGATTTGATTCTCAATTTCATTTGCTGATGGTAGGAGGATGCTAGAGACCGATACTTCAACTAGACCATGCACTTCATCTTAGTTATTTGACATGTTTTTAAACTATTGGTAATGATTGTAATGCACCTTTTGATTTTTTTTTCTTCACTTTTTCTGTTACCTAAATGAGGATTTTTCTCAGGTGTATGAATGGATGACTGAGCGGCGAGAGAGGTTTAGGCTAAATTCCAGTGATATTGCAATACAGTTGGATCTTATATCTAAAGCTCATGACGTTTCAGCTACTGAAGAATTCTTCCATAAGCTGCCAGAGGCCTCGAAAGACATGCGCACTTATGGTGCTCTTTTAAATGCTTATGTGCGAGCAAATATGAGAGAGAAGGCTGAGACAACACTTGAGAAAATGAAAAATGCTGGCTTTGCCATGCATGCACTATCCTGCAATGTGATGATGACACTTTACATGAATCTAAGAGAATATGAGAAAGCTTTATCCATTGTTTCTGAGATGATAGAGAATGACATACGCTTGGATGTATACACTTACAATATTTGGATAACAACATGTGCAGAATTAAGGAATGCAGAGGAGATGGAACAAGTCCTAGAGAAGATGAAATCTGATGGCAATGTTATTCCCAACTGGACAACTTTTAGTACCCTTGCTTCAATGTACATCAAATTTGGCTTGTTTGAGAAGGCGGAGCAGTGTTTGAAAGATCTTGAGCTTCGAATGACAGGAAGGGACAGATTCCCTTATCATTATCTAATCAGTCTCTATAGTAGCATTGGCAAGAAGGAAGAGCTTTACCGAATTTGGAACTCCTACAAAACAAGTTTCCCTAGAATCTTAAACTTAGGATATTTTACAATGATTTCATCTTTGGTTAAGGTAAGGGATATTGAAGGTGCAGAAGCAATTTATGAAGAATGGTTATCTGTTAAATCCAGATACGATCCAAGAATTGGTAATATTCTTCTGCGCTGGTACATTCGACAAGGTTTGATGGAAAAGGCTGAAAAGTTTCTTGTTCAGATAAAGGAAATTGGTGGTAAGCCAAATCAGACCACATGGGAGCTACTTGCAGAAGGTTACATAAGTAAAGATGAAATAACCAAGGCCTTGTCCTGCATGCAGGAAGCTTCTTTGGTCGAGGGGCCGCTGTTATGGCGCCCCAGACCTGCAAATGTGGAGGCCCTGTTGAATCTCTGCAAGGAGAAATCAGATCCTGAAAGTATGGAGACCTTGATGGAGCTCCTGAAGAAGTTAGATTGCTTTCACATGGACAAATACAAAGCATTGTTAAGAGCACATGATGGAGATAATATGGATACTCTCAGCTCGAATTTATCAGTGAGACATGAATCTGATCAGAGTGATGAATCTGAAAAGCTCCTGAGCCAATACTGAGGAACCCTCTTTGAGTCCTTGATCGGTTATACATCTTTGGTGTGCGGGAATTCACCTCCAACAGGCTCATCGATAACCCACTAGCGAAAGAGGACTCTTCTTGTCTGTTACAAGTTTTGGGATCTGAGACCCATGTTGTTCTTTTAACATCTCCTAGTCTCCTTCCAGGAAGATGGGGTTCTCAGTGACTTGACTTCCTGATTATAGAGCACCTAATTATTTAAGGTTCCAAGCGAGCAAGATCAAACAAAGATGAGAGGATCTTTCAGTTACACATCAAGAGAGATACCCTTTATCCTGATTATAAAGATGTTGATTCAATTTAAAAGAATTGAAGATTTTTTTAAAAGCTTTCTGAAATAGCCTTTGAAAGCCTTTTCTGAAATAGTAACGATTAAGTAAATTATTTAATTGTTTGGGACTATGTAAAATAGTCCCAGGAAAACAAAATGGTAAAAAATAATTTCTGCTTTGAACAATTTTATATGACAAACTTGCTAGTTATCTGTGGCATGTTTTTTTGTCTCTGTCTTCTTAGTTTTTTCATTGTTTCCTAGTAGAATAATAGAAAAATCAAATTTCTAGAATTGCTCCATGTCTCTTCTTACATTAAAACAAAAAGCCCTCTTTTCCTCGAGCCTTCACCTTCCACCAACATTCTTCTACCCTATCTTGGAATGTTTCCTCTTCAGCCAGAGCTCCATTTAACAAACTCTACCAGTAAGAAAACTCTTCAATTTTTTCTGTCTTTTTAGTCTTCTTCTTTCTAGGTGAAAGCAGCTAGAGGAAGGGAAGCTGTTCTTCATTCCTACAGGCAGAGGAAGAGTAGTCAACTTCTTCGATGTTTGCTATTGATGCAGGCAGGGGAGAGGGGCCCTTCCCCTCCTGCCTCTCTTTTGTTGTATGATGATAGAACAAGGGACATAAGGACTGGACCCCCTCTTCCCTCTTTGTCAAGGGAAAACGTGTAAGAGAGCTGTCCAACAAAAAACGAGGGGTGAGACCCCTGTTGATTTTGGGAGGGCATACTTTTTCCTCTCTCCTTTGCATGGAAGTCATCTTGTTGGCGCACAACTTGCAGTGGGCTCCCCTACGTCACTTAACGTGGCATGTTCAGCGTGCCAAATATAGATATATTAGTACTTTAATAATAAGGGAATTTTAGCTATATTATCCATTTTTAAATAATAGCATAAATAACTAAAATTTTAATTTAATATCATAAATACCTAATTTTGATCGGTCAACTACACGTGTTCAGTCAAAAGTAATATATAAGTTTTGACTACTTACGTGGTTTTACATCATCATGTCACATTAAAAACTGAAGAGCTTTGCAATATACTACCCACCAAGTGAAAAACTATGTCATCATCCATGTAGGATGCCACATCATCAAATTACCTTATCATCATCCATATTACATGCCATATCATCACGTGTTAAGTAAGCCTTCGACCCTCTATTTTTTTTCTTTTTTTATTATATTAAAGTGAAATAAAATGAAGTGGATGTGAAATAACCATTATAATGAAATGAAATGTGTAAGATTTTTAAAATCAGAAATTAATATTTTTGAATTACAAAATAACTTAAATCGATCACGAAACGAGAATGGGAGAAAAAAAAGTAAGATGACGTGGATGACTTACGTGGCACACAGATGAAGATGTGACTTTTTATGACATGGTGGGTGATGTGTTATTAGGCTCTACGGGTGTTGATGTGGCATGATGATATGACACAAATAATAAAAAATTTACGTGTCACTTTTGATTATACACATGTACAATTAATTAATCAAAATTAAGTTAAAAAATTAGTGATTTTTACTATTATTTAAAAATAATTAGGTAATATAATAAAACCAATGTCTCTTCTACGATATCCAACAGCAAATTCAACTAAAACCGATGATGTTAGACTGTTAGCCGAATCAGGACGCATGAAAATCATAGTGGCTGTCCGTGAAGCAATCCACTGATCCAATAATTCCCACCCGTTAAATAAAAAACCCTAATTTCATCACGAAAAGGGAAGAACAGTGCCACATACATGCATCCACGACCCAGAACATGGCACCGTTTGAAGGAAGGGGACACGGGAGGATTCGGCTTCTTCCTCAATCCACTTTAAGATCATGTGTCCACTATTTAAAGCTTCGGCCATGTTTAATCAAGAACAGCAGAACATTAAAAGTTGTACAAACACTGAAACTGCCGCGACGAGAGGGAGGTCATCACGTCAATCTCCTCCATTGTGCAGCAATATAATACTGGCGAAGGAACGGCGGTGTGAACAAATGCCCCCCCTCACATGGCCACCACACGAGTAAGGGACTCCGCATTTCCTTCCTCTGGAGCGTGAAATATTCATCATCGCCACCACTTTTACAGCTATTCTGGATTAAATTACTCGAGCGCATTACCGGAAGAAACCATGAGCTGTTTCCTGTATTTACAGAAGAAGAGAATGTCGTCGTCGTCGTCGTCGTCGTCGTCTTTGAGAGTAGAAGAAACGTGAAAAAGGAAGTGGATCAGGTGGGACCCCGACAGGCTGTTGGGGGAAGGGGAGGGGGATCCCACCTTGGTAATTTCACTGATGACAATCACGACGACGAAGACGCGATTCTCTTCGCTCGCCTTCCGCGATGCGGCGGTGACTGGAATCTCCGCCACTCTGTACTCAGATCACCAGGTTTAGACCTCTGAGACGAGCTGTAAAACTATATAAAAATGCAAGCCTGGCTTGCCAGCGTATTTACGACATGGCAAAATCGTAAATAAGTGAAAAAAGACGAGCAATTCGGTAAACAAGCACGATATTTTAATAAGAAAGAGGCGCCGGCAAAGGACAGGTATGCGGAGGCCGTGCCACTTGCCAGCATGTTAGGGTGGGGCCCGCCTTGCTCTCGTGGTCCATAACGGATCGACCCTTCGCTGTAAAAGTCCCGTCCTTTTCCTCTTCTTCACGTCGAACCGAATTGCTTTTTTTATAGGACGGAAATACCCCTGGAAGATTGCCAGGATGATAAGATGGGTGAGGGTATTATGGTGAATTCATCGAATAGGAGCCTTTTAACGACCACCTGCGCGTAAATTACTGGCTTTTATATTTGAGCCTCGTGGCCTTATAAATGATAGTTTGATAAAGCTGGCACGGAGCTTCTACAGACATCAATGGCGGAGCTTGAAAATCCCCATGTGATGCCCAAAGTCATCACCTTTCTCTCGTCTCTGCTTCAGAGAGAGGCCGAATCCAACGATTCCGTCCGGTGCATCGACCCGCAGAATATCTCCGTCTTCCATGGACTTACCAGGCCTACCATCTCCATCCAAAGCTACCTCGAGAGGATCTTCAAGTATGCGAATTGCAGCCCTTCTTGCTTCGTCGTCGCTTACGTCTATCTTGATCGATTTTCGCAGAGGCAACCCTCGTTACCCATCAACTCTTTCAACGTACACCGGCTTTTGATCACTAGCGTCATGGTTGCCGCCAAATTCATGGATGATATGTAAGTGTTGGTTCATTATGTCACTATGCTCTTCCGCTGTTGCAGTCGTTTACTTGCCTTCAATCTCGTAGCTACTAAAATATGTCTTCATTGATCTTGTGTTCTGGAAATCTGCATTCTGGTTTTTTTTTCTGGATTTGCTCTGTTTGAACTTGGAAATTCTTGCGTTTGATGTTCTTCAGTTTCTCCTCTTTATCTTCTCTTTGTTTTTTTTAATCCTTTGGGGGTTTTTCCAACGGAGAAGTAGTTTACAATTTTCTTGACTTTTTTTTCGGGCAGAATCCTAATAATTTTTTTCGCTGAAGAAGAGGAGATAATTTGTTGAACGAATTGTCGCAATTCTTCTCAATCTTTCTTTTGCTTTTCTTTAAAAAAATCTACCCCCTTTTTCTTCCTCGCTTGCAATGAACTTCTAAAAACGACCATAAATCAACTCTTGAGAGAAAAACTTTGAATTATCAACAACAGTAAACACGAAGCTCCATGTTTCTGTAGCCGGAAGTCTGGAACAGAGCAATCCGGTGATATCCCCAAAAAGGCCATGCCAAACCACCTCCAAAAGGAACCACCCACCTAATTATGGCTAAACTTCGTAGTCCAAATTCATAATTGAGAAGAAGTGTAAAGGCATTTGTTTAATAATTCTATGCATTATAGCATTATAGTTACTGCACATAAGTGTAAATATGAATTCTGAAATTGACAGAGTCTCTACTTCTATGATCTGTTCTGGATTGAGACTTCTTAAGGGTGTTTTGGAACATGCAGGTACTATAACAATGCTTACTATGCCAAAGTGGGGGGAATCTGCACTACAGAGATGAACTTCCTTGAAGTGGATTTCCTATTTGGGCTGAGCTTCCACTTGAATGTAACCCCTGCTACTTTCCATTCCTACTGCAATTACCTTCAAAGAGAGATGTTGCTTGAATCTCCCATCAATCTACCCAAACCACTAAAACTCCACTGCAGCTTTTCAGAAGATGATTCCACCCCTCAAAAACATCGCCTAGCTGTTTGAGCTGTGACATCCAAGCAATCCCATCACCTTGTTTTTTTTTTTTTTTCACCGTTTCGTTGAAGGGTCCAGTATATTGTATTTAATAGTGGTAAATAGAAGCAGTAGAGAGATTGTGATTTCTCCTTTACAACTGGCCATGTTGCTTTTGTTTTCTAACAAGCTTCCTTCTTGTCTTTCTCTTATACTTTTTCCACCGTAGAAGCCAGACATGGCTTTTGTTTCCCAAACTGCACCTTCACAGCGGGAAGATACGTCACTCTCACACATATCTCAAGACAAAGCAAGTCTGGTAGTTGTCCCCAACCAACCCCTTTCCAAGTGCAACTTTCCTGAAATTCATCAGGTTGCAGACTACTCCTTAAATGCATTCGACATGTGGGGGAGACATAGCACATGAATCTCCAACCCTTCGTTGGGGCATTCGTCGAACGGATACAGGGGGCAGACCTCTGACATGTGAAAACGGCGACCGGAGTCCCCAGTCTACGACTTGACAGCAAAGAATTGCCCAAAGATGAAGAGATTTACATTTTTACACTGATTGGGCCATGTGAATTGCCCAAGTGAGCAGCCGCTGGAGTCAATCATTGGTTTAAAGTTTGTTGGGTGATCATTAAAACTTTGTTTTACTGGGTGTCGAGTTTGAAAAGTGAAACCGGAGAGAGAGAGAGAGAGACGCCATGCCAGCAGCCAGCGTCGAGCTCTCTAGTTCCAAATCTGTTCGTGAAGCCTCTTGTTATTTGAGGAAGTCTGTGTGTTGATAGATCCTACATTTATACAATGGGAAAAGGGGGGCTCCTCATTGAATTCCTTATCAAGACTTTTGGAGCGAAGAGTAAATGGAGATGCTCAGATGGGGCAACAAAACAAAACCTCCAAGAAAGAAACAAAGACACTTTATGAGGAAAATGAACTATAATGGACCCTCCTCACAAAGGAGAAAACTTGACAGTTCAAAAATTTCCATTTTTCCATTGTGTAGTACTACTAAGAACACTTTGCATGTATTTATTATATTTAATAATAAATATTTTTACCATGCACTATTTAATTCCAAGGAATTTCATCCTTTAAGAGATTGACCATTATGAGGTTGGTCCCTTATCAAACTTTGTTTAGAGTCAATAGTAGTGAAAATTGGTGTAATTCTCTTAGCCCTTTGTATGTTTACATAGTCGGATATAGGGTTCACTGTACAATATTATATATGTGTAACATGTAGAATAGTGACCACTTGATTGGGTAATTGGACCTCAGTCTATGAAACCGATCGACCCTTAATTAATCTCACTTCCTTTAATCTTAGAAATTGGCTTAAGTTTTATGTGAGATGCGTGATTTTTTTTAGACTGGAAATGATGGCATAAGTGATTTATGTGAGGCATGTTGCCACTTTGGAGAAATTTTATTTTATACAAAATTATGAGGTTTTTATTCTAAGAGAAAATTATCCTAAGGATAATATGATAATTTTGAGAAAAATCAATAAATCGGGAAATTTATTGATTATATTCAAAATTATGGATATGTTTTTTCTCATAAATATTTTTACCAATAATTTTTTTAAAAATATTTTATAAAATATTGTATGGGAATTGAACTTAGTGGATCCCACATATTGGGGTTCCTATTTGGGAACAAACTTTGTTATTGAGGGATGCCTTAACCAATTGGAGTTTGAGTAGGAAGTGGAGTTGGAGGACGGATCTTCTTTAAAGTCAAAGAGGTTGATGGACCATTTGACACTATATAAACATATGTTGAGGAGGTCACACAATCCTCAAATTGACTAATACCCTCCTCATGAAAGGACCTCTTATAGAGGAGAGACATCGGAAAAGGGGCCCGGTGGACATTTAGCAAAGTGGTGAGTACTCATGTTTTTTAAATTTCGAATTGATTAGTGCAACAATAATAGGTATCTAGTAGGAGTTGAAATTTTTATTTAGGTATTTGATTAAAATACTTAGGTGTGAAATCAAGCAAATTTTGGATTTGGCTAATGATGGTTCAATGGGACGGCTGGCTGTGACCAACAATTGTTGCTGAAAGGCTGGTCGGGACCAACAATTGTCGTTGAATGGCTAGCCGTGGCCAGCCACAGGCTCAGTAAGAGGCAGAAGGTGACAAGGTGCAACACTCTCTCTTTAAGATTGTGCTTTTTAACCTCCCTTTCTTAGCCAAATCATGGCTAAGACCTCAAAACTAGATTTTGGGGCCTTCGACTATGACACAAGTTGTGAACATTATGTGCAAAGCTATAATGTATAATTTATGAGTTGTATAATTAGCGTAATTGTAGGAAACGATTTGTTTTCCTAATTCGTTTCCCTAATTTTAGGATCTAAATTGGACTTAATTTTAGGTTGTAAGCGTATGTTAAATAGCTTCCGTTTGAGAGAATAAAATATCGAAAAATCATTCTTTGAAACCTTTCTTTGGTGTTACTTTTTTTGACATAGTATCAAAGCCGGAGAAGTCTCCTGCCATCATTGTGAACGAAGAAGCTATCCTATAGCCGAAGAATAGAGTTGAAGCTATGTCCCGTAGCTAAAGCATAGAGCAGTAACTCTGTCACCAAAAAAACCCCAGAGTAGGTCTTCTCTGTAGTTGTCGTGAATGAAGAGTTGGTTTAAACTGACTGCTGAATGTCGCCGACGATCGCACCACAAGCACGAACACCACCGACGACTGCACCACAAAACCAAAGACACTTTGTCGTTGTTGTGAAATGAAGAGACGCTCTATTGTTGCCGAAGATTCTGTTTTGACGTGAACATCATATTCTTCTCTGTCGTCGATGACGAGAACCACTGTCAGAGAAGTCCAGCCACATTTTGAATGTCGCCGTGAACAGTCGAGCCACTGCTCGGCCTTCCAGCGAAGAAGAAGACGCATTGTCTTGAGGAAGAAGACGAAGGTACGAAAATAAAATTTTTGCTTCCGTTAACTTAGGTTCGTATTTTGATTATTCTGCCAAGCGACCCAAGCTCAAACCAGACTGTAATCAGAGACCCAAATCTGGTAGGGCAAACCAGACCAGTTCTCAGACCAGACCAAACCGAGAACCAAAAAAAAAATTGAAATAGATCAAACTCGACAAGGATCATCACACAATCAAAACACTCAATCCTATGGAAAAGCTAACAATCGGGTATGCACTCACTGCGGGGAAAAAAGTCGTTCACAAAAGTGTTGTTACGAGATTATTGGCTATTCGGAGTGGTGGGACTTCTAAAAAAAGACCTCAAAAAAAAATTGCTCAGAAAGCCATGATGACATCCACAAAAAAAAATCAATTGCCTATAGACAATATTGCCCATTCAGGTATTATCAGTAAAACATCAGTATTCTCTGCATATTCTAAGAACAGAACTTGGATTATTGACACAAGTACATCTGATCACATGACGAGGGATTCCGGTCAGTTAAAACCTGTCATACCTGCTCCTCAATCCATTATTTCCACCGCCAATGGTAGTACCTCTCCTATTACTGAGGAAGGATCAATTATCTTGTCGAATAATCTTACATTAGATAATGTCCTTGTTGTTCCATCTCTTGAATACAATCTTTTGTTTGTTAGCCAAATTACTCCAACTCTTGTTTGTACTGTAACTTTCTGGCCTTCATTTTGTGTATTTCAGGATTTTCTAACTCAGACGATGCTTGGTTATAGTGTTAGACGGGGCAAACTCTACAATTTGGAGTTGACAGAGAATGGGGATAAAAAATTAGTTAGACAAATCAAGCTAGTAGTGAAGATAATGCATAAACAACTATATGGTTATGTCACCGAAGAATCAAACATTTTTCTTTTAGTTATCTTAAGAAATTGCGACCACAACTTTTTTCAGGTTTGAATAACTTGGATTTTCATTGTGACACTTGTGAACTACCTAAGAGCCACCGTATCTCTTATTTACCGAGTTTGAATAAGAGTTCCAAACCTTTTGAGGTTATTCATTCTAATGTTTGGGGTCCTGCAAAGGTTCTCTCTATTTCTAGAGCTCGTTACTAAAATAACTTGGGTATCCTTGCTTAGAAAAAAGAGTGATGTGTGTCTAGGTTTTAAGAAATTTCACCAAATGGTACACACTCAGTACCAAAAGCAAATTCATGTTTTGCAATCTGACAATGGTAATGAGTTTGTCAATGCTTCTCTCGGTAATTGTCTGAACAATCATGGAATTCGTCATCACACCTCATGCATGTATACTCCTCAACAAAATGGATTGGCAGAGAGGCAGAATAGACAATTATTGGAAGTAGTGCGTGCCTCCCTCTTTGGCATGAACATGCCTCGATTTTATTGGGGCGAAGTTATCAAATCTGTTGCCTACCTTATCAATCAAACACCTTCTCGAGTTATAGACTTTCAAACTCCTAAAAAAACTACACTCCCTAATTTCCATTCCCCATCTTTCGAATCTTGAACCCCGGGTTTTTGGATGTACCGTAAATGTTATATCCCAAAAATCTTGAGAAATAAACTTTATCCATATGTCAAACGATGTGTTTTTGTTGGATATTTTGATTTTTAAAAAGGATATCGGTGCTATGATCCACACACACACGAAAGCTCTATGTGACTCTAGATGCCTCTTTCCATGAATTAACGCCTTATTACTCTAGGGGAGTCTCTCGGAATTCTCTTCAAGGGGAGAACTCAAGTGAAGAGAATGTTCAACAAGATAATAGTGGAGGGGCTGAGTTTATTGAGTTAGAAGCGATGAATGAATTTTTTAATCAATAAGAGAATAGCGGAGGTGTTGAGTTTATTGAGTTAGAAGCGGTGAATTAATTTTTTAAACAACTAGGTTGTCATGATGTGCAACAAGACTGTGATCACAACTACGAGAGTGAATCATTAATATCTCTTGAAGAACCCTCAAAGTTGCCTCCGTTTGTACCATCAACTGAAGAATCAACCCAGAATGTTCCTCCTTAGGTAAATACGAATCATGTGTTTAATGAGTCTAATGAAACATGTGTTCCTATAGAAAATATAACTCCTAGATATCCACAAAGATTGAATAGGGGAGTTCCAAAGAAACAGTATGAACCTAATCCTGAAGCCAAGACAAAATACTCAATCAACAACTATGTGTCCTCCCATAGGTTGACTAAATCGTATGCATTTACTGTTGATCAATTATCCAGGGTTTCTATTCCTAGTAATGTGTAGGATGCATTAGCTTATCTAAAATGGAAAAAGGCAATGAACGAAGAGATGGAGGCTCTACAAAAGAATGCCACTTGGGAACTTGTTCCAAATCCTAAAGGAGTGAAGACAATTGGATGTCGATGGGTGTTCGCGGTGAAAATCAAACCGGATGGAAGTATTGAAAGATATAAAGTTCAGCTAGTTGCAAAGGGATATACACAAAGGTATGGGATAGACTATTAAGATACTTTTGTACCAGTAGCTATGATCAATACAATTCGCATTCTTATATCTATCGCAACAAATTGATACTAGCCTTTGCAACAATTTGATGTTAAAAATATCTTTCTCAATGGAGACTTAGAAGAAGAAGTCTACATGGAGCTACCACTCGGAGTTAAAATTAGTTCTTTGTGTCAAGGTGAAGTCTGTAAATTGAAGAAGTCATTGTACAGACTAAAACAGTCGCCTAGAGCATGGTTTGGGAGATCCCCGACTACAATGAAGGATTTTGGCTGTAAGCAAAGTAACTCAGAACATACTTTGTTTATAAAACAGAAAGAAAGAAAAGTAATAGCTTAAATTGTGTATGTTGATGATATGGTCTTGACAGGAGATGACCCATGTGAAATGCAAGCTTTATAGGAGTATTTAGCCACTAAATTCGAAATGAAGGATCTCGGACAACTTAATTTTTTTTTGGGAATTGAGGTTGCTAAATCGAAACATGGAGTCTTCCTTTCACAATGAAAATATGTGTTAGATCTTCTAACCGAAACCGGAATGCTTGATTGTAAACCAGTAGAGATGCCCATAGAAATGAATCAAAAACTTGAAATTCTCCCATATCAAACCCCAACAGACAAAGGGTGTTATCAGCGATTAGTTGGAAGATTAATCTACCTATCACACACAAGTCCAGATGTCGCATATGCAGTGAGCGTTGTGAGTCAGTTCATTCATGCACCAAGTGAAGAACATATGGAAGCGGTCTATCGGAGCTTGAGATACTTAAAGAGTGCTCTAGGAAAAGGTTTGTTATTCTAAAAAATAAAAAAGTATCTCTAACATTGAAGGATATACAGATTCTGATTGGGCAGGTGATCAAACAACCAGAAGATCTACGTCTGGTCACTTTACTTTTGAGGAAGGAAATTTTGTCACTTGGAAAAGCAAGAAACAGAAGGCAGTATCATGATGATGTGTTGAAGCTGAATTTCGAGGCATGGCTCATGGTGTATGCAAATTTTTATGGATAAGGAATACACTGAGGGACTTAGAGATTGAATACGCTAAACCTATGAATATCCACTATGATAATAAGGTAGCCATCGCAATTGCACAAAGTCCTGTTCAACATGATTGCACTCAATATGTTGAAGTTGATCATCATTTCATCAAGGAGAACAGGAGAACCTCGGTGCAAAGATTATAAAATTTCCTTTTATTCAATCCGAGAGTCAGTTGGGTGATATGCTCACGAAGATAGTATTAGGGAAGGCATTTCATAGTATAATTGACAAGTTGGACATGATCGACATCTATGCACTAACTTGAGGGGGAGTGTGTGCAAAGTTGTAATGTATAATTATGAGTTGTATAATTAGCGTATTTTAGGGAACGATTTGTTTCCCTGATTTTAGGATCTAAATTGGACCTAATTTTAGGTTGTAAGTGTATGTTAAATATCCTTCGTTTGAGAGAAGAATATATCGAAAAATCATTCTTTGAAACCTTTCTTTGGTGTTACTTTGTTTGACAAACATCGTCAAAATTTTCTGGTGACACTGAAGGAAATAAAAGAATTATAGTTGTCAGGAAAGATGACCCTTTTATCATTATTAAGTCCTCTAGATTGAGTTTTAGAGGTTGAAGATGATGGTTGCAACCATTACTCATCATGGTGGTGCTGTAGTAGGCAATTGAGAAAAGAAACCTTAATTAGGGTTTTTTGTCAATTAGGGGGATAGTAGGAGGTTTAAGACAAACCTTTAGCCTGATAAACGAGAAATTAATGACCCAAACCAAAACCGTTTTGCATCTAAAATATATTTTTAGTCCATAATAGACCGGTTTAGGACCCATAATCCAATTCCGATCTTTTTAATTAATTTAGTTTTGGACTAATTTTTGTTTCAGTAATTTTTGGGAATATTAATTAAGTGAATACTAACTCAAAAACTATGTTGGTTCACAATGGTCCAATTACATTTTCTAATATTTATTTTTGGACCAAATTTTTTCACATATATTTTCGTTTGTTATGATCCTTATTTGTGTGTTGATTATTTTCATTTATTTGTCTGATGTATGCAATCATGTGTTTGATCGATGAAAATTTTGTGAACGTGAAATTTCTTTCATTGCACATTGACAAGTTAGGTTGCACTTGATAGTGGGAATGATTTAAAGTTATTGCCCAAGAACCCATGCTTGGAAAATTCCACTAATATTAAATCAATTAGGTTGGAATTTATACAAAAGAGATTGTGATTCTCACTCAAACCACATGTATACTCAGATGCATGATTAAAAATCGGTATCTCTTGAGATTAGCTAGATCCTAGCTTTAGCAAGTATTCTATCTAGATTTGAAACGGTTTTAAACTAATTAGAAATTGAAAAAATTACAAAACAAGGAAAAACTTACAACCTTAACAATTGAGGAGAGACAACCTTTTTCTTGAAATGTCCAAGCCTTCAGCCTTTGATGCACAATGACGATGATTCAGGAGTTTGACTATATGAATACGAGTAGGATTGAGAAATGATGAGTTGGTTTTGTAAAGAAGGTTATTTCTCAAAAATGGACTTAGGAAGGAATTTCAAGTTTTTGAGAATTGAATGCAGTAGGTACGCTAATAAAAGTTCATCAACTTCTAAAAACAATATTTTTTGGGGCATTTATATTCTCCCCAAGCCAAACTAGTTGGCTTTTTCCCTTTTGTAAAAAAATTGACTTTGCATTGATCGAATAGTGCAAAGCATTGATCGATCAATCGTTCAAAAAATGACTCATTGATCGATGGAATGATCGATCAATATCCTTCCATTGGGTCTAATAATTTAAGTTGATCGATCAATGTACAAGGAATGATCGATCAATTAAAGTTCCTACTGGCAGTGCATAACAAGTATGATTGATCAATGGCATTGCTATAATCAATTATGCTTTATGTCCCTAGTCAGCAAACTTCTATATTATCGATCGATATTTGGAGGTTGATTGATCAATAAATGTAATTTTACATTGCCTGGACATCATTGATGGATCAATCTACTAGGAATGATCGATCATGCTTCATAGCATAGTTTGGCCATGTTGTGGTTGATCGATCAACCAATCCTGATTGATAGATCATGCTTTATATTTTTGGCCTATGCACGTCTAGTTGATCGATCATTGACAAATGTTGATTGATCAATCTAGTGCCAGTTCACTAAGTAGATTTTTTAAAGTATGAATAAAAATGATCCTTAGTGACTCTAGCATGTATAGAGTATGTATATGCATCGACAAAACATGTAAAAGTGAAATCTTATCCTAAAGTTCCAAAAATTTCTATTATACCTCAAGTTTGGAAGGTTTGGGATTGCTCTCTTACATGGACTGAGTTTTGTGATTTTAAATACTTTCTAAACTCTAGTATTCAATTCATTGCTTCTTCTTTCTGAGGGTGGTTCTTCAAGAACACTTTGACACGGTTATGTAGATCGAGGTTTTTGAGAAACTTTTGTTTGTTCATTTTATAGACCTTTGAATTTTGTACCTCTTGAAGGAAATGCATTTGAAATGCTAGAACTACCATTGTTAGATCAATTAAAATTTGTTATCATTAAAATCAAGAAGGGATTCAACACTCAGTCAACAATCTCTCTCTTTTTTTTTATGATGACAAAAACTAATTTAAAAGAACTAAAATTAAATCATTAGTATGATTAGGAGCTTAGTATGTTTTTAAATTTAGGAAATAACTCCCCCTTTTTGTCATACTCAAAAAGATATTACAATTGAAATTATATAGATAAAAGGTGGCTCAATGGCCTTTGATATGATCAAAACATTTACATAGCATATTTACATGTTTTCAAATGTAAATACAAAAAATAAATAAGGGAGTGTTTGCTCGGTCAAAAGGAAGGTCTGGCATCCTAGGATTGAAGCGGCGCCAGTGGAACAGAGCAATTGAGTTGCAATAGATTGGATCCTCAACTATCCCTCTTTGATTTTATTCTGACCCATCTTGAGCTCTTCTTGTGTATCCACTACACGGCTTGGGTCGCTTTCTATTCATCGATCACCTCCTCAAGCTATTGAAATCGGTCTGATGATGAGGATGTACCTTCAACCAGCTTCCTCTCCACAAATTCATACTATTCCAATTGAGACGGATCCAGGCTCAATTCATCTTTTGAACCAACATACTGAGGTGCCTCCTTTCCAATTGTTTCCTTCCTAACCCATTGGCCCCTCCATTTGGTGAAGCCAAATTTGCCTAACTTGGTCTCATTGATTGACATCTTCTTTGTCAAATTGACACTTTCCTCGTCGGTGAGGTCTACTCCAAAGTAGCGGAGGATGGTGGTGGTTTGCTAAACAAATGGTAGACCGTCTACTCATGAGCTTGAGTTCAAGTCTATCTTTTGTGTGAGTGCCCACTTCTAGAAGATATCGATCGTGGCGAGTCTTGAGAAGGTACCCTTGGGTTGAGGATATGGGTAATGATTTCTATGAATACCCATTGCTCTTTACTAAGGTTTTTGATCTTTATTTCATAGGAGCTATCCGTAGTTTGGCTGAAGGTGAGCAAGATGACATCTTGTATGTTTTGAGGGCAATCTCTATGGAGGTCCATAGGTTAGTTTTCTTTGACATATTTTGGTATCCCCAAAGATGTTGTTCCAAGGATTGTGTTGAGGTCACTAGACTCAATTGAAATTGTTGCATTCTTCACATAGGTAGTGAGCCTCATGGTACATGGGGTCACCTCTTCTACCTCAAGGTTTATGCAAAAGTGGGTAAATGGCCTCCTCACACACTACAGGTCCGGCCTAAAAATTCTATCAAATTCATTGATTTGTCTCTTAGAAAATCCAATGTCAACTTTGCTAGGCTCAACTACACTCTTCGAGATGAAGCTCTTGAAATACTTACCCCGTTGTAATCTTGTTTAGAATTTCTCTCTCCAATTGGGCATTTCTTCACAAACATTAGTGTCCTTGGAGGAAGTATTCTTCTTTCCCATGAATTTGGTTCTAACCATCTGAATTTTGACTAGAGGAGCCTTTGGTTGAGGAAAAAGTATCCCTTTTTCGATTTTGGGGGTTGGAAATCGATAAAATGGAACCAAATCAAAGGGGAAAAAGTTTGGATGGCTGAGAAGTTGCAATAGCAGTGGAAGAGCTTGAAATGGGAAAATGAAGTGAAACCTCACTTAAAAATCTTCAACTTCTCATTTGGCACCGTGAAGGATCGGTCATTCTATTTGATGATCAGTTGCTAAAGCTGATTGATCAATTACTATGCATTGACCGAACAAAGCCCTATGCAGAGTGGCTGACAAGTGATCTTTTGGTTTTCATTTCACTCCCATGGCTTTCCTCTTTTATCTGTTTGTTTCATATATTCTTCAACCATCACTAATGAATATTCAATGCACTATACCACCAACCAATAATAGAAGAGAGGAAACCAAGCAAGCCAAAGTGAGAGTCAATCAACAATTCACACTAAGCCAAACCAAACCATGCCCTTAATCATGCATGTAATCAAGGATATTTTGAGTCCACAAGCTAATCCAAATCATATAAAATTGATTCTAAATCTTTCTCAATTAAGAAAGAATTATAAAGTCAAGTGAAATCTCAAGGGATCTTGGACAACATAGAGGATCTTATTAAAGAAGCAAATTTTCCTTCTATGTCACTTGCGCCAACTATCAAAATAAGATCACAATCTTTGACTTCTTTATTTCCTAAATGATGTAAGAAATAAATTCCATAGAATAATCTAATATAGGGAACCTTTAAAAAGATAAATCACAATGCTTTCTTTCCTCCAACTTTCTTCTTGGCAGGCTCTAGAAGAAGGAAACTTTCTTTCTATGCAAAGTGCGCCAACTTTGTGATTTAAATAATAGCTTGATCTTACCTTTTATCCTTGATTTTTTAGTTTAGATAATCCAGAGGATAACACAACCAATGGAAGGTCAAAAATCATGCAAAGGACCAACACCTTTTCAAAAAAAAAAATCATCCTCTCGGTAAAAAGAAAACAACCTTCATCAAACTCTTTTTAGAGAGTAAACATACAAACATAAACATAAACCAGTCTTGAATGAATTTAATCATGCTTTGATCATGATAATCCACATATATAGAAAGAGGATGAGAAAACCTTCATCCAACATATTTTTTCTAGGAGAGAAAATCAAACATATGATAATCCAACATATGCTTAAATCTCGCATTTAAAATTCTCGTTCATGATTCAAAATAAACCGAGCATAAAAAATCTTGTATGAGATGGAACACTTTTTTTTTATCAAGAGAACACTTATCAACCAGTAAACTTCTTTCTGAGATCAAGACATTATCAAAATCATCTCATGAAAGGTAGAAGAAAAAAAACTTATCTTGCTTACTGAGTTTTTGCTTCACAACAACAATGCATGAAGCTTGATAAAACTTGCTTAATAACCACATTAATGTCGGGATCCTAAATCCATTGCTTTGATATACCATGTTGGATTTAGGATCCCACGATAAGGTCCTTGACCAGGAGCATAAGTGAAAGGAGAAGTAGAAGTAGAGGAAGAAGGAAGAGAGAAGATAGGAGAGAGAGAAACGACTAAGGAGAGGAGAAAAAGAGGAACTTTGAGAAAAGTCTAAAGACGAATTTGAAAGAGAAGAGGGGAGACTTAATGATCTACCCCTTGTCTTGAGCTTCTATTTATAGTTTATGAAGAAAATTTAAAATGATTACAATGCCCTTAAGGCTACAAGCTCTCTGAAGAAAAAGACATAAATAAACATACATCATCTTCTTTAATTACACCTTTGTGTCATCCTATTGTGAAGATCATTAGATTCCACTTTGTGCCACCTCCTTGACGTGGGGAAAGTATTTACCTTAATGCCACTTTAAGATGTCTTCCAACATTTAATGAGCTATTAATGACATAGATAGGTCACTTAATTTTTTTTGGAAACCTATCATGACCAAATAGAAGCCTTTAATCTTGTTCTACAACTTTTCTAGAACGCGTCATTAAGACAACTTAGGGTCAGGCAACGGTCAATCTTCATTTGACGCCTCTTTCTTCTCATTAGAGCGTTCGACTTCATTTAAATTGGTTGATTGGTCATTTGGGTGAATTACCCCAAATAGAAACATTTTTCTCTCTCGCAATTCGATGGATCTTGATTTAATTGGTCAACCTGCATAAATTATGTCTTTGATTTCTTCGAGGCGGTCGAAGGGGAGAAATTTGGTCAGTCATCCTTTTGCAATGTTTCTTTTCTTCATGCATTCACTCATCTTGCTTGTTTGGTCGTCCAAATGTATAACTTCTAGCATAATTTTTTATTTATTTAGTCAATCCTTTGTTGATTGAATGAATAGGTAGGCAAAAATTTCTTTTGGAGGCTTTTCGAGCTACAAAATATTCTTAGTGTACATAATTAGTTACTTAAGTATTTGTTATCATCAAAATTATCTTAACATGGATCTTGAGACCAATAGTCTATGCTATTGTAGAACTACTTTTGGGTCGGTGGCTCCCTTCCCCTCTTCATGTTGCTATTATTTTGTATAAATAGAGAGAGAGGAAAGAGGGGGACGGGGGCTACCATCATTATCCTCTTGTTTTCATTTAACAAAAATAATAACATGAGGGGGAAGCTCTCCCTCCCTCTTTTTAAAACAAAAATTGAGAAAGAAAGGTTCTTCCAATATTAATGATGTTGAGAAAGAAAGGTTCTTCCAATTGGCAGTTTTGAATCAGACCATCCCCTCACCTGGTCAGTTAGCAAGTGGATTTTTATAATATTATAGTCAAAATTAAATTATGACATTTAAGAGAAATGTATTTTAAAAATCTTTTTTTTTGAGAAAGAAAGGTGTACCTTGGTTGTTCATAAAAAAATTAAAAAAATCGAAGAGGAGTGTTCTACCTTTGGGATGTACTTATAGACAATTAGAGCCCAATCAATCACTTAGGGGGGGGGGGGGGGGGGGGTTAGTCAACAAAACGAAAATTTGAAATTCATCTTCATCTCCTGATTCAAATTCGTTTCCAGTGTTAGAACCCCAACATGAGAAAAATATAAAAAACAAGAGAATCCCTAAACCTAACAATATTCTTAATTAAAACATAATCCTTAATGCACAAATTACGTAAAACATGCATTATTACTACACGAATAAGTAATTTAATGTATAATTAAAATATATTAAAATACTAATTAATTGAATTATATATTATATTATTTAATGATTGCATTTTATTGTATATCAATACAATAATTAAGTGAGCCAATGAAATGCGCTCATGATTAATTATAAAAAATAAATAAATAACATTATAAATAACAGAAACGAATGTAATAAGTTTAGTTATTAATTTAATAATAACATATGATATAATTTAACCTAAAAATGAAGGATTTAATAAGAAAATTTGATCTAATCATAACTTTAACACACTATATATTTGTACATATTACTAATTAATAATATTTTTTAATTAAATTTAAAACCATTGATTTTATTAAATAAAAAAGGGTTAATTAAACCAAAATAATTGATCGAAAGCTTAATTTAACAATATATTAATTACCACTATTAAATCACTAATATAATATAATAATTAAAAAATAAATATAATGAATAAATAAAGAATTATTTTATTAATAAGCCTTTTTACTTGGTATTAATTAATAATATATTTCCACAACATTGAAAAAAATTAATTCATCAAATGTATATTGTAATTATATATTATTTACCAGACTTAAATATCTAGTTTAATATAGTAATAAAATGTAATAAAAATAATATATAAATAAATATACAACTTCATTAATAACCTAAGAAATATTATTCTAATAATGAGTTCGTGCCTTTAGTATTAAAATCATCAAATTACAAGTTTAGTACATAAGAACAACACATTAAAAAACAATAAGATACAATCATCATTTATCATTCCACATGCAAGTCGCTAAGTCATTTCGAAATTGTGCGGCTCTTGTGGATTCTAATGCACGCTACCTCCGAAAGTTTGTTGATTGGGTATCTTCTTTCCCGAGACCATCACTATCATCGTTGTCTCTATCATCTATTGCACCTAATTGGACCCCATCACCTCCTCCAAATCATCTGAATCATCATCTTCCAATTCAAATATATCATTATAATCCTCTCCACGTATATAATTGTGCAATATGCAACAAGCAATTACAATTTTTGTCTGCATCTTAAAATAAAACGGAGGAGCACCTTTCAACATTTGAAATCGAGCTTTTAAAGCACCAAAAGTTCTCTCAATAGTATTCTGCAAATATGAGTGCCTTCTGTTGAATAATTCTTTTTCATTCCTAGGAATATTATCTCCAAATTCTTGCAGTTGATACCGAGTTCTTCAATATGGAGCCAAAAATCCTGGAAGATTTGCATAACCAGCATCGACTAGATAATATTTACCTACAATAGAAATTATATTTTACATAAAATAAATTAACATAAAATAGATAAAAGATTACTGTATAAAAATATATTATTTACCTTCAGGTACAAATATTTTATCTAGGCGAGTCAATACGCCCTTCAGTACACAGGAATCAGCTGCTGATCCCTCCCATCCAGCAAGTACATAAGTGAATTGCATATCAAATGTACATGTTGTCATCACATTTTGTGAGAGATAGCCCTTTCTGTTCCAAAACCTTTGTTGTTCTTCAAGTGGGATGCTCGCTTTGATATGAGTTTCATCAATAGTCCCAATACAATCCTAATTATATAATTTCAATTAATATTGACTAACTTTGTATAGTAATCTAAATTTGTTTAGTTAGAGGGCAAGTGATGTTACCTTGAATTATGAATAAAACATTGAATTGTTTAAAATCTTCGAGTGTGTGTGTTCCGAAGGCCGTTTGATGTAATCATAGTGAAGTTTGAGAATAGCATCCAACACCTTGTTGAAATACCTACTTATGGTCCAGTTCGATCTATCAAACATCTTTGTCGTGACACTATAGGATTGTTGTTGACCAACAGTTAGAAGGAAATAGGCAAGTTATTCTTCCACTGAGATGGTCTTTGTGGCTAATAAAAACCCTTTGTTATTACTTATCTCTGCTAATTTGTGAAATACAATTTGATTCATCCAATAAACTTTTCAAAATTTTATAGGTGATTTGTCTAGTGCCTTTTGCAAAGACAATGAACCATTAACCCCACAAGAACGTGGTAGACGTTTATCGCAATGGCATAGATAGTATCCTCCTATGACAACAATAATACATGTCAATCCAACAAAAGTTGTAACCTTTTTTCGTTTGTCATAGTAGCCATGGAAATTTGAAAATTTAATCTTCCTAAAAGTCATAAACAAAAATAAACATCAATCTTCAATCATAACCTATTCATCCATACTCAACAATCATATTCATAGCCATGAAAATCTTTAATTGACCACATCCATACTCATCCACCATATTCATCCACATAATATATTAACACAAAAATCATAAAAAATAAAAATATTGACCATACTGATAAGTCTTGCAACGTTAAAATTTAAACATCGTCATTAATACATAACAATCTTCCCAAAGAAAATATTGTACTTAAAACGCATTACAAGTATTTTCTTGCACAATATTTAAGCCACCCGACCCGCTCTTCCACTGTCATTGCCGTTAACATGGTCTTCTTACTTGGCGTATCCAACCATTTAGGAGCGTCATACTTCATGTCGTCCGACAGGTCTAGGATTTCCCTGAGGGCATTGACACAATCTTTTTCGACATCGCCCTCGTTAGGCTTCATAACACCCGAATCTCCTCACCATGTGGTGGATATTTATAACACCCGAATCTCCTCACTACATGGCAAAATCATTCCATAGCAGATGCACTAAACAATGCAAACACACACACACACATCAAGTCCAAATTCACCGAAAATCCTTGGTAGAGCCCCATATGACTTTGTAGTCACTGCGAACTGTACCTCGTCAGTGAGAGGGGTCGGGTGTCGTTGGCTAATGGACGCCTCTGTAGGTGACTCAGCCTTGTTTGAACTGGACTAAACATCACAAACCCTAAACCCTAAAAAAATTACCCTAAACCTTAAACCCTAAAAACCCTAAAACCTATCGCCCCAAAACTGAGAACCTTAAAACCTATCGCCCCAAAACCGAGAACCCTATTTTTTTTAACCCTAAACCCCAAGAATAAACCCTAATCCCTTTAAATACCCTAAACCCAAACCCAAAAAATGCTAAACCCCAAAATCAAGAACCTTATTTTTTAAAACCCTAAACCCTTAAATACCAAGCATTAAACCCTAACCATAATCCCCAAATTAAACCCTATAAAGATGAAATTGAACCATAAATACCATAAACCCTAACCCTAAATCCCCAAATTATGCACATAAATTAAAATTAAATCAAATACATCACTAAATTAATTGGAAAAAATAGGGTTTAGGCTTACCTTTTGAAATTTGGGGAAAACCAAAGCCGAAGGGTGAAATCAAAGTCGAATGGGAAAATCAAAGTAGAATAGAAGAAATCGATGCCAAAATGTCAAAAATCAAATAAAATCTAAATCAAAATGGAGAAAATCAAACGAAATTGGGAGGTATTTTGGAGTAAAAGAGAGTAGTGACAGGGAGAAGGGAGTGGGAGGCCGAGAGGGATAGGAGTGAGGGAGAAGCGAGCGAGAGGCCGAAAGGGAGAGCGAGTGCGAGGGAGAGAGAGGAGGCCAAGAGGATGTTCATAGCGAGAGGGAGAAGGGAAAGGGAGGCCAAAAGAGAAGGAGAAGCGAGAGGGAGCAGGGAGAACAAAGATGGCTACAGAGGGAGTGAAGAAAATTTTTGAGGAGGAAGAAATGATGAGAGACGGAGGAGACCAAGAGAGGGAGAGAAACAAAAAAGAAAAAGAAAAAACGACGAGGGTTCGATTCGTAATATGCTGTGGAAACCAGATTCCCGAACTTAAACCGTGGAGATGATTTTCGGATTTATCTTAAGGGGGGTTAGTCAACTTGACTCAGGACATGAACTTCAATTGCATTACTCAGTTCATGTCCTGAGGTCGTTAGGGGAGAGCCAGACTTCAAGTCATGTACATGACTAACATGACTCAAGAGATCATGTCCAAAGCGTAAACGACGGAAAGTGTTTTCCGCTCAATTTTGGCATTCATGTACATGAAACGAGTGCACCCCTCTCTCTGTCGCACACCCTCTCACGCAATTTGCTCATTTTGTTCCCGCACCCCCTCTCTCGTCTCCCTAAACCCTGAGCTCTTTGCTCCCTCTCTCGTCTCCATCGTCCCTCTCCGGTCTCCCTCTCTACGGCCTCTTCCTCCCGATCTCCGTCGCAGAGTACGGGAGGCCGAGAGGCTCAGCGACAGAGGTCGAGAGGGAGAGGAGAGGGAGGCCTTCGTCCCTCGGCGACAACTTCTCTTCTCTCTCGACGTCCCTCTCTTCTCCTCACCCCCGTTGGCCATCCTCCCTCTCCTCTCGCTCTCGACCTCCATCGCAGAGCACAGGAGGTCGAGCATCTGTTGCAGAGCATCTCGGCCTCCCGACTTCTCTTCTCCCTCTCGGCATACCGTTGGAGCGCTGCCTCTGTCGTCGTTGCCCGCTAGCTCGCCGATAATTAAACTATCGTCATAAAAATCACTAATTTATAATTTTTATTTATAAAATAATTATTTTATTTATTTAATATATTTATTTTATAATTACTATATTAAAATAGTGATTTAATAGTCATAATTAAAATATTATTAAAATAAATATTTGATAAATTATTTTGGTTTAATTATCCCATTGCTATAATTAATTAAACCAATGGTTTTAAATTTTGTGACAATATATTACTAATTAATAATACATAATATATTATGTACAAATATATAGTGCGTTAAAATTATGATTAGATCAATTTTTTCTCTTAAATCATTCATTTTTAGGTTAAAGTATATCATTTGTTATTAATAAAATTAATAGCTAAACGTATTACTTTCATTTTTGTTATTTATAACATTATTTATTTATTACTTATAATTAATCATGTGCGTATTTCATTGGCTCATGTAATTACCATATTAATGCATAATAAAATATCTAATTCAATTAATAAATATATTAATATATGTAATTATACATTAAATAACTTATTCGTGTAGTAATAATGGTTGTTTTACCTAATTTGGGGTTTAAGAATTATGTTGTAATTAAGTATACTGTAACAGTTTAGGGATTCTCTTATTTTTTTTTTGTTTTTCTCATGTTGGGGCACTAACATTGGAAAGTATTTTCCAGTACACATGATGTCATCAACATTAACACCAAGGGCGAAGATGAAGTTTATGTAGATGACTGACATGATCTTCATGTTGGAGAAGAACATGAACTTCAAAAATCCATTTTGTTGACTAACCCCCCTTTAGTCATCTACATGACTTGAACTTGCTACACAGGTTTCTTGAGCTTTATCTCAACTGCTGATTAGGAAACTTATTAATAAAGTTGTTAACTCATGCACTTTGTTTAATTAATTCATTTTTATAATTAATAAAATCAATGGTTTTAAATTTAATGTAAAAATATTATTAATTAATAATACTAAAAAAATATATAGTGTGTTAAAGTTAGCATTTGATAGTTTTTTCCTATTTAATCATGACTTTTTTATGTTAATGAATACTATATATTATTAATAAATTAATAACTAATTATATTATATTCGTTTATGTTTTTTTAATGTTATTTTTTTTTATGATTAAACTTGTGCATTGTTAATTGGCTCACACAATTACTGTATTAATGTATAATAAACAGTAACCATTAACTAATATAATATATAATTCAATTAATTAGTATATTAGTTTATTTTATTTATACATTAAATTAGTTATTCGTGTAGTAACAATGTTTATTTTACCTAATTTAATGTTTAAGTTTTATATTTTAATTAAATATACTTTACAAGATACTAATTCTCTTATTTTTCACATTTTTCTTATTTGGGGGCACTAACATTGGAAACTGTTTTCCAGTGGACATGAACTCGTCCACACTAAGGGGGGGTTAGTCCACAATGAAGTGGAAAATTGAATTGAAGTGAAATGAATTGCTTCCACTTCAACTCATGTTTGGGTATTAGTCCACGCCAGTTGAAGTGGTTGGAAAACAGATTCCAGTGTTAGTGCTTGGAAAACAGATTTTAGTGTCCTTTTCAAAATAAAGAAGAGAATGAGTAACCTTTTATGATTATAGTTTATTATAAATTAAAACAATAATTATGTGTGACTACAATAAATTATATAAAATTAATAAAAAATTTAAAAATAACATAAGGAAATATAATAAATAAACATAATGGTTTAATTACTTATAACAATTGGATAGTTAAACCAATTAATGATTATAGTTTATTATAAATTAAAACAATAATTATGTGTGACATGAATAAATTATATAAAATTTAAAAAAATTAAAAAATAACATAAGGGAATATAATAAATAAACCTAATGGTTTAATTAATTATAACAATTGGATAATTAACCAATTAACGATTACAATTCATTATAAAATAATATACTAATTACGTGACTAGAATATATTATATAAAATTAATAAAAATTAAAAAATAGCATAAGGGAATATAATAAATAAATAAAAATGGTTTAATTAATTTTAGAAATTGGATAATTAACCAATTAATGATTACAATTCATTATAAATTAACATACTAATTACGTGTGACTAGAATAAATTATATAAAATTAATAAAAATTAAAAAATAACATAAGGGAATATAATAAATAAACCTAATTGTTTAATTAATTATATCAATTGGATAATTAACCAATTAACAATTACAATTCATTATAAATTAATATACTAATTACGTGACTAGAATATATTATATAAAATTAATAAAAATTAAAAAAGCATAAGGGAATATAATAAATAAACATAATGGTTTAATTAATTTTAGAAATTGGATAATTAACCAATTAATGATTATAATTCATTATAAATTAACATACTAATTACGTGTGACTAGAATATATTATATAAAATTAATACAAATTAAAAAATAGCATAAGGGAATATAATAAATAAACATAATGGTTTAATTAATTTTAGAAATTGGATAATTAACCAATTAATGATTAAAATTCATTATAAATTAATATACTAATTATGTGTGACTAGAATAAATTATATAAAATTAATAAAAATTAAAAAATAACATAAGGGAATATAATAAATAAACCTAATTGTTTAATTAATTATAGAAATTACATAATTAATCCAATTAATGATTACAATTTATTATAAATTATTATACTAATGAAATACAGCTTCCATGGGTTGTGATCTGTTTTTTTATTAGAAGTAGAACAGAAAATTCAAAAGAAGCAGAGTGATGACATCCCACAATGGCCAACATCAATGGGTCTTCAATGGATATGCGTTCAGTGCCTTAACATGTATCAACTAAAGCAGCATAGGACTTTGCAAGAGGAAGGAAACCATTGCAAGGAAAATTCAGATTTTTCACGTTATTGGAGTGTTAGAAGTATAGTATTAGTTCTTAATGTGCTTAAGTTGTCAGTTTATGATTACTGTATTAGTTTCCTTGGGGTTCCTATTGTATTAGTTTATTATCCTTGGGGTTCTCTGTGGCAAACTCACCTCGATCAAACAGTCCATGGAACCCCAAGGAATCATGGTACAATAGGATTAGAAAAGGAAAAACTTTGAGACAGAAATTAGGATCAAAGCTAGTTTCTCTAGCAGATTTGGAAGTGACAAAGAAAACAAAGTTTGAACAGAAAGCAACACAATGAATGCACTACTCTCCCATACAGAGAAAAATGCAGAAGAAACCTAAAGGTGAGCCATCATGTAAAACCATTCTGGTTCCATGTTCACTGAAACTCATATGCAAATTATTTCTAGCTTTAGAAGCCTTCTTTCTTTCTTTCCACCACCTCCTAGATGTCCATTCCTTGAATACATCTATTTCCTCTTCAGATGTAACATGCCTAAGCATTTCTAGAAAGAACAATAACTTGTGTAGCAGTGAACTCAATAGACAAGCAACAAGGATATTAAGAAGATACAAATAGCAGATTGCAGAAATCCACTAGCCAAAACTGGATGATTATAATCTTCTCACAAACATTTCTTCAGCAATCACTAACCTAATCTTGAATCTGGATAAACCATTGATGGTAATAGGGAAAAAGTTGTTCCATCTGCACCAAAAAGACAACAACCGTCTCCTACAGAGTATTTCTGCAGCATTGTTCTGCAAGCTGCCAAGCGCCACTTTTTTTTTTTTTGAGATTGCTGTGAGGGATCCTGAGTTACCAAGAAGATTAGAGAGCATTCACAACTTAGCACCTGAGAAATAAAATCAACTGATCAGTAACAGTTCTCAAGACAAATCTGTTATCGCAACAAAATAAATTTGACCAGTTCTACATGTAAACTTCTGCAAGGAAAAAATATTTTTCAAGAAAACCAGCAGAACCAAGGACTTTTAGAATCCTCAGCAGCAACACCTGCTTCTACAATTTTACTAATGCCCTAAAGGAAAGTTCCTTGTGTCTTGTTCTGGAAATGACACCAATATACCATAAGAAACCAACCCCGGAAAAATTCTCAAGATAATCCAAGACAACAAACACCACTACTGGAAAGGAAACAGGAGAGAAATTGCTAGGATTCAACAAGTGATGAGAAAAGCAGGATTAGTTAAGCCACATGGCTACAATGAAATTGATATTAAGGGTAGACATCATGCTCTCTGTCTAGGAGATATTTGCAAAAGCTGAGTTTGGAGAAGAAGTTGAAGGATGCGGGTCTTCTCCCTGACACAGTCTGTGTTGCATGGCCTGAATTCAGAAGAAAAGGAGGAAAGTCTCTGTAGTCATAGTGAGAGACTGGCAATTGCATTTTCTCTCATCAACACTGAACCAAGGACCACACTTCGAATTATATAAGCCATATGTATGCTTACAGAAACTACTACATGTTTCTTCAAAGTTATTGCTAATTTATATTAGAGTAAGAAAATTGGTTTCACTTATAACTTAATTGTGCATTATTTTGTATCAGTCGGTATCTACATGGCCCCTATGTTCTACAGAAGAAATTTTGAATGAAATGAGTTTGGTGGAGCTACAGAGGCTATTTGCAAACCATTTCGGTCTGTTATTGTCATAAACAGTTTGCAAGATCAAGTTTGGAGGAAAAAATTGTTTAGAGCCAGTGATTCAAGTATAGAATAGAATTAGGCCATGTCTACAAGCTCCAAGACCATCAACCTGGCCTAGCTTAGAAAAGAAGTCACAAGGTATTGGAAGCATTGCAAGTACAGCAATGGACCTCCCGTCTTTGACTGTAGATTCTGAGACAAACCCAGAGGCAATATCAATTATAGCATCTCTGCTCTGCTGTAACTTGCAACAGACTTGGTTTGAAAGACAGAAAACAGAGGATCACTCTCACGGGATATTTGACTTTCATCCCAGGCAACTGATTCAAGGTTGCCTTGGCTAATGCTCCAAACAAGATTACTGCAAGAGAGAGACGATCTACGTCGTTCAATCCTAAACAAAAGCTACTCTTCAAAACTAAACCCTAGACCTTAAAACCCTAAAAGTCCCAAATCCCAACTCTAATCCCGAAATTAAACCCTATCAACACGAATTTGAACCCTAAATCCCATAAACCCTAACCCTACATCCCAAAATTTGGCCACAATCAAGATAAATTACGCACAAAAATTAAAATTAACTCAAACACAAAACTAAATTAGTTGAAAAAAAATTTAGGGTTTCGGATTACCTTCTGAAATTTGGGGAAAATCACCGCCGAATGGGGAAATGTAAGCCCAATGGAAGAAATCGATGCCTACTGTCGAAAATCGAAGAAGATTGAAGGAAATCGAAGGGTATCGAAACCAAAATAGGTTAAATCAAAAGAAATCGGGGGAGGAGGAAAGAGAAGAGTGAGAACGAGAAGGAAGAGGGAGGCTGAGAGTGAAAAGAGATGGAGGCCTAGAGGGAAAAGAGAGAGGGAGACGAGAGAGGGAGAGGAAGAGAAAGGCCGAGAGAGAAAGAGACGAGAGAGGGAGATGGGGCGAAAACGAGAGATAAAGGCGAGAGAGTAGAGGGAGCAGAGAACGAAGACGAGAGCCGAGCGAGAGGAGCAGAGGGAGCAGAGAGCGAAAATGAGAGAAGAAGGTCGGGCGAAAAAATTCGTCGGGAGACGAAGGGCGAGCAGAGGAGAGGAGAAAGTGGAAATGAGAAAGGATTTTTAGTTTCGGGGTGGGGGGGGGGGGGGGGGGGGGGAAGAAGCGACGCCGTCGCTTGCGGTAAGTCGATGATTTGAAAAAATGGACGGAATCAAGTTTCCGTCGTTTTTGCCTGAGGAGATGAAACGGTGTTATCTGGCTTCAATTCAATTCATTTTGCACTAACACCTTATTTATGATGACCTAGGTAATGCGGGGGGAATTCATTCCACTTCATTGTGGACTAACCCCCCATAAACACCCATTTCGTAGATGAAGTTCATGTAAATGATTGAAATGAAGATAAAAATAAACTTCAAATTTCATGTTTGTTGACTAACCCCCTTTTATGGGGATTAGTCAATAAAACGAAATTTTGAAGTTCATGTTCATCTCCAACATGAAGATCATGTCAGTCATCTACATGATCTTCATCTTCACACTTGATTGGTGTAGTGTTGACGACTTCATGTGCACTAGAAAACAACAATTTCCATTGTTAGTGCCCCAACATGAGAAAAACATAAAAAATAAGAGAATGCCTACCCCAAATTAAGTAAAGCAATCATTATTACTACACGAATAAGTTATTTAATGTATAATTAAATATATTAATTAATTAAATTAGATATTTTATTATGCATTAATATGATAATTATGTGAGCCAATAAAATACGCACATGATTAATTACAAGAAATAAATAAATAATGTTATAAATGATTTTTGAATAACATTAAGATATGTTTTAATATTAAAAACCACTAGTTTAATATAATAATAATAAATTAATATAATAAATAATTTTTATATTTATCAATAACATAATATATTTTATGTATTACTAATTAATAATATATTGTCACAAAATTTAAAACCATTGGTTTAATTAATTATAGCAATGGGATAATTAAACCAAAATAATTTATCAAATATTTATTTTAATAATATTTTAATTATGACTATTAAATCTCTATTTTAATATAGTACTTATAAATAAATATATTAAATAAATAAAAATAATTATTTTATAAATAAAAATTATTAATTAATGATTTTTTTGACTATAGTTTAATTTTTTCTAACTAAGGAAAAATTAAACCATCGTCTACGGCGACGGCGGCGAGCTAGCGGGCAATGTCGATAGAGGCGGCGCTCCAATGGTACGCCGAGAGGGATAAGAGAGAGAGGCTGAGAGAGAAGAGAAGTCGTCATCAAGGGAGGAAGGCCTCCCTCTCGACCTCCGTCGCAGAGCCTCTCGACCTCCCGTACTCTGCGATGGAGGTCGAGAGGGAGAGGCCATAGAGAGGCAGACTGAAGTGAGATGCTGAAGCCGAGAGAGGGAGCAGAGAGATGGATGCCAAAGCCGAGAGAAGGGGTGCGGGAACGAAATGAGAGGGGCGCGCTCGTTTCATGTATGAGAGGGGTGTGCTCGTTTCATGTACATGAATGCCAAAATTGGGCAGAAAACATTTACCACCGTTTACGCTTTGGACATGATCTCCTGAGTCATGTTAGTCATGTATATGACTTACCTCAGGACATGAATTGAGTAATACGGCAGACGTTCATGTCCCCCCCCCCACCCCCCCCCCCCCCCCCCCCCCCCCCTAGTGAGACATGAATGTAATTGTTCTCATTAGGCCAAATGATTTGGGGGATTTCCATCTCAAGTGAGAAACCATTTGTGAAACCGGAATCAGGTTTCTTCAATTATCCGGACTTGGATGCAACATTTTCCCCCCCTCTTTATGTAAATACACGAGCTTAAGGCCATATTAAATACAAACATGTTCGATTGGGAGACATATTCTGGAAAAAGCATTTTGGAAATCAGACCGTTTGTGAAACCGCTCCTTTTGTTTCTTTTTTGATTCCCGGCCTCGCGGCACCGGGAGCGTCATCCCTCGAAATGGAGCATCTTCTCGCAGGTCAGCATCCATCCTTCAAGCCTAGGGTTATTTTCTTTTCGTTTTAATTCTTCTTCCTCGAATTTTCTTACCGTTTCTCGAGCGTTCTTGGATTTATAATTATTATTTTACTGATTTTGTTTGTCAGAACCTGGCTGTTTAAGCAACGGACATGTTGCCCAGGAGCCTCCAAAAAAAACTAGTAATGAAGGTATAGTGGAGATTTCGTTTAATAACAGGTCAGTTAAGCTTCCTCGGCGGAAAGTCTCTGCTGTTAGAAATTTTCCCCCGGGCTGTGGGCGATTTGCAGAAAACCTCAGTCAAGGAAAACCTAACGATGATGTTGTTTCTGATCATATTTCTGAGAGTCTAAATATTAAGATAGAGACGTCCTCCATTCAACCTGACACTGTCGAGCCATTAAAAGACACAAAATTGGCAGAAAGTTTAAACCCTCCCCAGGATGTCGACCTTGCAAATAACTTGGATATGGTAAATGGTGTAATAAAAGACTTTGTGGAGCCATCAGACCAAACAATTACAGATGAGCCACCAAAAGCTTCAAATCCTGAAACAAGAGAAAGCTTGGGAGAACTTACTGACTTGGGGAAAAGTGATGAGCCAAAAATTTTGGAGGGACCCAATTTAATTCAGCTTGAGCCGGTGAAAATGTCAAGTGCTTTGGAGCAGACTGAAGCTATCCATCTGGCAAAAGATTTTGCGTCACCCCAAATTCCTACTTCTGCTGTTGAAGCTAAAGAGGAGTATCAGCAAAAAGAGTACGTTTGTATGAGACGAGTTTCGGCCATACGAGATTTTCCTCCATATTGTGGAAGACATGCTCCACAACTTAGTAAAGAAGAATGCCTTGAATTCCTTGCCAAAAACAGGAAAGTTATTGCAGATTCTGAGAAGCCTATTTTAGAAAGTGTGCCACCAATGGATATTGTTAAATCTAATGTTTTGGATGCCAATTTAGAAGTCAAAAGTACAGTTAAAGTTGAGCATGCTTATCATGTTAAAATTGAGGACACATCAGGACAAGATGATGAACTTCAGGTGGTGGCTGCTGATGAGAGTAAGTTAGATATCTCAGGTGCCAGAGAAACTAGTACAGGAAAAAGAGATAAAGTAGTCCGAAGTTCAGCGGTTGCTCCCGAGGAGAGTAAATTAAAATTTTCAGGTGTGATAAAAACTAGTAGAGGAAAGAGTGATAAAGTAGTCAGAAGATCAGTGGTGGGTGCTGATGAGAGTAAATTAAATCGATCAGGTGTGATAAAAAATAGTAGAGGAAAAAGTGCTAAAGTAGTCCAAAGTTCAGTTGTGGGAGGGGATTCTAAGGATAACTTAGTAGGAGGATCAAATAGCGAAAATTATGAGATAGTTGTATACCAGAGTGAAGAACTGAATGTGGAATCCTTTGCTGATAAGGTTGTTGTACTGGCTTTAATGGCTGCACCAAACTGCCCATGGCGTCATGATAAGAAATTTCCCAAGTCCAAAAAAGATATAAAACCATTGATTAATTCTGATAGAACCAAAGTCAAAAAGGAAAAAAAGGAGTACCACCATTCTTTAGATCGAGAAAAGGTAAATGAGAAAGGTGTTCGTCTGGGAAACATGTTGCCAGATTTTTGTGTAACTCTTACTCCATTTGGTGTTCCTAGTTTGGAGAGGAAAAATAATGATATCGAAGAGAATGCTCGTAAGAAAGTAAGAGAGACTCTTCGTTTGTTTCAAGTTTGCTGTAGGAAACTTTTGCAAGAAGAAGAATCCAAGTCGAAGGACCAAGGACAGACAACTAAGCGGGTGGATCTTAGGGCTTCCAGTCTCCTAAAGGAAAAGAACAAATGGGTAAACACTGGGAAACAAATTCTTGGGAGTGTTCCTGGAGTTGAGCTCGGGGATGAGTTTCACTTTAGGGTGGAGCTTGCCATTATAGGCCTTCACCGCCAATATATGGCAGGTATTGATTATCTAAAAGAAAATGGACATCAATTAGCCACTAGCATTGTTGCTTCTGGTGGTTATAATGATGAACTTGACAATTCTGATGTGTTGATATACTCAGGCCATGGAGGGCAAAATGCATCTGGAGATAAGAAACATGAGGACCAAAAACTAATACGGGGAAATCTGGCCTTGAAAAACAGTATGGAAGCTCAGACACCAGTTCGGGTAATCCGTGGATTTAAAGAGAAAGCTAGTGATGCATACCAAGATTCAAAATCAAAGATGGTAGCGACCTACACATATGATGGACTCTATCTAGTGGAGAAATATTGGATGGAGAAAGAGCATCATGGAGGCTCTGTATTTAAGTTTCAGATGAGAAGAATGCCAGGGCAACCAGAGTTGGCTCTTAGAATCATGAAAAAGACAAAAAAATCATCAGTTAGGGAAGGTCTTTGTATAGTAGACATATCTGAGGGAAATGAAAGAATACCAATTAGTGCTGTGAACTTAATTGATGATGAGAAGCCATACCCTTTCAAATACATCACCAAGGCGATCTATCCGTCTTGGTACAATCCTGAACCTCCAAGGGGTTGTGATTGCACCAAAGGGTGCTCAGATTCTGAGAACTGTTTTTGTGCAGTTAAGAATGGAGGGGAGATTCCTTTCAACCATGATGGTGCTATTGTGGAAGCGAAGCCCCTTGTTTATGAGTGTGGGCCCTCATGTAAGTGCCCTCCATCGTGCTACAATCGAGTTAGCCAGCGGGGAATAAAAGTCCATCTAGAGGTTTTCAAAACTGAAGCGAGGGGGTGGGGAGTTCGATCTTTGACTTCCATCCCCTCTGGCAGTTTCATATGTGAGTATACTGGGGTGGTCCTCAAAGATACTGAGGCAGAAGAAAGGACTGGTAATGATGAGTATCTGTTTGATATTGGAAATAACTATAATGACCATTCTCTCTGGGATGGGTTGTCTACTGTTATACCTGCTTTACAAACAAATGCAATATGTGAGGTGGTGGAGACAGTGGGATTCACAATCGATGCAGCTGATTATGGGAATGTGGGCAGGTTTATCAACCATAGTTGTTCGCCAAATCTCTATGCACAGAATTTGCTTTATGATCACGATGACAAGACACTGCCTCATATTATGTTTTTTGCAGCAGAAAATATACCTCCTCTTCAGGAGCTTACTTATCATTACAATTACACTATAGACCAAGTACGAGATGCCAATGGCGATATAAAGAAGAAACCTTGTTTTTGTGGTTCTCATGAGTGTACTGGCAGGTTGTATTGAAACTGATAGGAGGTGAGCTTTCAGTAACCAGTTGGCAATTTTTGAAGCTTGAAGTTTGATGCTGCGGATCATTGGTTAGCTGTTCTACGCTGTAAGCTTTTTGTTAACCATAGTTTTTGACTTGTATTAAGTTTAGCATCTGTATGTGCCATAGGAAAGTAAATGACAGTATACCATGTCCATTGCAAAGCAGTTCGTTGTAGAATCAAGTGTGGTTTTATCATCTTCATTTTTTGCGTATTTTCAGATCATTCAATTTCACAAGTTGTTGATTTGTATGTATGGGGATTGGTTAATCGGTTGCTCCAGCAAATTCATGCACCAGAACAATCAAACTGATGGGGAATGAGCACACCAATTTCCCTCATGCAAAGGTTCACTCTCACCTAACCATGTGATGGATTGGATGCATCAAAGGGTTGGACCACCCAATACAGCAAATTCAAGCTCAATTTGTGGTAAGAGATCTGTTGCTGACCTAGTTTTCATATTGGACTAATAGCACAAAAGAAAGGCTGTAAACAATATATCAAAAGTTGACAGTAGGCAATTGTAGATCTTGAATTTGGAGAAACTGTTGCTCCTACTACCAAGCCGTCTGGCAGACACCTTTGGCCCAAGATATAACAGTTTTAAAGTCTCCTTCCACACTATGAGTAGGGAGGGGGTGCACTAATAGTACTAATCAAGCTCAAGAACCTTCACAAACATAAAGGAGTTTAGTTTTAGCAGTGTGGAATGATTTTTATAAATTTTAAAAAGATGGCATAGACATGGCTAGAAGTAATTATTGTAAAATTGAACTGAAATCACCTAGAAAAAATGGAATATCTACTTACTTTCAGCATTTGAGGAGGTGTCCAAAATCTTAACATTAGGCAACAATTACTATCATCTACACAACAAGCTAGTGGAGTCACAAATCATGTATTTAATCTAGAGAGACTTAGATTTAGTATGACTAAGTGGGTTGTATTAGAGGAACAACCATTGAATGCAATTGAAAGTCCACACTTTGTATCAACTCATTTCTCGTACTACTTTGAAAAGAGACCTCTTGAAGATGTATAATAGTGAAAAGCCAGGGGTTCTGAATGAGTTGGATAAACTTTCTAATGGAGTTGCTATCACTTCTTACATGTTGACTTCAATGCAAAAGAAAAGGTACATGGCCATTAGTGTTGATAAAAGTGCATTTTGTGGTATGTCTTAGACTTATATCTATACTTCTTGTTTATGGTATTTGCATATCTTATATTATGTTTACACTAGTGTTGATAAAATATTTTGTACTTTTTTTCATTAGGTTTGCTTTTATTCCTTATCCTTAGATAAAAAGATGTGTTGTATAAAGTTCTATTGGATTATTTTTTTTTGGATCGAAATATAAAAAGAAATTTGTCTTGCACTACTGTCGACAATTGTTCTACTAATAATGCTTGTATAACATTACTAAGGGAACAACTTTCTCACCCTCTATTGAATTTATGGAAAAAAAAAAATACTTCATTGACTTATTATAATCAGAGTATATGAACCTCTATTTATAATAGAAGAAGGTAGTAAAGTCCAATTACAATTAAACTATATTTGTCCCAATTACACCCAAACTCTAACACTTAAAGATAAGTCCTAACATAATTAAATAAACCAATATAAATAGAAGACTATCATGACTAAAACACATTTAAACTGAAACTCTTCTGTGGGTCCATATCTTATGGGCTTGGGCCCATCTTCCAACATTCTTAGATATGTGAGTCTTCCTTGGTTGTGTGATCTTGGGCCAATCTTCCATCATTCTTAGATATGTGAGTCTTTCTTGGTCGTGTGAGCTTGGGCTAATCTTCCATCATTCTTAAATATGTGGGTCTTCCTTGGTCGTGTAGGTTTGGTTCCAACACTCCTCAAGCTGGGGGTGAGAGAACATCATGAACTCCCAGCTTGCTGCAAATGAAGTATAGGATCTTCTTGTATAAAATGGTAGTCATCCATATCTTCCAACACTCCCCCTCGCATTGGTGGTCTCTTCCATGAACCCCAACTGGCATAAGATAAGTGAGAGTAAAATCACTCCAAGGCATATGATATTATCTATACGCAATGCTCATAAGTGTAATAAAACTCCTCCATCATTGTGTCCCTCCACGGGGCAACGACTTTCAAGTGATAAGAGTAATAAATGCCAATTAAGGGGGTATAACATAGATGTAGTAATAAGCTCCTCCATCACGATCTCCCAACCCGGGCACCAACTCTCACAGGTAGAAATGGGTGATAAGTGGGTAATGTTTGTCATTCACAAGATGGTGATAAAAGACCCACGGGTATATATATAAGTCTCAATAGACTTAAAAACACTCATATGTATACATGATAGACTTAAACTCCTGACCAAAGCAACACTCAAAAGATTGACCCAAATATATGTGTGAGAGTCAAATAAAGGATGGTATGAGAAAGGATACTAAGGCTACCACTTCTTCAATAATAATGCCTCATCCAAAGAGACACAATAGCAGCAACTGAAAAAGGCTTAGACCCATATAACACGAACCAAAATAATAAAATCCTTGTAAAATGACCCATGAAATAATCCAATGTAAGTATCTGTACCAAATAATATGTTGACCAAGGAATAATAATCCAGTCTGAGAAAAAGTACTGAGTTGCGTCGAGACAAATAGTAGACCAATATATCTGAGTCGCGGCAAAAATATGTATAAACTTTGGCCCTGGACACATATACCGAGGTAGAAAATAAGTGGGTCACGTTTGAGTTGACTCACTGAGTTGACCTGGACCGTGTTGGCCCAAGTTAACTCGGTGGAATTTGAAACATCAAGTGATCGTTGATTCGTAGGGAACTCGGCCCTATCCGGGTTGGGTCAGAACAGGCGTGGGCTGGTGTAAGACTCAGAACTAGGATTTAATTTTTCTCAATACTTCCAAAAATAAATGGTTTGACGAGAGCAGAGATAATCGCTGGTTTGAGAACAGAGATAAATCCGGCAGAGGAAATAATCTAGCAAAATAATTTCGGAATGACAGCAAGACAAAAACAACAACTCGATAGATAACTTCCGAAACAACATCTGAAACAAAGATATGATCCCAAATTGACAACCAACGAAGCAGAGAGCAATACCATGCGTGCTTCAGAAAAAAATGCCAGCGAGGCTAGTGCCAGTAACAACGTGAGTCTAGGAAGACGATTCTGATGGCTTTTGAATGTTGTCTTTCGTCCTCCCAAAATGGCAACCCAGCGATGATCAGACAGAACTAGAAAATCAGTAGCGTGTTTTTTGTGAGGATAGACGGAAGGTACCTCTGGTTGACAACAAAGGATCAGTAACTGAAGATGAATGTTGATGATAATTCGATGGAATAGAGGTTGCGACCTTCTGACGACATAAATCAGTGACTGGATTTCTCCAAGGATGAAAGATGCGTAGGAGCCCAAATTTGTGCCACCAAAGAATCTGGCTTGGGACATTCAAGTCCGACCAGGCGGCAACCATGGCCTACGCCATCAAGCTTCAGAGCGGGAGAGCAGCTTCAGAGAGAGGGATCGTCGTTATCACCGGTCATGAACCAGAAACTCTTAGAAATAGAATAGCGGTATAGAGGTGAAAAACATAAAGCAACTAACGGGTGTAGAGACTGAAAAAATATAACCACGGTTGATTTTCAGGACTCCATGGATTTAGCTCATTGAGAAAAAGGGAGAGACCAATTGGGAGAAAACCAGATGAAGAAAAGGTTATGGACTTGATGTCCTAACCCTCCCCCTGAAGATCTATTTATAGATTAATGAAACTATTGTATTACAATAATACCCCTGAACTTAGGGTTTAGGGTTTAGGGCTTTAACCTTGCAACTTTAATCTAATTACATCAATGTCATCTCTATGAGATGACTATTTATTTACCATTCGGCCATCATTGTATGTGGGCCTATGGACCTTCTCCTTGATATATGGGTCTTGAGCCCATCTTCTATATCTCTTAGATGTATGGGCCTTCTTTGGTTTTATGGGCTTGAACCCATCTTCCAACACACTTGAATATATAGGTCTTCCTTGGTCGTATGGGCTTGGGCCCTATTTTCCAACACTCATCCTCAAGCTGGGGGTGAGAGAACATTATGAACTCCCAGCTTGTTGCAAATGGTGTATAAAATCTTTTTGTATAAAATGGTAGTCCTCCATATCTTCTAATACTCTCCTCACACTGGTGCTCTCGTTCATGAGGCCCAGCTGGCATAACATAAGTGAGAGTAGCATCACTTCAAGTCGTATGACATTGCTCCATAATCTAGTCAAATAACTCATGTTAGATGTTCGGCACACTCCTATCTTCTATAGGTAGTGTTAGGGGTGGCATCGAGTCGAGCCGAGCCCGAACCTGCCTATGTTCGAGCCGAGCTTGATTTGAATATTTCGAGCCAAGCTTCGAGTCGAACCTCGTCTCGAGGCTAAAATTATTATTGAGCTCAAGCCCACAAATTTTAACCGAGTTCGAGCCCAGCTCGAGCTTCAACATACATTTAAAATTTTTCAAAAAAGATATATAAAATAAATTGTATATAAAATTATGCATACATTTTACATAAAATTGGGTATGACATCTACATAAAATTGGGCATAACCTATATATATAATACATGTATAAGTTTGGACATGACCTCTACTTAAAATTGAGCATAATCTATGTATATAATACCTATATAAAATTCGACATGACCTCTACTTAAAATTGGGCGTAATCTATATACATAATACCTGCATAAACACTCCATAAACACTCCATAAAATTGTCTATACATTCCATAAACACTCCATAAAATTATCTATACATTCCATAAACACTCCATAAATACTCCATAAAATTGTCTATACATTCCATAAACACTCCATAAACACTCCATAAAATTGTTTATACATTCCATAAACACTCCATGAAACTATTTATACACTCCATACACTCCATAAAATAGTCTAAACACTTCATACAATAATCAAACACAACAAAATTAAATGAAATATCACTATCAATTTACAATCACCCAAATAAAAATTATAAATCCTTTAAATAAAATCTTAGTACTATTAGAGACTTACTAGAAAATTACAAGAAATATTTTAAATTTTTTTTAGGAAAGTTAAATGGACCTCTTATTGCCTCTTCTAAGGAAATAAATAAAAATTAATAATTATTTTAATATATTACTATACTTATCGATACATTTTTAATCAAATAAAATGTCAAACACAAAATTGCTATGAAAATTGCATCATGCTAAAAGTATTATATCATCAACTGTCAAATACTTATTCAAATTTTTTTTATACGGTTTTCTAGCCCATCTTGGCAAGAAAATCTTACTTAGAAAATTATATGATTTTTTAACAAGAATTTATAATTATAAAAATATTTTAAAAAACATGAGGCATTAATGGTCCCTATATTTCTACTAAAAATGTATTTTTAACATTTATTGAAAAAAAATATTTTTTCAATTTCTTCAAGAGCAATGAGGAAGGGACAAAGAGCTTTTTTTCCTTGTTTATAAATTCACACATACGACTTTGTGGGGGGGGGGGGGGGGGGGGGGGGGGGGGGGGGGGGGGGGGGTGGGAGGTGGGGGGCGCGAGAAGGTGCGACTCCGGTTTTTTGCCGAGACGACGGGGAGCGAAGGCGCGACGCCGGCGATCACCTATTGTCAGTGACGATGGAAGCGGCGGCGATAGAAACAGAGGAGGCGAAAAAATTGGAGGGAATGTAGCGGTCGACGAAGAGCTGTCGACAGCGACAGAGGCGACAGACGGGAGGGGCTCGACGTCCACCCCTCGGCTCCTGCTCTCAATCCCCAACTCCCGATCCCGATCCCGTGACTCGCCCGTTAACGAGCCGGCTCGCGAGCTTTCGAGCCGAACCTTGATTCGGTCGAGCTCGACTCGTTAACTCAAACACGCTGATTTTGGATCTCGAGCTCGAGAGATACTGAATCGAACCGAGCCGAACTCGAGCCACTCGCGAGTCGGCTCGGTTCGAAGCCACCCCTAGGTAGTGTCACTAGTGGCTCGAGTTCGGCTCGGTTCGAAGCCACCCCTAGGTAGTGTCACTTCTATTAATCTAGGTAGCGGGTCTATTCACTAAAGGATAATAAAAAAGAAAAAAACTTCTCCATCTGTGTCCCTCCACAAGATAATGTCTCTCAATTGGTAGGAATAATAAATAACATTAATGGGGAGAAGTGGGCTTATTTATCATGGTGTCCCAATTCGGACACTGACTCTCATGGTGTCCCAACCGTGATATTTTTGAGAGTTAAATTAATGATGGTGTCCCAATCCTGGCACCGACTCTCATGGTGTCCCAACCGTGATATTTTTTAGAGTCAAATACATTATGGTATGAGAAAAGGTACTGAGGCCACCTATTCTTTAATAATAATGTCTCATCCAAAGATACACAATAACAGCAGCTGATATGGGCTTGGGCCCATTAACACGAACCAAAATAATCCTTGTAAAATTGACCCGTGAAATAATTTAATGCAAATATCTGTACCAAATAATATGCTGACCAAGGAATAATATGTCAATTCTTCAAAATAATATTCTAGCTAGAGAAAAATTTACCAAGTCGCGTTGAATCAAATAGTAGACCAATATATTTGAATTGTTGTAGAAATATGCATATGCTTTGGTCCAGACATGTTTATCGAGGCAAAAAATAAGTGGCCCGAGTCAGATTGACCCAGACCCGAGTTGGCCTGGACCGAGTTGACTCGGTCTGAGTTGGCCTAGGTTGACTCGGTAAGGAACATAAGTCACGCTCGGGTTGGCAAGTTCGTTGGGTTTGCTGGGAATTCGGCCAATCTGGTTGGTCTGGAACAGGCGATGAACCGGCGCAATGAAATTTTCCTAACTTAGGAAATCTAAATAAAGCAACAGTATAGAGCTCGGAAGGCAACTTTCCAAACAGCAAGATTTCGGACAGAGTGGACTTACCGAAAAAACTTCACTCCATAAGAGATCTTCCAGAAATATCATATAGAAAATCATATAGAAACCTTCCTTCCTATTTCTGCATTCGAGCAACAGTTTCCAGAAACAACAACAATGCTCGATGGAGAATCGACAATAGTAACTTCCGAAAATAATACTAGATGATCAATAAGTTTCTAGAATTATAGCCTTATGTGTTATCTCTCGGCAAAGTGAGGATAGACAGAGTTATCTTCCGGATTAACAACAACACAAAACCTTCCAAGCTAGAGATTGTCGATTCTGATATCTTCGGAAGAAGAAAAAAATATGCCAGCAACAGTAGAAAAACAGATATGGAAACCAGAGGAGTTTCTGAAATTTGTTTTAAATCCGGCTACAATATCATTTTCTTCCCCGCAGCGCCGAACAGAGGCAGATTAAACTTTCTTTCTCCCCCTCAGTGGAAGTTGTAATGGACATCAACTTAGTAACTCAGTGGAGATTGAGGTCGTCGTTTCCTGCGACACCAACGGAGCTGAACAACAACGTACTTTCCAAACAAAGTGGGCTTCTCGATAGAACGATAAATCACGACAGCAACAGAACGGAGATATTCATAGCAGTGGCAAAACAATGATAATAATCAGAAGTATGCTAGTAGTAGATTCACGAGGAAGACCAGTCAAGAAGATTCAGATAAAAACCACGGTTAGTAAGTTGTTGGAACTACTCCATCGTGATACGATGATAATGGCAGAATTTGAGCAAAGACAGAGTAGGGGCAGAAGAAAACTAGAAGTAAAATTAAAAATACAGAAGTATTAACTATGAAAAAGAACCAAAACATGAAAGCAAAAAAAAAAAAAAAAAAAGTGCACGAGACTGAATAAAAGAGAGGAAAAAAAAATTCCAACCCTAAACAGAGGAAAATGAAAACTAAAAAACCATAGTTGGAATCCTGAAAATCAAAGCTCTGGTACCATGTTGATTTTTCAGGACTCCATGGATTTAGCTCATGCAGAAAAAGGGTAAGAGACCCATTGGGAGAAAACCATAGGAAGAAGAGGTTATGGACTTGTTGTCCTAACCCTCCCCCTAAAACTCTATTTATAGATTAATGAAACTATTGTATCACCATAATACCCTTGGAACTTTAATCTAATTACATCAATGCCATCTCTATGAGATGATTCTTTATTTACCATCATGTCATCATTGTATTTGAGTTTATGGGCCTTCTCCTTGATTTGTAGGCCTTGAGCCCGTCTTCTATATCTCTTGGATGTATGTGTCATCCTGGATCTTATGGGCTAGAGTCCATCTTGCAACACACTTGGATATGTTGGGTCTTCCTTGGTCGTGTGGGTTTGGGCTCTGTCTTCTAACAAACACGGACCTAAACTGCTAGAGATAATATATTAAAAAAAAATCGCATTACCTTTGTGGGTTGATAGAGTCAATTCACATAACTTGCTCTGATACCATATTGAATTTATGAAAAAGATAAATACTTCATTGGCTTATTATAATCAAAGTACATGAACTTCTATTTATAATAGAGGAAGGTGGTAGAGTCCAATTATAATTAAACTATTTTTTTCCCAATTACAATCAAACTCTAACACTTAAATATAAGTCCTAGCATAATTAAATAACCCAATATAAATAGAAAAATATCATGACTAAAACACCTTTAAACTAAAACTCTTTTGTGGGTCCATATCTTATGGGTTTGGGCTCATCTTCCAACATTCTTAGATATGTAGGCTTTCCTTGGTCATGTGAGTTCTGGCCTATCTTTTGTAGGTCCATATCTTATGGGCTTGGGCCCATCATTCAACACCCTCTTTTGCTCGATGGAGAGTTTTTATATGTTAGATGTAGCAGTTATATTTTAATCACAGTTGTTCAAGCAAATATTGGACAAATAAAAGAAATGATGGAGATTTTAAGAGATTGAGTTGTGTATTGAATTGCAAGCGCTCAAAAGAGTTTTAAAAAGAAGTTAATTTTGGATTGTAAAATCTGTTGGAACTCCACCCATAAGATACTTCAAGTCGCTTTAGAATATAAAGACTTTATGTGAAAATTGAACTTGTAATTGTCAATTGAAGAAGAATAGAGAATGACAACGGAAATATGTTCTGGGTAGGAGATGTTTAGAGAAGTCACTAAGTTATTCTCATGTACTAAATACCCCACGTTAAACATTTTTTTTGCAAAAATATGTGATATTAAGGATTATATTAACTAGGTGGAGTGAGTCCGTCGATTATGATATTTCCTTAATAGCAAAACCAATGCTTAGCAAATTTGACAAGTATGGGAAGAATTGTTCTTTAGTTTTGGCTATTGAGTTGTGTTAGATCAAGGTATAAAATAGACATAATTGGGGCTTTACTATTGCAAGTTATAGATGGATGAGAGGAAATGTCCAACATTGTCATTGATTGCCAAAAATATATTGGTTGTCCCTATTTCTATTGTTTTATCTGAGTTATCTTTAGCACTGACAATGGATTTGCCAATTACTATAGAAACCTTAATGTATGTGCAAGATTGGGTTGGAAAACTGAATTCAGAGGTGGGATCCTATTAATTTTACTTAATAGTTCATTATTTATTTTAAAAATATGAATTTTACTGGTTAATTTCCTTGACAAAGCTATGCAGGGGATCCGATCCCATCTTCTTCTCAAACCCGGATAACTCGGGCCTGCAATTGCGGTGCATGAGTGAATCAATTAATTTCCTTGGACTTGTCCGTTTCTTCCCCCTGGAGAAGATGGTGATTGAGAGCAATGGAAGTTGGTGGGAGACAGAGAGTGCATCCAGGCAAGAACTGCAAAACCTCGCTTTCAAAAGGCGCCACGAGAAACACCAGCCCGGAGTCGGAGCAGGTACCAGTTCATCACCTGTCGCAAGAGTTGATTAACAAGAAATCCTTTTTAAAAACCTTCTGAGTTCTCATCATCGACAACCATAACACCTGGATAAGTATCAAATCACATAGATATCGCGACATGGCGCGCGTAAGAACTTGATGCAAACTCGAATGAGGACTACACAGAGAATATCTGCAACATACACAGTTGAACTGTTTTCTTCCTGCTCATTCCAGACGATGAAGACGACAAACATATACTGCAAACGTAGTATTACAAACTCTTCTGCTACAAAGATATGAGCATCTAATCTTCTCTATATAATTTAAGTATCCTAGCCACACCTTTCTCTTATATACTCATCTAGTATTGAGAAATTAATTGCAGTTCAGGCGCCACTGCCGGAAGTGTGAGGAGAATGGTTGCCGTGCGCTCCAGAACCAGCGCCACCAGAGCCGCCACCCTGACCGCCAGACCCTCTACCTTGTCCGGACCCTCCAGCTTGCGCTCCACCGCCGCCGGATCCATACCCATATCCAGAACCAGAACCTGTCCCGGACCCGTAACCAAACCCAAATCCCCTCGCTGCCCCACTCGGCGACCTGGCGGAGCCGGAACCGTAACCCCATCCACTCCTGGGAGCAGACCCCCACCCCCAGCTGTAGTCCCATGAGCCAGAAGGGCCGGAACCATGACCGGAGCCAGTACGAGGCCCCCTGCCGGAGAAGTCTGGCGGGGACGCTCTGCCACCGCCTGCGTTATCGTAGGCCGCGGAGGCGTAGGCAAGTACGAGGAGAGAGAAGAAAAGGAAGAGGAATCTGTTTCCATTCAAACGATCCATGTTTGTTTGTATTCGAAGAAGGGACGAATCGTGCGATGCGTTTGAAGTAATGGGGTTGTCTTGCTCTGATTTAAAGCCTTGAAAGGACCGGAGAAACAAAATACAAACGGGAGAGTGCCCGTGACAGAGATCTGGTTGGGAGTTATCGACAACCCACGACAGATTCCACCACCGCCCTTTGAAAAAAGCAGAGTTGGATAATTTTCATCCTCCCAGATTTTTTTCATTTGACGAAAACGACACTCGATCTCTGCGAAATACCAAGTTGACATTTGGAAGCGGATTCAAGTGACTTCACAGTGATATCTAGCACGCCGGAGAATTTCGGTGGAGGAGAGGAAAAGGGACGAACGGGCCCGCCGCTAAGAGGAGAAGTTGCTGGCTTTTACGGACAGTGCTATTGTCACTTTACACAATCAGTTTCATTTCATTATATTTTATGACCTTAATGGAGTGTTGCAAAGCGTCAAATGCTATCAATTTTTGTCTTGATTTCTTACAGCAGGCTTTTGTTGTCAAACTTTATCGAACCATCAGTAAAGTCTTTGTTGGCCTACATTGAACTGTCTACAATTGTTGTCAATAAATTTCTTCTCTCCCAACAAAAGAAATTTTTGCTTTGAAATTACTTTCTCTATAGGTTTCCTTGGCAATGTTTATTCGTTCTCTTTTTGTTGTTTCGTAGAGACTAACTGTGTCGATTTTCCATGTTGTTTTTCTACAAATCTGTCTAAGGTTGGATCTCAAAAATCTTGCGTTTTTGTTGCTTTTGAGTGTTTCTTGCTGATTACATTACATGGTGTGCAAAAAGAATAGTTTGCGAAAAGAATTGGTTTGAAACTTCCTAGAGAGTTATTGGTGCCTTCAAGCAAATGCGATAAGAGCAATCATTGTAAGTACCTAGTTTGATACTTTCATATGTTCATCTTAAGGTTTGATACTACCATCTTATTTCTACTCTTTTTAGTTAGTTATAGATGAACAAATGATTAATATTTTTACTTTTTGGCATATTGTAGGTTTAGTGTTGACTACAATTATTTTTGTGATATACTAATTTGTTTTGATACAACATACAAAACAAATATCAGTTGGAAGCCATTTTTGCACCATTCTTTGGTATAATTTGTTGTAGTCAAATATTAGTCTTTGGTGGAGGCAATATTGAGAAGAATTTCAAAAAAATTCACCACACTAATCAGGGTGTTTTTCTTTCATTAATTTATAACCGTGATATCCCAATTACAGGGATTTACAACTGATTACAGTGGATTTGATTTGTACAAAAAAGGAATGATTGAGCTTAATTAGCTCCTGTAACGGAGGATCAATTCCTTTGCAAGGAAAGCCCTAAATTGGGCAATGATTCTCAATCAACATCTCTTAAGGCAGTATCTTCAACAGCCCCCTGCAAACTAAGCGTGGGATTAGGACAGACGTGTAGATTGAATCGAAAAAATTGAAATAGAGGCCAAAAGATGTTGTTGGTGAAGATATCAGCAACCTGTAAATGAGATAGCACATATTGAGTGCAAATCTTTCCAGCAACAACAAATTCACGCAGAAAGTGGATGTCTAACTCAACATGTTTGGCCCACTTATGAACAATAGAGTTAGAGCTCAAGAAAATAGCGTTTTTGTTATCACATAGAAGAAGAGGTTGCTCGGGAATGGAAACTTTGAGATCACGAAGAAGATGTGTGAGCCAGAGAAGTTCAACAACCGTGAGAGCAAGAGCACGATATTCAAACTCACAGCTGGAACGAGAAACTGTAGGTTGCTTCTTGGCACTCCAGGAGACTAAGTTGTCACCAAGGTAAATAGAGTAACCCGAGGTAGAGCGGCGAGTATCAGAACATCCGGCCCAGTCAGCATCAGAAAAGCAACTAAAGATCCCGGTGAAGCAAATGGACGGAAGGACAAACCATAATGGAGAGTGTCTTTGACATGCTGAAGAATGTGCTTAACAGCAAGGAAATGGTCAGCAGTTGGAGAGTGGAGAAACTGACTGACAGAGTTGACAGCATGAGCAATATCGGGACGCGTGATGGTCAAATATTGAAGAGCACCAACAAGAGATCGATAATGAGTAGGATCTGAAAATAACTGACTATCAGAGAATAGATGCTAAGAAACCACCATAGGAATGTGAACAGGCTTGCTGTCAAGTAATTGAGCTCGGGCAAGGATGTCTCGCGCATATTTCAGCTGACTGAGAAATAGTCCATCAACGGTGGGTGTAGCTTCAAGACCAAGAAAGTAGCTGAGGGAACCCAAATCCTTTGTAGTAAACTCAGAATGAAGCTTGCTGGCAAAGTTATCAAGAAGAGAGGAGTTGTTTCCCGTAATAATAATATCATCGACATATAAGAGCAATAAAGGATGTCAAAGTGCCGATGAAACACGAAAAGTGAAGGGTCAGCCTGACTACAGTGGAAGCCAAGATGAGTAAGGAAAGACTTGAACCGCTGAAACCAAGCTCGAGGTGCTTTCTTGAGGCCATAAAGAGCTCTCTGAAGCTTGCAAACATGAGCAGGAAAACGAGGATCAATATACCCCGGAGGCTATTCCATATAGACTTGTTCATTGAGATGACCATTGAGGAAGACATTTTTGACATCCAATTGACGGAGAGACCATCGATTAGTAACAGCAAGAGAGAGCACAACCCGAATAGTGGTAGCTTTAATGACAGGATTGAAGGTGTCAGTGTAGTCGAGCCCTGGTACTTGTGTAAACCCCTTTGCGACGAGACGAGCTTTGAATCGTTCAATAGACCCATCAGGCAAATATTTTGTCTAAAATACCCATTTAGAACCTACAATATTGGTATGAGCCGGTCGAGGTACCAAAATCCAGGTACGATTATTTTGTAGAACTTGAATTTCTTCATCCATAGCAGCAAGCTAGGTAGGATTTTTGCCAGCTGATTTGAATCCTTTGGGCGCAGTAGAGGTCAAGAGAGCATAAAGGAAACCAGAAGAGCCAGAATAAGCAAGATCAGCCGAGTGACGGGGTTTGAAAATACCAGCCTTGGCAGGTGTGAGCATGGGATGAGATCTCATCGCGAGAGCAGCAATAGGCGCAGTGGGTCCAGGCGAACCAAAATCTAGGGGGCAGTAGAGGTGGACCTGTAAGAGAATCAGTGGCCTGCAAAGACTCATCCACAGGATCAATACAAATAACACATGGACAGGAGCCGGATGGAGTAATGTGTGGGGAATGAGGCGTCGGAAGAGATGGGGACATGACAGTAGGAGATTAACCGGGTTCCAGAAAGTTGGAGAATTGGACAGAGGAGAGGGGTTGAGCCTGACAAGAAGCTAAGGAGGGGGAAAATGTCTCATCGAATTTAGGATGTCTGGTGATATTTATCCTAGAAGTAATGGGATTAAGACAACGAAAACCTTTTTAAGATGAGCAATACCCCATAAAGAGACATGGAAGACTACGCGGGGAAAATTTGTTAGGCATATAATCACGTAGACAAGGATAAACAAGACAACCAAAGGGATAGAAATTTGCATAATTGGGAAGACAACTATAGAGAAGTTGAAAGGGGGACTTACCTCCGAGAAGTGGTATTAGCAAGCGGTTGATGCTATAGGCAGCAGTGCTAAAGGTGTCAACCCAGAAACGAGGAGAGATGAGAATGGAAAAATTTTAAAACAATTGCTTGTAAATTCTGCACCACCATCATTTTGGAAAATTTTAATACGAGCAGAACATTGATTTTCCACGAATTTTTGAAATTGAAGAAAGATACCATAGAAGTCAGATTTCAATTTCAATGGGTAAAGCCAAATAAATCGAGAAAATCATCAATGAATAAAACATGGTAAACAAACCTCAAATTTGATGTTACTAGAGACGGACTCCATATATTGCAATGAATTAACTCTAACACTTGAGATGACCTTTTATCGTTTCGAGAAAAAGGTAAACGATGACTTTTGGCAAGTTGGCACGTGTCACATAATTTAGAAGATGGCAATAAAGAAGTAAGAAAAAACTGGCCTTTTTTTATTTAATAAAGAAAGAACAGAATGATGCACATGACCTAGACGAGCACCCCACAATTCATATGAGGCATGAAGAGTTTGATTTTGCAAAACATAAATAAAGGCTAAATTTCCACACTCTAGCACATATAAGCCTCCATCACGTCTACCGGTTGCCACCACCTTTCCCGTTTGGCGATTCGGAACAGTGAAAAAATCATTAGTAAATGTAATAGATAAAGGAAAATAATTTGTTAATTTACTAATAGACAAGAGATTTTTGGTGAGGGGAACAACTAAGACATTTAACAGTTTGAGGTTTGGGGATGGGAAAATATGACCTGTATGGGTAATAGGTAGGGACACACTATTCCCTACAATTACACGATCCTTACCCGTGTAGGAGACAGACTGATCTAGCCTTGAGTGGGATGGAGTCATATGGGCCGAAGCTCCTGTGTCCACGAACCAATCAGACGCGTCATTTGGTTCGGACAGAGAGAGTGTCGAATTGAAATTTTCGGCAAGCTGCGTTGATTCCTCCTACGGAGAATACCTCTGGTGACATCGATTGGCTTAATGGCCGTCCTGACGGCAAATCTGGCATCATGGTGGTCGACAACGATGGGTAGGGTTGGAACGACCCTGACCGTGAGATAAATCACCGTTGTGGCCGTGGCTGGAGGAGCTGCGTGTGCCATTGCCAAAGTTTCAGTTGTGATTGTGTCCTCAACTGCGATTAGGGCGAGAGGAGTTGCCAAAACGGGAAGAGGAGGTCTCATTTGCCGTGAATGCAGCAGTGGAGGTCGCCGGTAATTCCATCGACTTTTGAAAAATTTCGAAGCTTTCTACCTTCGAAATGAGGTCCAAAAAATAGGGGAGAGTTGTTTGCTCCATTTGAGCAGTGGAGAAACTGGAGAAATTGGGGCCAAGACCGCAAAGAAACCAACATACCTTGTCGGTGTCGTCGACGAGACGCCCAATGGCGTGAAGCTGGTCACACAGAGCTTTGAAAGCTCGAGCATAGACACTGACCGGACAAGTGTCGCGCTTCATCAGTTGGAGGTCGTCTTTGAGACGAATCTCACGGGCCTTTGATCGGTGGCTGAAGATGTTTTCGAGGCCAATCCACACCTCACGGGATGTGGTCAAGCCAACGGCATCTGCCATGGCCTCTTTTGAGAGAGACGACAGTAGAAGACTGAGAAGGCGTTGGTCTGTCGCCTTCCATGCCAGAAATTTGGGATTTGGCGTCCGAGAGGTGGGAGACTCAAATGGAGGTGGTGGCACAAGAATGCCGTCTACATGGCCCAACAAACCTTGACTGTCAAGCAAGGGAAGAAATTGATTCTTCCAGAGGAGATAATTTGAAGATTAAAACTTGATGGTGATCATATGAATCAATGTGTTAAACGGGAAGAAATCTAAAGAAAAATTGGATGCCATTGAGGATCGCTCATTAAATATCATAAGTCTATTAGAATTGGCCCTACATGAATGAAATTTTATCATCACTAAATCATACCATAAGACACAATGAGTAAAACACATTCTTATTGATATTAGAACTCATAGAAGATGCAAAAGTCCTTTAAAAGAACTCCAAGAATATGCTAAAAACTCACCTCTCAACATTAATCTCTCTCATATTTCGCACAACAAATTTGGTGGTTCATGTCACTCTTCTATGGTTACACCAACACTCAAGAACACCTTTTAATGGTGTAGTAAGAGCAATTAACGGTGGAGGAGATCACTCCCACCTCACAAGTTCAAAATGCATTTAACACCATCCACCAACTAAAGGTACCAATTTCAACCTAGACAAGTGGCTAGGCATACGTACCTAGAGGAATACTAACCTATTAGTTTTAATTTGTAATTATTGGATTAATTTAGAATAAATTACAATTTATATTAATTTATTAATAGAATACCTATTTAATTATTGATTATATTCATTACTATTAATATTATATTAAATTAGTAATTTAAGAGTAATAATTAATACATCAAGACATTATAAAAGCATACTTTTATTTAAGTATTTTATTAATTTTAACTAAACTACAAATCTTAATTTATTAATAAACATATTCTATTTAGTTATTTATTTTGTTGATATATTTTATTATTATATTAAATTAACTTTCACTGTTTATTCACTTTCAAAAATAAAAAATAACTAGTAAAAAAAAATTTAATCATTATCTTATTGTTACTTAATAATAATTTCTTTACTAAGCCCCTTACAAGAAAATGGACGGGAAATAGACGAACCCTACCTGCACTAAAAAACAGCTGTGTAGGAAGGTGTCCTATGATTTCGTTTGATACAAACAACAAAATGAAAAAACACAGAACGGATCACGACTGAAAAAACGAATGAAAAGACAACAGATTCAGAAGCAAATTCATTAACATCACTGAGAAAATCGTCAGATCAAGTGTTGGATAATAGCTTTTTACTTCATCTTCATCTGCAGACTTCGCATTGTGAATAAAAAGAGAACACATAAGAGACGAAATTGTTAAAAAAAACAGACAAGAGAAATGTAAAACACTCACGGAGGAAAACCTTAAGTTGCTCAGTGGTGGCGAGAGAGTATTAGGTTCGATTCTGCCAGCGATTGTCCTCAACTCAATTTCAGAAGAGGGAGCTTGTTATCCTCATTGCAACCTCTACACTTCCCCCAAAGACGCGATTTTGAAAACCAAAACAATGAAGAGGAAAAGAAGAAAGCCATAATCGTTTAAAAAAGGACGGACACTAGAAACTAAGAACAGAAAAAAAAAGGCGTAAAAGTAGATTGCTCAGTTCAGCGGGTTGTTCGACATGCAAATCCTCAGAAAAGAAAGACCTGCAATCCGGTCTGTTGAGCTTGAATTTAATGAGTCATCACCGCAATCTTCTCTAACTTCGCCCTATAATAGATGACAAAAGAGAAAACAAATACGAATAAGAGCGAATTGAAAACCGAGCAGAAACTTGCAGACCAGAAATCCACGGATAGAACGATCTCCCAAACCAAGTCGACGGCCTGAGCGCCAGAGAAGAAACGCTCAACCTACAAACCCTTGGTATACGAAACAGCTTATTTATAGTGATAGAATTAGGGTTTCAGACCTAGCCGGTTAGTTCATTCGACCAATCATAACCGCACCGGTTCAGCTGACTGAACCCCTGTGCCAGGTACACGCAGAACTCGAACTCTTTTTTTTATTTTTTTTTATATAGTTTTATTTATATTTTGAAGGCGAAGCTCATACCTACAAAAATGGGTCCGGACCTATTGGTTGTATTAGGTTCAATTGGACATGGTTCGTGGTCCGGATTACAAAGGTAGAATAAAAAGGTAACAAAAAATTGATTGACTTGGCTGAGGAGAAGTGACATGGAGTGCCTTCACTATAAAGGTAAAATTGAAAGCTAGATTTCTTACTTAGGTCAATTAAGTCAGGGCAGATCAGCTTCCAAGTGTTACCTACCATATGGCCAATTAGTTGGACCCCATTTTGTACAATTGAAACCGGAGATAAATGAAAGGAAGATAGTAAAAAAAAAAAAAAATTAGTGGGAAAGAATATTAGGGATATGTTTGGAATACCAAAAGTGAAGAGAAAAAAAGAAAAAAAGAAGTTTTTTTTTCTCTTCTATGGAAGCTTATGGAAAATAAGAAAGAAAATAAAAAAAAGAAACATTTTTTCTTTTATTTTGGATACACATGGAAAATAAAAAAGAAATAAAAATTAGTAATTTTTAATTTTTTAATAATTAAAGTTATATACAAGCTTAAGAACTTTAATATATAAGTATTAAATTATTGTAGATAATTTTATTTTAGCTTTAATAATTTTTATTATCTATAAAAAAATTATGTAATTTCTCTTTTTTTTTCTCTCCAAAATTTATGTTCTTTTGAGAGAAAGTCTATCAAGTATCAACTAAGAGAGAAAGAAGGTTTCTCTCATATTTTCTTTTCTCTTCAAGAATATATATTGCCAAACATTGTAAAATAACTTTTTCACCCCTTTTTTTTTTCTTCTTTTTGGTGGTTTTCAAACATGTCCTAAGGTTAGGTACTACCACAAGTGAAAATAACCCAAAACCTATTAGTGGGCACTGTAGATGGCAAGGATTCTTAAGAAAAATGAGTGAAAGTCAAATCACTCCCTAAAGCTAGTGAATTCATTTTCACTCACGTGTTCACTCGCTCTCTCTCTCTCTCTCTCTCTCTCTCTTGTTCTTCTCATTCTACCTTCTCACTCTTGCATTTAGATATAATAAAATTAAATATATTTTTTTTGTTTCCTATCCGTATACCTGTTATTTTCTTGGTGTTCACACCTCCCTACTGAACTTTTTGTATTGAGAATTATATATTGACAAAAATATCTTTGAGTCTACTTTCCAACGCAAAATAAATTTTGGCAATTAGATTTTTCTACGAAGAGAAATCGATATTTTAAGTAGCAAAGGTCAGACCGCTATAGAGGTTTGATAGCAGGAGAAAACTTCAATTTTTTAGGCATTTTAAGCCATCAAGAATGAGACTTTTTATGGAAAATTATATGCCAAAATAAATATCTTTACATCTTTTTTTACCTGTTAAACAAATTCTCAATTTGAGTTTTCTAAAGGGAGATATCAATATCGGAAGAGTAAATGGTCATGCTAGCCAAAGAAAAAAGAGTACTTAGTTCCACCATATTACAAACTCTGAAATCTAATTAGATTCATTCTATCAAAAGAAGCATATTTTATGAAGAAATATTATACTTGAATGAAATTTATCGAAATCTAGTGTCAAGATGAGAAAATTTCATGTCAATCTGATTTATATGTAAGGAGATATTCGCATTGGAGAGGAAACCATCAAGCTAGATAATGAAAAAAATTAAGAGGTCACAAAATATTCAAGAACGAAGATTTTTATGTCAAATTATGCATCAAATTAAATCTCTTTGAGGCTAGTTTCTTAAGAAATAAACAATTTGTGATTTTGATCTATATTGTGTGAGATATTTATATCATAAGTATTAAAGGTCAATTCTATTGAAAATCTCTTTTGTCCCCCTATTTTCTCTCCTATTATCTGATCATCTATTGTCATGAATTGAGTTTCATTTCTCCTAGAATCCTAGTTTTTTTTGTCAAATTTCTCTTCTAATCAGAGATTTTTTTTGTCAAAATTAATCACTCCATGATGTGCTTGTTCAAGGTATGTAAAAATTTCCTACTTTGATGTTGTTTTCAAGTTTTGCATTTTTGTTACTTGGTTGTGTATCTTACACATCATCAACTCCGAAAATTGTGATCACCCCCAAAAAAGTTATGCTTGGTCAAATTTATTAAGTTCTATCGTTATAGTCTCCCCTAGTTTTTTTTTAAAACGGTCATATTTTCAATTCTTTTGGACGTATGAATGTTGCATAATCGCATCCTTCAAGTTAAAGTTGTTTTCCTCTAGTATTTCTTCAGTTTATCTTCTTGTGTTTTCATCACTTCAGAGTAATGCCTAAACCCACTACTTAAAAAGTATAGGCGTGTGCCCAACATCCAGCTTGAGTGAAATCTTTTTATTTTTCACCCAAGAGGTGATTTGTGTTTGAGCTACCCTTAAACAGTGAGTGGTCTCTTTGTTAAACCCTAAAGTTGGGCCATTTTTCGGCCTTTAAAATTGAGTGGAGTGTGTTTCAGATTATGATTGTTTTGACTGGTGTATGGAGATTTGTCATACGGCTAAGAGTGATTTTCTTCTCCCACATTGTATTTTGATCAAGTTGGGTCTCTATTTCCTTTTTATCCTAGCATGAGGGAGAGAAGTAGAAGAAGTCCAAAGAAAAGGTAATACATGTTGTGGTAATTTTTATGTAACCAAAATATTCAAGAAAAGGGGAGAAAAATGATGAAGATTTAAAATTTATGAAAAAAAATTAACCAATGAAGATTGAAGACAAAGATTGAGGACCAATGATCCTTTTCATTGCACTTTGAAGTTATAAACTCCAGTTTGAGGGGGAGTGTTGAAGAACCAAAAACTAAGAAGTTTCACAGAGCCAAAAATAATACGGTGGAGCCTTACCATAGGAGAAGGCCTCACAGAAGAGTCTCAGCTAAACGTGTTTTAGTTATGTTAGTCTTCTATTTATGTTCAATTGTCCTAGGACATATCTTTAGTGTTTAACTTTGGGTGTAACTGGGATAAAGATAGTTTAGTTGTAATTGGATTCTACTTGTTTCCTCTATTATAAATAGAGGCTCATTGTACTCAAATTGCATCAAGTCAATGAAGTTTTTTACTTTTTTAGAACAAATTGGTTAAGTGAAGAAAAAAAATTAACCATACCTAACATGTGCAAAGAAGCACCAAACCAATGACCCATGAAAAGACTAAAGTTGCATGAAATGCAAACATATCTAAATTGGCAATAGTGAAGTACCAGAGGGAATAGTCTGATTCACAAACGAGGAAGACGTAACCAATTGAGCCATACGTTGAGCTAGCTCCCAAAGCTCATCAAGTGCACCAAGAACAATTCCAAACGACACAATAAGTAGAGGTTGCCCATTTCCTTTAGTGCTTGAGTTTGCCCAGGTTGGTGTGCCATACATGTCCCAACGCTTACCTAAGTAATGGTTGGTGCACCAACAATGAGCACACCTCCTATCCACTACTCTTTCCATGACTTTTGCCTCAAGCATATATTATCTCTACTCCTACCATTACGACCTTGACCATGTCCACCTCTAGAATCTGAGCACTAATATGCTAGCTAAATAATAAGAGCAACAACTTTTGTGTCTTTATCGCCTTTGCTACTAGGTGGAATTATAGATCTTTCATCCTGAATAAATCGGTTAAACACCTTGTGAAGTGATGGTACATCTATGGCTGGAAGAACTTGGGTCCTAACTGCATCATACTAACCATACAGAAATTTAGCCACATATAGTTCACCATGTTGTTCGCAAAGCTTTGTTTCATTTGTAGTGAATGGATGATACATCTCAATTTCCTATAGAATCCCTTAGAACTCACAAAAGTAATCAATCACATACCTATCTCCCTTTTTTAGAGTAAACATATGGGGATACAACTAATAGAGTCTCAACATATTACTCTCCTATGCATTAAGTGATTCTAGAATTGTCCAAATCTGCTAAGAAGATTTACCTGAAGGTAGATTTTGAGAGGTCTACCCCAACTTAAGTAGTTTGATCCACCAAGTTTTTCAGTAGTACTTATAATTGCATCCCTCCCTTTTGAATATATACCATCTCTTAGCAAAGAGACAACTTTACTTAAATCAGACATTGAAAGCACAATACTAACAACCCTTTAGGGGCACAAATACCATAGATAACTGCTCAATCGAAAACACAAGCCATTAACCCCAAGGTTATGGCACAAATTAAGAAAGAAAAATCGAAATTTTACCTTCAATCAACAATAATTTGAAGAAATCTCATTTTTTGGAAGAATTACTGACTTGAGAGAAGGAAGATTGTTTCTATGTGCTCACAGTAATCAAATCAATTGCTCTAATTAGGGGTGGCATCGAGCCGAGCTGAGCCCGAACCTGCTTATGTTCGAGTTGAACCTCGTCTCAAGCCTAAAATTGTTATCGAGCTCGAGCCCAAAAATTTTAACCAAGTTTGAGCTGAGCTCGAGCTTCAACATACATTAAAAACTTTTCAAAAAAATATATATAAAATAAATTGTATATAAAATTATGCATATATTTTACATAAAATTGGGTATGACCTCTACAAAAAAATTAGGCATGACCTATATATATATAATACATGTATAAGATTGGGTATGACCTCTACTTAAAATTGAGCATAATCTATTTATATAATACTTATATAAAATTCGGCATGACCTCTACTTAAAATTGGGCATAATCTATATAGAATCCCTATCTCCCTTTGTTTCATTTGTAGTGAATGGATGATACATCTCAATTTCCTATAGAATCCCTTAGAACTCACAAAAGTAATCAATCACATACCTATCTCCCTTTTTTAGAGTAAACATATGGGGATACAACTAATAGAGTCTCAACATATTACTCTCCTATGCATTAAGTGATTCTAGAATTGTCCAAATCTGCTAAGAAGATTTACCTGAAGGTAGATTTTGAGAGGTCTACCCCAACTTAAGTAGTTTGATCCACCAAGTTTTTCAGTAGTACTTATAATTGCATCCCTCCCTTTTGAATATATACCATCTCTTAGCAAAGAGACAACTTTACTTAAATCAGACATTGAAAGCACAATACTAACAACCCTTTAGGGGCACAAATACCATAGATAACTGCTCAATCGAAAACACAAGCCATTAACCCCAAGGTTATGGCACAAATTAAGAAAGAAAAATCGAAATTTTACCTTCAATCAACAATAATTTGAAGAAATCTCATTTTTTGGAAGAATTACTGACTTGAGAGAAGGAAGATTGTTTCTATGTGCTCACAGTAATCAAATCAATTGCTCTAATTAGGGGTGGCATCGAGCCGAGCTGAGCCCGAACCTGCTTATGTTCGAGTTGAACCTCGTCTCAAGCCTAAAATTGTTATCGAGCTCGAGCCCAAAAATTTTAACCAAGTTTGAGCTGAGCTCGAGCTTCAACATACATTAAAAACTTTTCAAAAAAATATATATAAAATAAATTGTATATAAAATTATGCATATATTTTACATAAAATTGGGTATGACCTCTACAAAAAAATTAGGCATGACCTATATATATATAATACATGTATAAGATTGGGTATGACCTCTACTTAAAATTGAGCATAATCTATTTATATAATACTTATATAAAATTCGGCATGACCTCTACTTAAAATTGGGCATAATCTATATACATAATACCTGCATAAACACTCCATAAAATTATCTATACATTCCATAAACACTCCATGAAATTGTTTATACACTCCATACATTCCATAAAATAGTCTAAACACTCCATACAATGCACAACATTATGAATAAACTCCATACAATAATCAAACACAACAAAATTAAATGAAATATCACTATCAATTTACAATCACCCAAATAAAAACTATATATCCTTTAAATAAAATCTTATTACTATTAGAGACTTACTAAAAAATTACAAAAAATATTTTAAAATTTTCTTAGGAAAGTTAAATGGACCTCTTATTACCTTTTCTAAGGAAATAATAAAAATTAATAATTAATCTAATATATTATTATACTTATCGATAAATTTTAATCAAATAAAATGTCAAACACAAAATTGCTATGAAAATTGCCTCATGCTAAAAGGATTATATCATCAACTGTCAAATACTTATTCAATTTTTTTCTATACGATTTTCTAGACCATCTTGGCAAGAAAATCTTACTTAGAAAATTATATAATTTTTTAACAAGAATTTATAATTAGAAAAATATTTTCAAAAAACATGAGGCACTAATTGTCTCTATATTTCTACTAATTTTTTTTTTCAACATTTATTGAAAAAATCACTAATAGTCTCTAGAAACGTATTTCTACTAAAATATCTTTTCAATTTCTTCAAGAGCCATGAGGAAGGGACAGAGAGTTTTTTTTCCTTGTTTATGATCTCACACGTAGGGGTGGCTTCGAATAAATTATATATAAAATTATGCATACATTTAAAAAAAATAATGATAGGAGAGGTTCAGGATTGAATTTCAACAATGGATTAAAATGCACCAATATTAATCTTTTTTACTCCAATTGTTGTCTAGCTTGTTTTGTAATTTTTGAATCTGGCCATAAATTTACTATGGCCTCCTTAGTGCCCCTAAATGAAAATTTATATTCTAGAAAAAACTAGAAATATTTTTTCTATGATACTCATTCCTGAAAAAAACTTTAAATAAAATCCTTTTACTATTAGTGACTTATTAGAAAATTACAAGAAATATTTTAAAATTTTCATAGGAGTGTTAAATGGACCTTTTATTGCCTCTTCTAGGGAAATAAATAAAAATTAATAATCAATCTAATATATTATTGTACTTATCGATAAAATTTGAATCAAATAAAATGTCAAACATGAAATTGCAATGATAATTGCTTGATGCTAAAAGTATTACAATATCAACTGTAAATACTTATTTAAAAAATTTCTATACAGTTTTCTACCCCATCTTGGTAGGAAAATCTTACCTAGAAAATTATATGATTTTTAATAAGAATTTTCAATTAGAAAAATGTTTAAAAAAACATGAGACACTAATAGGTCATAGAAACTTATTTCTATAAAATGTATTTTTAATTTTTTTTCAAGAGCTATGAGGAAGGAGAGTTTAAGAAATTTTTATTTTTATTTTTTTTGGTGTTTCTTGCTTTTAGAAAGCCCTCCCTTTGTTATACCCTGATGAATGCTCGATTCTTGTATCATGGTAATTATTTTCATGAAATAAAGAAATCACCAATTTCAAGAAAAAAGAATTTAGTGTTGAGTCTGTTTTATGGAAATTGTTCTTATATCTTCTTTTGACCTAGTAGACAATATAGTTACTTGTTTTATTTTATGTTATTGTATATTTCAATTTATGATAGGTATGCACAACTCTATCTTTAAAAGAACAAATTTTTGGGTTTAATTATGATAAATTTATTGTTATAAAAAATTATGATAACTTTGTGATTGTTTTTTCGTCACTGTCTATATAGCTTTGTAATTAATTGTTTCATCAAGCTTGAAACTGATAATTCCCTCTTCTTGTTTAACACATTTAGTGCAATTCTCCCAATTTATATTTGGGTTACCTCTGTCATTGTTTTTAAAGTTTAAAACTTAGAGATGAGTTACCTAAATGACTCAAGCCACTGTGGCAATGTCTGAAGGTTTTGAAGCATTTATCTTCATTGAAGAGCACAATAAAGTAAATTATCTATAGTTTTTCAATTCTTAGTAAAAAAATGATCTTTTATCTTGGAAGCAATCTTGACTTTGATTTTGTGGGAAGCAATTAAATAAACTTCCTAGCCCTGCCCTAAGAGAAAAATGAATCTCTAGTTTTCTTGAATGAAGCCTCTTTTCTCACTAAATGAATTGTTGTATGTTGTACTTGGGATTAAGAGAAACAATCATAATTGAGAGTTCGTTTAGTGAAGATTAAGAGAAACCATCATAACTAAGAGTACAATTCATGACAAAATATATTTTTGTTAATTATTTATTTAAATGTATGGATCATGCTTTCATATGTGTTGTTACATTCACTACAATGGCTGAATATATTCAATTCAAGTGATATGTTCATTCTTACCTGCTATGTTCCTACTTTGTTTGAACTTCTATGATGTGCTATCATTGAGAAAAACAGTTTGCATAAGATTCCCTTGGCTTTAAATGTTTAACATCAAATATCTCACATTATCTAAAATTGTGCTTTCAATCTAAAGTGTTCCTGAAAGTTTTGGCCTGAAGATAGACAATTCTCATCAGCCTCTGTTACTTCACCAGTAATATGTTTACACGTCTATATACTTATGATTTCCTTATCTGTGTTGATTTTAAAATTCCTATCTATTGATGAATAAATATGAAATAATCTTATGTAACGCTCATGGAAACGATTCTCATGGGAAGGAGCTGCAGTCAAGGAGAAATTTTAGTATTATTAGACTTCTACTTTATCAAAGTTATTTAATTATTGAAGAACTTATCTTTTAAGAGTTTTACATTTTGGATGTAACTAGGATATGAGTTGTATAATTTAATTCAGATTTAATATATTCTCTCTATTATAAATAGAGACTTAGTGTACTCAATTTACATTACTCAAAATTTCTTAACAAAAAATTCAACATGGTATCAGAACAGGTTCTAAGAGTTACTCGGTCAACCCACAAAGACAATGTGTTTCTTTTCTTATATATCATCTCTATTAGTTTAGTTTAGTTTTCTTTTCCCTTTGGTCTTCTTTCTCATTGATGTTTTTATGTCCCAATACCCATTTTCTTTGGAGTTTACACCTTCATAACACATTTTTCATATTACATATTACATATTAACGAAAAACTCTTTGAGTCTAGTATCCAACTAATCACGAGTTTTGGCAATCATAGACAAAGAGAAATCAACACCTAAAGCAACAAAAGTCAGGCCTCAACAAAGATATGAGCAACATCAAAAAGTTTATTTTTGAGACATTTTGTGCCATAAGAATTTTTATAGAGAAATTATATCTCAAAAGAAATTTCTATGAATCTATTTCGTGACCTAATAAGCGGTTTCTCAATCTAATATTTCTAGAGAGAGATATATCAACATTCAAAGAATGAAAGGTCATATGTTGGTAACCTGTTGCCTGTGGAAATCCTAATTTTAAGCTGATTTTTCCTTTCTCTTTCTCGTTTGCTATTCCTTCTTTGCCTAAGTCTTCCATTTGCTTCAAAAATCTAGTGGAAGTCTCTATTGAAATGTATCTTTTTTGCAAGAGTTCTTTTCTTTCAATTTTTTTGATAAAAATTGGAATTTATGTTGTTTTTTGTTTCAAGAAAATTTCCTATTTTGATACTTACAACAGTTGTTAGTGTTATATATGTTGCACATGGTAGTCCTTTTATGTCCTTATTTATGAGATCTTGGTCAAATTTGAGTGAGGTATTCTTGGTATACGTTAATTGTTCTTGTCTCTCTCTTTCTCTCACCATAAGTTTTCTAATGTTTGATTATATGACTTGTCTATCTCCCATGACAACTCATATTGTGAAATTGACTCTATTTTCTAAAGATCAAACTCCTTATTTTTGTATTGAACTTCTTTTCTTATTCAACTGGGTTAGTATTCATCTATGGTGTGAACCTTGTCTTCGAAATAGGGTGTTAGTGTGAACAATTTCATCTTCATCTTCATCTTCAAAATTTAAAACCATTGATTTTATTAATTATAAAAATAAGTTAATTAAACCAAGTGTTTGAGTTAACAATATTTTAATTACCACTATTAAATCACTACTACAATAGAGTAAATAAAAAATATGATTAATGAAAAAAAGTATTATATTAATAACATAAGATAGATTTGCATGGTATTAATTAATAATATATTTTGACAAAATTAAAAGTAATTAATTAATCAAATGCATACTTTAATTATATTTTATTTACCAGAGACTTAAATATGAAGTTTAATATAGTAATAAAATTGAAAAAAATAATAAATAAATACATATACAACTTTGAAAATAACCTAAAAAAATTATTCAAATAACGAGTTCATGCCTTTAATATTAAAATCAACAAGTTACAAGTTTAGTACATATAAATGACGCATGTTCAAAAGTAATAAGTGTAAAACATCATTTATCGTTTCACATGGAAGTCGATATGGCATCTCGAAATTGTGCGGCTCTTGTGGATTCTAATGCACTCTGCCTCCGAATGCTTGTTACTTGGCTACCCACATCTCAAGATCATCGCTGTCTGTATCATCCATTGCACCTAATTGGACCGCATCACCTCCTCCACCGAGCTCGCCACCCGAATCATCATCTTCATCTTCAAATATATCATCATAATCTTCTGCAAGTATATAATTGTGCAATATGCAACAAGCATGTACAATTTTCACCTGGATCTTAAAAGAAAATGGAGGAGTGTCTTTTAACATTTGAAATCGATCTTTTAAAGCACCAAAAGTTCACTCAATAATATTCCGTAAAGATGAATGTCTTCGGTTGAATAATTCTTTTTCATTTCTAGGAATATTGTCTCCAAATTCTTGCATATGATATCGGGTTCCTCAATATGGAGCCAAAAATCCCGGAAGATTTGCATAACCAGCATCGACTAAATAATATTTTCCTATAATTGAAATTATATACCACATAAAATAATTGAAGATAAAATAGATAAAAAATGACTGCATAAAAATATATTCCTTACCTTCAGGTACAAATATTTTATCTCGACGAGTCAATGCGTCCTTCAGTACACGAGAATCAGCTGCTGACCCCTCCCATCCAGCAAGTACATAAGTGAATTGCATATCAAGTGAACATGCTGCCATCACATTTTGTGAGAGATAGCATTTTCTATTCCAAAACCTTGGTTGATTTTCAAGTGGAATGTTGGCTTTGATATGAGTTCCATCAATAGCTCCAATACAATCCTAATTATACATTTTCAATCAATATTTACTAATTTTTTATATTAATCTAAAATTATTTAGTTATAGGAAGTGATGTTACCTTGAAGTAGGGATAAAACATTGAATTGGTTAAAATCTTCGAGTGTGTACGTTCCGAAGGCCGTTTGACATAATCAGAGTGAAGTTTGAGGATTGAATCCGACACATTGTTGAAATACTTACTTATGGTCCAGTTTGATCTATCAAACATCTCTGTTGCGACACTATACGCTTGCCCTTGACTAACAGTTAGGAGGAAATATGCAAGTTTTTCTTCAACTGAGATGGTCTTTGTGGCTGATAAAAACCCTTTACTAGTAAGTATATCTACCAATTTGTGAAATACCAATTGGTTCATCCTATAAAATTTTCGAAATTTAACTGGTGATTTGTCTAGTGCCTTTTACAAATACAATAGACCATTCATCTCACAAGAACATGGTACACGTCTGTTGCAATGGTACCGATAGTATCTTTCCATGGCGATCAACAAAGTTGTGAATGCAACCATAGTTGCAACCTTTTCATCGTTTGTCATAGTATCCATGGAAATCCACAAATTCAATCGCCTAAAATTCATAAACACAAGTAAACATCAATCTTCAATCATAACCTATTTTCAATCACACCTATAAACAACCATATTCATCCACATTCCCACATCCTACATTCAATCACATCCGTATGCAACCATATTCATTTAATTGTCCACATCCATACTCAAAACACCATATTCATCCATGCAATATATAAACACAACAACATATCAAATTTAAATACAAACCATACTAATAAGTCTTGCAACGTCATGATTCAAATATCATACCTAATACATAAAAATATTCCAAAAGAATAGTGTATTTATAATGCATTACAATTAGTTTTCAAAACAAAATTTGAAAACAAAATTTAAGCCACTCGACCCGCTCTTCCACTGTCATCTCCGTAAACATAACCTTCTTACTTGGCGTATCCAACCATGAAGGAGCGCGAAACTTCAATTTTGTAGGCAAGTCCGGGACTTCCTTGAGGGCTTTGACCCAATCTCTTTCAATAGCGTCTTTCATCATGAAATTCTCAAATATCTTAGCAATTCGATCTATTGCATCAAGAATCTTCTACTAGTGTCATTATCGGGCATTTCGGTTCTGTTTCTATGACGACTTGAAGGTGACCATTTACTTCTTTCAGATTGATTACCTAGAGACTCATCCATACTTAATAATGGTGATGGAGTATCCCTAGCTATATCAACATCCTCTGGCTCATTCATCGGGACATGTTCAGATTCACGGATCACCTCATCGCCCTGATCTACAAAGGTTGCACCTCCTGACCCTACCGCTATTGTGTTTCCCACCACCACAACTAATTTGTCGTACAGGAGGCAGCCTTCACGTCTGTACTTCTCAGCATCTTTATGCTCTTACAAGAATAAAACATCATTTAGACGTCTTGGAATAGAGTTATACTAACGAAGAAAACATAAAAAATAATTTATAGTACATCATGTAGTCAAGCCATACAGATTTATTGACCTTTATGTAGTCAAGCCATACAGAATTACATGCAGTAACTCATTGTGTGGTTGCATCCCAACCAAACCCACTAGTGTTGATATAGCTCGTTACCGTTTGGTATGTTTTCTTCCATGCTCTTATTCGATTCTTTACCTGCTCAATAGTTTCTTTCATGACTGCGTTTTCATTGAACTTATTTACACAGTCCATGTATACCTCATGCTTCTACACCCCGTTAGGCAACTTGTTCCCTAGATTGACCTGCTCGACCAAGAGATCGAGCATTTTGCTATCATCATCGAATGTCCAAATATCATATGTTCGACCACTTGGTTGTCTTCTTGCAGCCATGTATAATCTAAATCCGAGACGGTCCTCACGAAAAAAAATTTATCAGACAATCTTTACTCGTCACGTAAATACAAACCATAAAAAAAAAAAAATACCATGTGGTGGATATGTATAATACCCGAATCTCCTCACCACATGGCAAAAACATTCCATAGCACTTCAAAAATTCTCAACAACATTCTCACACATTTCAAAATTAATTAAATTATTTTCACTAATGCATATGCACTAAATAATGAGAACACACACACATCAAGTCCAAATTCACTAAAGACCCCTGGTAGAGCCCCATATAACTTCATAGTCACTATGAACTGTACCTCGACAGTGATGGGGGTCGGGTTTCGTTGGCTAATGGACGCCTGTGTAGACGACTCAATCTTGTTTGAATTGGACTAAAACCCCTAAACACTAATTCCAAAACTTAATACCTTAAAAGCCCTAATGCCCTAAACCCTAAAACACCCTAGAGCTTAAAAACACAGAACCCCCAAAACCTTAAAAACCATAAACCCCCTAAACCTTAAAAACCCTAATCCCTAAAATACCCTAAATCCTTAACCTAAACCCGAAACACAAACCATAAAAAAAAACCTAAACCATCAAACCCTAAACCCTATCACCTACTAAACTCTAAACCCTAAACACTAATTCTAGAACTTAATACCTTAAAAGCCCTAAACCCTAAACCCTAAACCCTAAACCCTACACCCTAATTCCAAACCCTAAACCCAAAAAACCCTATAGCTTAAAAACACAAAACCCCCAAAACCTTAAAAACCCTAATCCCTAAAATACCCTAATTACAGGACCCTTAAATATCGAGAAGCAAACCCTAAAAATAATACATACACGAATCAAGAATTTAGACTATAAACCGTAACCCTAAATCCCAAATTAATGCATAAATAACCCCCAATTACACACTGAAAATAAATTTAAATCAAATAAAACACTAATTTAATGAAAAAAATAGGGTTTAGGCATTCCTTCTGAAATTTGGGGAAAATCGAAGCCGAAGGGTGAAATCGATGCCTAATCGAAGTAAAAATTAAGCAATCGATGCCCAAATATCCAAAATCGAAGAAAATCAAAATGGGGAAATCGAACAAAATCGGAAGGTATTTTGAAGGGAAAGGAGACTAGCCAGAGAGAGAAGAGAGTGGGAGGCCGAAAGGGAGAAGAGAGGGAGAAGACAAAGAAGAAAGGGAGGTCGGGAGGGATAAGAGAGAGAAGAGAGAGAGAGCGAGTCCGAGAGAAGAGAGGGAGTCACGAAGATGAGAGAGGGGGTGCGAGAGAGAGGGCGAGGCTGAGAGAAGACTGAGAGATGAGGCCGGAGACGAAAATCCGATCTATTTTATGGCAGCAGTGACGTTGGGGGTCACGGAGACGAGAGAGGGAGTGCAGGAGAGAGGAAGAAAAAATGAGAAATGATGACGCGCGTGGGGGGGGGGGGGGGGGGTGCAAGGAGAGAGAGAGAGGAAAAAACCAGCGTCACCCGTCCTTCAATTCAAAGAAGATCAAACAAGGCCTTCTTCCAGATGATCGAAATTAAACCGTGGAGATGAAGGACCCCTTCATCCCCTGCATCGAGATGAAGCTTCATCTGCGCTCCACTAACGACTTCAAGTGTTGAAGGGCGTTATACGGTTGAAGATCATCTCGTCCTTCAATTTGACTAACCCCCCAGCCCCCCCCCCCCCCCCCCTCCCCCCCATAGGTACGATTTTCTGAGTCGTTGTCTTTACTTATTTTCTTATCTATCTAGTTTGGAGGTGGTTTATTATTTGAAGGGAAATGCATGGGTTGTCTGTTTCGTCCAAGTTGGTATTAAGAGTATTTTAGTGATGTCATAACTGTGTTAAAATTTTAGTAATGTATCTAAAAGATCCCAGATTGGTAGTGGTGTTGGAGTAGTTATTATGCATCTTCTAGTTTGTTTAGAAGGCAATTTCTCTCACATATGTACACATCCCCATGTAAGGCACAAATTGCTCTTTTTGTAACCTATCTTAAGTGAAATAATAAAAGATAGGTAAGGGTCGATTTCTCCCCCCATCGAGCAAACTAAACTCTCTTTCCAACTCTTCGGTTCATTCTTCTTCCTCTTCTCCTGGTTTCTCTTTAATCCATCATCTCCCCTTATTTTCTTACATAGCACATTATTAGTAAAGAACAAAGCTCATTTATGAAAGAGAGGGTATATTGGATGAAGCTATGGGAGTCCATGAAGTTAAGAAGGATTCTACACCCCCGATTATGCTAAAGTTGCTTATTCATATGGGATTTGGGGATTGATGCGCAACTGGATGCAAAGCTATATCTCTTCAACTGCTTTCTCTACTCTTATCAATGGACCTGCTTGTGGATATTTTAGAAGTTCTAGAGGTATCAGACAAGTTGATCCTATCTCACCTTTCCTCTTCAATATTGTCATGGAGGGTCTTACTTGTTTATTTCAGTTGGTTTGTGATCCAAATTGGCTTTCTCTAGTTGTTGATGATAGATTTTATAATCCCAGGATTCAATTTGCAGATGACACAATAATATTGAAGATAAATTGGTAGAGGTCTTCTCTTTGTGGATTCAACATGGAGCAGAATGATCTAAATGCATTGGTTAGTAGATTGGGTTGTTGTGTTGCCTCTTTACCTAACTCATTTTTGGGATTACCTTTATTTTCTAGCAGAATTCATAAAGGTTTATGGAGCTATCTGTTATTTAGAAGCTTCAATTGCTCCTTTCTTCATGGAAAGAAAGACTAATCTCAAAAGTTTGCAGATTGGTTTTGCTTCAATCGTGTTTATCTGGAAGTCTTGCTTATTTTTTTATTTTTTATGTATTGTCTCAAAAGTGTCACCAACAACATTGAGCAAATTATGAGATCTTTCTATGCATAGGAGTCTCTAATGGTTTCAAGCATCATTTAGTCAGCTCAAAGGATGTTTGTAAGCCGGAAAAGCTGAGTGGTCTCTATCAGGGTCTTCAAAGGCAAAAAAATTCTTGTGGAGTGCTTTGCATGGGAAGATTCTCACTTGAGACAATCGAATTTGTCGTGCTTCTTTTATCTCTAGCCCTTTATGCTTGTTTTGCAGAATTGAGAATGAATTAGTCAACGACTTGCTCCTTAATTGCAATTTTTTCAATGCTTTTGGAAAAGATTTTTGGGTTTGTTTGTTATGAGTTTATGTCTCCCATCATCTGTTTCTGATTTTATTTCTCTTTGCTCAGGATCCTCCCTCCTATGTTTGGGAAAGTAACGATGCAAGCTTGTTTACCTTCATTCCTTGGCTAATTTGATCCAAGGGGAATTTTAGATATTTTTAGCAAGTGTCTTCTTCATGGGAGTCCTTGGTTATGAGTGCTTTGTCACAAATTATAGTTCAGCTGAAGTTTTTGGAATTATTTAATGACATTTCTAAGGCCATGTTGAGGAACAGTTGGGCTCAGCTAGATTTGCATCATTTTGTTTTTGTAGTCTCCGTCTGATTCTCATCCTATAGAATTAATTTTGATGGATCATCTTGGGGGAATCTTGGGCCTTCAAGTGTAGGTGGTGCTTTTAGAGATTCATTCAATAGCATTTTGGCCTCCTTTTCGAGGCCTATTGGAATCTCTAACTCGTCTTCAATAGAGCTTCTTGCTCTTAGGCAAGGCCTTCATATTTTTCGTGATGAATTTCAAGGCCAACTTAATGTTTAGGGAGATTCTAAAAGTATGATTAGTCGGTGTGATGGTAAGAAATCTTTTCCCAGTCGTTATTTCCATTGTTTCTATAATATTCTAAATTAACTATTTTTTATATTTATTAAAGGAGTTTGATTCCTAGACCAGCTACTAGTTTAGCCGATTCTTTAGATAAGCAGGGGGTGTCCCTTCAATCTCTCGTTGTAACAGACTTTCCTTGTTGATGTTTGTGTTTTGTGGTTGCCTTTTGGCTTAATCAAACCGCACCCATTATAAAGAAAAATCCTTATTTTTTGTGGCACTAATTTAAGAATGCTCAGTAATGCACCCCAAGCATTTCTTTATGTCTTAATAATCTTTTGAAGTATCGTGAGTGTCCATTAAAGACTGATGCTTTCCACCACACAACTCAGAGAAGAGAGAGGCAAAGAGGAAAATGACACAGTGCAAATCCGATGGGACTCTCTGATTTAAAACTATTCTTCACGTCACTTCTGAAGCTATAAAGGGGGCGACCCCGCCTTATCTTTCTCTCCATCACAAATGTGACTGAGAATTCAAACTCGTCCGCTTATGAATTAGGATTAATTGGAGGCCACAGTTCGTTGCCATCACCAATGAAACATTTCTAAGAATCTAGGGTTGGCAATGGGTCAGGTGGGTTTGGAGACAGGAAGATCCACATACAATTCATTGAAGGTTAAGTTTTGAGATGTTGACCTACATATTATCAGATCAGATCCGATCGGATTAGGTTAATTAACGATTTTTATTTACGAATCTTGCAAATCGATTTAAGTTCGAAATCCACATGTGATTTGTTTGTATACGAAATCAGATCTGGTGTGGATTGGAGTAGATCGTATTGCGGATTAGAATAATTTTTTATATTTTTTAATTTATTTGTAATTGACAAACATATTTAAACTAAATCTAAAATATTAGTTTATAATGCGTATATAAATAATGAGGGAGACTGAAGAAGAATATATATGGTATATGTATATTCAAAATTTTGATATAGAAGAGTAAAAATATGATAATCTGATATAACCATAAACACTTAATATTTTATTAGCTTCAAGTAAATTTTATTAATTACAACAAAATCATTAAATTGATCAATATCAAAAGTAGTTTAAAAATATTTTTAAATATGAACATCCATGAGAGAACAACACATATATTTAAAAACTAATAATTCAAAAAATAATAAAATATATTACATATTTACTATATGCTCTATAACATGTTTTTCATCATTAATAGAAAAAATTGGAAAAAAAGGAGATAAGTCCATGCATAGGTGTCGAGCACTTTCATAGAGAAGATGAAGACGTGAAGAACAAAGGCTAAAAGCAGTCGAACAATGTGGAGGAGTTGACCCCTTTGGTTGAAAAATGAAGAACAAAAGTTAAAAGGGGGTCGACCACTATAAACAATGAGTTGTAAATTTTAAAAAGAGTCCACTGAAACGATTTACTTTAAGTAAACCTTGGGAGGGGTGATACGTTTACTATTAAAATTATGAACTTTTAGTTCTTTTTCCACAGTTCTTTTCCCTCATACATATATGCAATTAAGATTTTATAATGGTTCATAATCACTATTTCAAATCGTTACTCCACTCTCAATAAGCTCCCATGGAATTAAAGTATCCAGTAAGTATGACCAAATGAAACCTTGAGACTTTTTATATATATATATATTTGTGTCTTTATCACTGTCTTGTGAATGACAGCTATTACCCACTTATCACTCATTTTTACCTTTAAGAGTCGGTGGTTTGACACCGTGATGGAGGAGCTAATTACTACATCTATGTTATTTGCTTCAAGTTGGGATCAGTGTCATTACCTCCAAGTTTGAGGGCGAGAAGTAGAAGAAGAAGTACAAGAAAAAAGTATTTTATTCCATATGTTGTGGTAAGTTTTATGTGACCAAAATATTCAAGACAATGTTTTGCATCTATGAAGAATTGTATTTGTCAAGAATTTTTTTTAACAAAGAAAAATTGAAGACCAATAATCCTTTTCATTGCAAGTTAAAGTTATAAACTCCACCTTGAGGGGGAGTGTTGAATAGCAAATATGAAAAGAGTTACATGACTCTCATAATAAGAAGTCTTACAGAGCCACACTTATTATAGAAAGAGGTCTCACAAAAGAGTTTCAGTTTAAAGGTATTTTAGTTATGCTAGTCTTCTATTTATGTTGAGTTATTTAATTATGCTAGGACTTATCTTTAAGTTTTAAAGTTTTGGTGTAATTGGGACAAAAGGAGTTTAATTGTAATTGGACTCTACTACTTTCCTCTATTATAAATAGGGGTTCATATACTATGATTACATAAAGTCAATAAGGTTTTGCTCTTTTTCATAAATTAAACAAGAATAAATCAAAATATTCTACTTATGCTATTTGTTATTTTGGTAGGTCACTTGAACAATTTGAATAACCATAGCTAGAGATATAGCCTCTGGAATAGTTTATAAGAGATTGAGATCCAATCCTGTCTACTCCAACAGCTCTTTTAAGGATCAAATCACTCAAATCCCATGTCTTTTATAAGTCAAATCCTTTTCATGCAATTTTCCTTAAACTTGATTTAAAAATCAGGATCAATTTAATTTTGAGTATCCGATTCCATGTCAGTGTACTTGACTCCATATGAGTATGGATTCAACTCAACTTCTTCTCAACTGCTGCTTATAACAATTTTTCAAATTTGTTTTGTTGTCTTTTAAATTTGATGGTTGAGGGCTTCTTCTTTTTCATGTACTCGACTCCTTTCATGTGGACTCAACTCCTTATGACATTTTTTAATTTGAAAATAATTTTTTTCACACTTAAGAGTGAATTCATCAATTGTCTATATTTGTTATCATCAAAATTTGGGTACTTAGAGATGTCTTTGAACTTCTTCTTTTTCATCGACTCCTTCAATAGGAGAGTTGAAGACTCCACCACACTAAAAGGAGTTGACCATTTGAACTAGAGATAGTGATAAAAGAAGTCAACCCGTCAAAATAATGAGTTTTGAAACGAAATGAGTCAACCCCTTTGAAAAGGTAGAAGCAACAGAGGTAGAAAACGAAATGAACCGCTTTAAATAGTAAGTTTGCAATAGAGAATTGGCTTTTTGAGCAAGTAGAAGAGCTACTAAGACAAAAAAGAAAACTACATACATCTCACTTATCGCTTTCTACAAAATTCAAATTTACATTATGTCAAGTCCAAATTCGGAAGCTGTTTGTCTCTAAAATGTTTATAAGTGTCCCACCACTACATTAAGTAATAAGAATGAGATTTAAAGAAAATATGGAGACCCTTACATTTTTATAAACCAATCAAGACTTGAATAAGTTAATGATAATTATTGAAATCCCTTTGTGGGTCTAGGTGACAATATGTTCTAAATGTTGGACACTTGTTGTACCTTGGACCCCTTAAGTATGCTATTGTATATGTTGTTTGACCTTTTTTATTTTGAGGTACAAAATACCTTGGAAGTAGACATAACAATCCTTTGAGAGGGTTGTGAACCACTATAATTATTTTTATTGATATTTAAAACTGTTTGAATCTGGTTAGAAAATTCATAACAGCCATTAAATTTTCAAACTCGGTAACTTATTTCCAGAGCTGGAGAAGAGATTTTAAAAGCTTAATTGGAACCCGATCCACACCCACCTAGACTTTGGACTTTGGATATCCAAAGAACAGAGGTGGAGCCTGTCTTCTGCCTTCTGGCTCTTCCCCATCGTGTGAATAATTCCGAACCATTATTTAGTTCGAGGAGAAAAGCAGGATTGTCCTTGACGCGGCCACAGAAATCCTCTATTAAATAAGTAAAAGCCTAAGATACCCATGACACCTCTTTGTCCAAAATCGAAACGAATGATGACAAAATGCAATGGCGGTAGTGAAATGCTGAGAGACGCCAGTAACGAAACGAAGTGGGGCTGCGGAAATAAATAAGGAAAACCAAACAACACCGCAGAAGATACCTGAGAGACGCCATTAACGAAACAAAGTGGAACCGGGAATCCACCGGCGAAGGAAATCACAGGAGTATTTCTCACGGAAATCAGAATTTGAGCTCTACTCTTCTCTTCCGGTCTGGACTCTGGAGTTGGGTGTCAGAGTTTTGCAGTACTCTCGTCCCTGTTACTTTCCAGTTCCCGCCATCGCCTTTTTTCATTTGGTATAAGTAGCAGAGTGCCCGAGTCGGTGCGTCTTCCAGTTCGGTCAGTGGGTTGGAAACTTTGGGGTCCACTATGATCTGCTCCGGTCGGATTCTGACGTTGTGTAGTTCTCCGACGCCTCGTGTTCATTACTGTTTCTCGAATCCCAACGCGAGATTACCACAGGGGCCCCTTAAATCCATTTTGAAATGGAGATGCATGGCGACTGAATCGGATTCATCTTCCTTTGCTCCGCCTATTGATTCGGATGCTACTGAAAGAAATGCTGGGTAATCTCGATCGCATCTTTTCACGTCTTTTTCTTGTCATAATTAGCTTTGCCTGTTTTCATCGACCACCTTTCTGTCTCTCCTGATTCCGCTCTCTATGTAAGATGGGTCTTGATATATTTCGGTTTTTTCTGTTGCTGTTATTTTGCCTTTTAATTACTTTGTGTCTTTCTGAATTTTTCGCGAGACCCATGCGTTCTGTGGGGCTATCTCTCCAATTGGATTTCCGAAGACCGACTTACGTTACCTTCTGACTCTGAATTGGGTGTTCATCAGCTTTTTTAATGCCTTACCATGTGACGATTGCTGTATATGCTGAGATTTAGTTGATCTCCTGAGTCACCTAATATTTGACGTCCTTTTAATCGGGGATTTTTCTATAAACGCAGATTTTGCATTATAGAAGGACCCGAAACAGTGCAAGATTTTGCTAAAATGCAGTTGCAAGAAATTCAAGACAACATTCGAAGTCGGCGCAATAAGATTTTCCTGCACATGGAGGAGGTAAAATTTCATAAAATCTCTATATCGAGATTTATTTTTGGTCGGCAACTGTAGAGATGAATATGAACGAATCTAAGGTAGACTTTTTTTAGAAGGTCTACTATGTTTGATACGCTTTATTGTGGAACTGCTGCAGGTCCGAAGACTAAGGATACAACAAAGAATAAAAAGTGCTGAACTGGGAATTCTTAGTGAAGAGCATGAAAACGAACTCCCTGATTTTCCATCTTTTATACCATTTTTACCTCCTTTGGTACGCCTTGTTTTTTTTTTTTTTTTTTTTTTTGCATAATCTTCATTCTTTGAATTTTTTATCTTCTTGATCCTAATTTGTTTTAAATATTTTTAAACAGAGTCCAGGAAATCTTAAGCAGTATTATGCCGTTTGCTTCAGTCTGATTGCAGGCATTATGCTCTTTGGTGGCCTTCTTGCTCCGACAGTAAGTTTTGCTTTGATGCTATATTTTCCTATGATGGTTTCTTTTGTTTTATATTTTTGAAAGTCCAACTACTTTTTATCTTCTGAGGACTGGTACCTTAAGTGAAACATTTCACACTGATGCGGTTTATTACCTACTGATTCTTTACCTGAAAACTTGTATTATGCTCATTAATTAAATGTTGCTTTAATGTTTTTTTTTATTCAATTACTGGTTGCCCTTCAAGCATACTTGGGTGCTCATCATAATAGAGCCTAGATGATCCTTAGTGAAATTTGAAAGCTGGACCTACTCAATGAAAAACGTTTTGATGAGGCTACTAAAATATCAATAAAAAATTGCATGGTGTATCTAGTAAAATACATGCTTAGAGAGTGTCAATGTTACTGATTTTTTCTCTAGTCTTCTTACATGTTATTAACCTTTTTGTTTCTGATCATTCAGCTGGAGCTTAAGTTGGGCTTGGGAGGCACATCATATGAAGACTTCATTCGTAATATGCATCTACCAATGCAATTAAGGTATGCCCCTTAAAATACTATATTATGAATATGTAAGAAGCCCTTATTGAGAAATTGAGAGCCACTGTCAACCAAACCTGCAGTGGTACCACATCACAGTGCCCTAGATGATCTTTCTCAAGGAGGATAAGGTGCTCTTATTGTTGTTTTCCTTTATTTTCTTAATTGGTCCTTAGCTGCAAAAGGTGCTGCAGTGTATGATGGAGCCTGTCTATTTGTACAAAGTTTATTTTGAGTGTATAACTTTAGTACATTTTACTCTCTGCTTGATTTGTCCTGAACTTCCCTTGTTGGCTTGGTAAATACTCGAGAGCTGAACTCTTTGAGTGTTGTGGTTTAACTTTGTTTATGCCTGCTATAATAATCTTGTTAAACGTTTTTTTCCATATGGACTGAATCTGTTGTTCTCATTATTGGACATCTGGTTTATCTTAGTTCAGTGCCAAAAATCTCTTATATGTGCCTTTCACACAATCCATTAAAACGATTCATTCCTCCTACAACTTTTTTACCGGTCACCAGTGCCTAGAAGTAGTGTGCATATATTTCTATGTCAACATTTTGAAACATTCCATCCTTCTTGGCATGTCTAAATACTTCCTGCTTCTTCAAAATCTGCAGTCAGGTTGATCCAATTGTGGCATCTTTTGCGGGAGGAGCAGTGGGTGTCATTTCAGCTCTAATGGTGGTTGAAATCAACAATGTCAAGCTGCAAGAACATAAGAGGTGCAAGTACTGTCTTGGAACTGGTAATCTTTCTATACTCTACCCTTTGGTGAATTTTAGGCATGGAAATGTCATGCTGCAATCAATTGTCTCTCATTGTCACTTCTAGAACCTATGACTTGAGCCATATATGAGATATTTATGTTGCATGGCCTGTATTTACTATCTCCAATGAGTCTTCCATGCGTTTTTTGTTCTTAGGCATATGATCATGATGCAAGGCTATCAAAACACAGTGCAGGGATTTTCCTCGCCAATAGTACTGGGGTTTGTGACAACTTAAGAGTGCTGGATAATGGTCCTACAGTTATTATCTTAGTAGGTTATTGCACTGTCTTGAGAAGCCTCCAACCTTTTAATGGGGTCTTAGTATGCAGGATTTTTTCCTTGGTCGGATTTTTGTCTGACACTTGGCACATTACATCTTTTGATTTTCCTCATTGTTTTTGTATAATGTGATTTTCTTTTGTGGGTCTTAGATATAAGTTCACTTTCAAGTTGCTCAAGATTATTGAAGCCTCCCCATTAGTATATCAGTATGCATCATTTATATAGTCCTTTATCTTAGACTGGGGGCATGTTAAGAAGGATCTTATGTATATGGATAGCTTGCAAACTAAGTGTTAATAGGAAAAAAATCTTGTGGTTTTTAGTTGGGAAAAACCTTTTAACTTTGGCTAGTCATTTTGGAATAGACCTGGATCTAACTATAACATGGTATCAGAGCAGAACATCTGTTTTGTCGGGCCTAGTTTATATGTTGTTTGTTGTTCACATCTCTGGTCGACTGTCCATTTGTATGATCTTAGACATGAGGGAAGCTGTCAGTGGAAAAATCTTGTAGTTGTTGGTTGAGAAAAGGCCTCCCAATGTCAGCAAGTCATTACAAGAATCCAACTTTAATGCCAAGTTTCAGTCTAGACAGTGATTCCATGTAACCTTTTACTACCTCTCTTCCTATTGTTGCTCCTGAGATTCCATTTTACTGCAATATAGGGTTAATCAATCACTAAATGAAAAACATATGATGCTGTTATTGGCTATTTTGTATGTGATGCTTTTTGCAGCCAATTTGGCTTTCAATTATATTATGTTTCTTTGGGGTCATGGTATCGTTTGCAAGTGTTTTATGGTCTGAGATATCTAGTGCCCCTATTTCATTCCACTGATCTGTTGGTGCAGGATACCTTGCCTGTGCTCGCTGTTCAAGCACAGGATCACTTATTCTCATTGAGCCAGTGGCTACTAGTAATGGTGATGACAAACCTTTATCAGCACCCAAAACAGAAAGATGTTCAAACTGTTCAGGCACAGGAAAGGTAGAAAACAGTGCACTTTTATACAATGCCAATCGTGTTGTCCTTCTCCACCTGTAATGCTCATACTAATCCAACTGCATTGCAGGTCATGTGTCCAACGTGCTTGTGTACAGGGATGGCCATGGCAAGCGAACATGACCCCCGCATTGATCCCTTTGACTAGAGGTGTTTTTGTCATTGTAAGGTGAGCTGATACATGTCCTAAAGCTTGCACCTTCAATATGATTCAACAATATATTCTGTACATAGGCAACAATCAACCTGGGCATGGGGTTCGTTCTCCGCAGAAAATCTTGAAAGAAGCATCACATCTACAATAGGTAATATAATTCCTAGTAGCTGCCTCTAATAAAATAGTCAAAGAGTTGGTACTAAAAGCATCAGCATCAAGATGGGAATTTTGATGAGCTTACATAGCGGGAAGTTCCAGAGTCTCTGGTTGGGAAAGTTTGAAGTCTTGCAGCATAATAAAACTTTGAAAATCATGCTTTTCAGAGGCATTGAAGCGCAACCCATATCTCAGAGATGATATACTAGGTGATATGAGGTGATATACCGTAGGTAACTCAGTGATGTTTATACTGCTTCATGGTGAACCTCTCTATGTTGCAGTATTTGGGGATCTTTATGATACCAGTGGCAGAGCACTTGAAACTGGAGGTAGAGTCACATCTGATATTGGTCTAGTTGCAATGCGATGTATGTTGTACCATATATGCCTATTCAAACCAAGTTCAAACTTTGAGATGGGCTCATTAACTGAGCTGACACTGCATCTTACACAGCTCAGTCAACTGCCCTTGAGCTTGCTCAAAATCCCTTTTAGTCACAGACTCACACCTCAACTTTTTATGAAATAAATTTGTTTTAAATCATTCTTTTTTTTTCTTGGAGGTGTTTCTTTTAACAGGGAAAAAAACAAGAGAGCTCAAGCGGCAAATAACATTAAAACGGGAGGAAAGAGCAGAGATAACAAATATTAACGAATGGAAAGATAGGAACATTAAAGATTTTTTGGTATTTTTGTTTTCAAGACTGGATTGTAAGCAGAGGTCATTCAACCAGGTTCAAGGAATTGAAAGTTCTTTGAAATAGGTATACAAGGTAGAGAGTTGCAGAGCTTTTTAGAGCATAAATCGTGTATATGACATGCAAAGATTGTTTTATCTCTTTCTGTCTGATTCCATTCTTATCAGTCTTATGTCGGTTCAAATTTTAATGGAGTTTTTACTATTTTCTCTATTTTTATTCTTGTAGCAATCTTCATATCTAGAAGGAGAGTTGGTTGCTTATCCTACTTGTTTGGTCTCTTACATGCTCTTCCATCAATTTGTGGTGTTTAAGTAATCAATTTTTTCCCTTTTTCTTTTCGTTGTCTTCTTTTTCCTCTTCCTCTTCAATTGTTCTTCTTTTGGTGGTTAATAGGGGCTCTAGTGTCCTGCATGCATTTGATCTTTCAACGTTGAAGGGAGTTGGTTTAGTGGTAGGAGACTTCAGGTGTGTGGAACCATTGTGAGTTTTAGTTTTCACAACCACCCTTGGGAGGAGTCAGAGGGGGTGACAACTAAAGAGGGGATGGTTCTGGTGGAAGTGGAGAAGAACGTAGAGCAAAAGAAGGGGGAAGTGAAGATATCACTTTGAGTGTTGCCTCGACTTATTAAAAAAAGATAAAAAATTGAATGGAGGTTGTGGTGAAGTAAAATATCACTTTGGGGAAGTTGTTTAAAAAAAAGCTTAAAAACATTCTTTAATCAAATGATCATATTCACTTCCTAATAGATCGTATTTAAACTAAATAAATGATATATGGATACTATTATTCTAACTTAAAAATGTTATCTAAACTTGTTTTTCAAAAATATCATTTCTTGATGCAAGTTTCATTACCTTGCTTTAATTTATTATAATAAGAGTATAAACTGTATATATGATTGGTAGTCGGACTGAACTAACAGGTTGAAACAGGCTCAACCAGACTCGATCCCCTATTTAGGGTGTACAAGAGGAAAAATTAAGGAACAAAAAACACCTGATTGTACCAATTAGGTTTACCAATTTAACAAGAAAACTTGTTGATCTGACTTGGTCAATTGGGTCAGCCTTTCCCACATTCACTAGTTGTGATGGCTAGCAAGGTCCCCAAAGAAGAGGTAAAGAGGGCCGACAACCTGGTTCCCCAACAAGTCAACTCAATTTTTGAAAGGAATAGGTCAGCACAGCAATCAGACTTGCCCCCTCTATTCTAGGTCAGTCTCCTCTAACTTGCCCCACCAAATATTTGTTAGCGAGAGTTGTATCCCGATAAATTAGAGGATTCTGATTTATGTCCAAGAGAAATAAGAGGAAGATTTCCTTTGATTTATCCTCTGAGAGATTACGGGATAGAATCTTGTAATCTATGTATTCTCTTTGTGGATTGTATAAATATGTACATCGAAGTGTGTAAAGTTGAGTTTTGAATATATAAAAGAAAGTTTTTTTCCCGGTGAAATTTATCATGGTATCAGAGCGGGTTACTTCTTTTGGCAACGACACTGATGTGCTCCGGTCCTGTGACGGAGGGAAGACTCTGTTCCTCGACTGTAGACCCATCTCCCGAATCGAAAATAGTGGGAAGTAATCCTCTCCAAAAATGGCAGAAAACAGAGCGACAGTCACAACAACCACTGACTCTGGCCGAACCTCCGACGTGTGGAACGACTTTGTGGAGACGACGGAAGCCTTTCCGTCCTGTGAGGTTCAGAGGAGCTCTTGCGTAGGGGAACTCCTGTCTGGCGCAATCTTTCCGTCCATGCGGTTCAAGGGATCTCTTGTGCAAGGGAACTCCCGCTCGACACTGCTCAGAGGTCGTCATCGGGGACGATTGCAATGTGTAGATTGAGAAAATCTCTATATGGTATGAAACAATCTCTTCGTACTTGGTTTGACAAATTTAGCCAAGCACTGTTACCGGTTGGATTCCACCGATGCTCAGTAGATCACTCCATATTTATTAAAGACACCCCGAAGGGAAAGTACTGCTAGCAGTCTATGTAGATGATGTTGTCTTGACCGACAGTGATTCCGATTGCATTCAAGGGGCCAAAAATAAGATATGTAAAAAGTTCAAGACAAAAGACCTTGGACTACTTAAAAACTTTTCGAGTATTGAGGTGTTACAGTCCAAACATGTAAACTATCTCACAGGAAATATGTTCTTGATCTACTGGAAGAGACATAAATGATGGGGTGTAGACCAGTAGATACCCCCATGGATTCAAATACTTAGTTATCTGTAGGCTTTGGAGAAGATATGGATATCGAAAAATATCGAAGACTGCTGGGGAAACTTATTTGCCTCTATGTTAAAAGACCAGATTTAGCATATGCACTAAGTGTAGTAAGTCAATACATGCACAAACCATAACTTACTCATTGACAAGCTTTGGAAAGAATATTACGATATTTGAAAGGAGCTCCAAGAAGAGGGATTCTCTATAAAAACCTTGGTCACTTCAACAAAGAAGGGTTTTTGGATGCAGATTGGGCCGGATCCCCGGATGATAAAAAATCCACCTCTGGGTACTGTACAATGGTTGAAGGAAACTTGGTTACATGCAGAAACAAGAAGTAGAATGTAGTTACAAGGTCCAATGTAGAAGCAAAATACAAGTCTATGACACACAAAATCAGTGAGCTCCTATAGATCAAATATCTTCTTACTGAATTGGGATTGATAACCAAGCGGTAATCCATATCACTTCAAATCCGGTGTTCCATGAAAGAACAAAACACATTGTGGTGGACTGCCACTTTATACGAGGAAAATTCCAAACCGACATATTATTCCTCAGACATATCACATCACAAGGACAAGCTGTAGACATCCTCACAAAGCCTGTCACTCACAAAATCCTATCCACCATTTGCAACAAGGTGGTCATTTATGATGTTTTCTCACCCCCATCTTGAGGGGGAGTGACAAAAGATGGGCTCAAGCTCACACAAGTATGGAGAAGGTCCACACGTCCAAGAGAGGTGGCATGATGGTGTAATTAGTCAAGGAAAAACATCTTGTAAAGACGGCACAAGGGTGTAATTAGTCAAGGAAAAACATGTCTATTTATGTCTTTTCTTATGTAAAACTTGTAGCCCTAAGTGGTACGAACCACGTCAATACGTAACAAAACCCGATACCAAGTCTGGAAATCGACCCTAAAATCTTTCAAGTTTGATGGAAACCACAACCCGTTGTTGTTTAGCAAAACAAGAACCTTGGTATGGTGAAGACGCCAAAAATGGGTATGGAAAATCCGTTTGATAAATCAGTTCGAACGCCACAAGGAAACCTTGATAAGTTTGAAAAGTTTCTTCAAGAACTCAAAAAGAATAACTCATAATATGAATAAACATCAAAACTCCATTGCATAATCTCAACATCTGCCTTAAATAGACGAAATGACAATGAAAATTTTGAATTTTAAAATTCCTAAAAGTCCTAGGAAAGATTCCTAAAATCACGCCTAAAAATCCTAGGAAGGGATCATATTTTGACTCAAGATTTCCTTCCTCCTAAATACGTTTATAATGGATCTAAAATTCAGAATTTAAACTAAAACTTAAAATTAAAATAGGATTACAAAGAAATTAAATCTTGATAAGATCTTCTAAGCTTCCTGAATCTTGAAAACGTAATCTTGACTTGATTCTTTGCTGGACAACATGTCTGCATCAGCTTAGAAACCCCCTTGCATGTGTATCCTAGAATGGACATGCAAGTTGGCCCTGCAATGGCTCAATAGACGTGTATGGCTGATTGGCTCTCTTCCGGATCAACTTTGATGAGTAAAACCAGCCTTTGTTCACCCTTAGTGAACACACTCTCTTCTTGTTGTAGAACTCTCCAGACTAAGTTATTTAGCATGTCTTTGAATTGTTTAGCTTGAGCCCTCGTCATCGGACTAACTGAAACTTGAATTGGTTCATGAGTATTCCGTGCAGCCTTGATGTCCTCATCATTCATCCCCTCTTGAGAAGGATTTGTCCTCAAATCATCACGTACATCAAAAGGACTCAAATCAGTAACATTGAAAGTAGCACTAACATTGTACTCACCAGGTAAGTTAAGTTTATAAACATTGTCATTGATCCGTTCTAGCACTTGAAAAGGACCATCTCCTTGGGGCAACATGTTATGGTCCTTGACCATAGACCTCGTTACTCGACAAGAAGTAGGATCGTCAAGGGGATTCGGGAAGGGATATGTTCAAACTAATTTCCCTGGTCGACCTTTCTTTACCGAGAATGGTTAGAAGGGAGGAGAATTCGTGACGTGAAGAGAGGAAGCCAGGCTCGTTGAAGGGAGACCTGAACCTTGGGTTTGTTGAAGAGAATGCCGATCCTAGGTTCCTTAAAGGAGAACGCTGATCCTGTTTGAATGAAATTTGACTTGTCTTTCTCCATTCCTTCCGTCCTCTTAAGCTAAACACGCTAAGGACCAATTACAAGTTTTTACACTATTGCCATTGCTGGCTTACACGTGAGCTGAAATAAATTAACATATAAGTCCTAAGTTACTTGAGTGATCTTTTCTGAGTCACCCACTCAATCGCGTTGCCTTTGGATGACTCGTTCGACTATTGAGTCCATAACACAACAACTTATAATGCCTGTGTGCCGGAAATATTTCTTTCCTCATGTGTAACCACACCCAATCATCGGCCTCAAAAACTAGCTTGTGACGTCCCTTGTTAGCTTGCTTGATGTATTGTTCGGTTCTCCTCTATGTGTTGAGTCGTGCCCTCTTATGGAGTTGCTTCACAAATTCTGTCTTCTTCTTACCATTTAAGTTCACATGCTCGGAAACAAGTAAAGGTGATAAATCTAAAGGAGTTAAATGATTAAAACCATAAAAAATTTCAAACGGTGAGAACTTAGTAGCAGAATAAATGGTACGATTATAAGCAAACTCAACATTTGGTAAACAATCCTCCCAAGTCTTAATGTTCTTACTAATGACAACCCTCAACCAAGTGGATAAAGTCCTATTAACTAATTTTGTTTGACCCTTGGTTTGAGGATGACAAGTAGTAGAAAATAAAAGTTTCGTTCCTAGTTTTTCCCATAATGTCTTCCAAAAGTAACTCAAGAACTTAACATCCCGATTTGACATGATTGTTCTAGGCATACCATGTAACTTCACAATCTCCCTAAAGAACAAATCTGCAACATGAGAAGTATCGTCAGTCTTATGACAAGGAATAAAATGAGCCATCTTAGAAAACCAATCTACAACCACAAAGATTGAGTCCCTTCCACGCCTACTCCTAGGTAAACCCCAAACAAAGTCCATCGAAATAAAATGACAAGGAATAAAATGAGCCATCTTAGAAAACCAATCTACAACCACAAAGATTGAGTCCCTTCCACGCCTACTTCTAGGTAAACCCCAAACAAAGTCCATCGAAATATCAATCCAAGGTGAACTAGGAATAGATAGAGGTGTGTAAAGACTATTCGGCTGAACCCTCGATTTAGCTTGCCTACAAGTGACACATCTACCACAAATTCTCTCAACATCTCGTTTCATGTGTGGCCAATAGAAGTGATCCTGCAAAATAGCTAGGGTTTTAGCTACTCTAAAGTGTCCCATTAACCCCCACCACGGGATTCCCGAACTAGCAAGTCTGTCATTGAACAATTAGGCATACACAACTTATTATCTCTAAACAAAAAAAAAAAACCTCATGCCTATAGAACTTACCTCTGCAGATTTTTTATAAGCACTATAAACTTCCCCAAAAATCATCATGATAAAGTTCCTTAATGTACTCAAAACCAAGGAATTTAGCATCATGAGTAAAGATTAAAGTATATTTGTGTGAAAGTGCATCCGCAACCACATTTTCCTTACCTTGTTTATACCAAATAACATAAGGAAAAGTTTCAATGAATACAACCCATCGAGCATGTCTCTTGTTCAACTTGTGTTGACCTTTCAAATGTTTCAAGAATTCATGATCCGTACGAATCACAAACAACGCCTATACCTGCACTAGAAGCATCACATTCAATTTCAAACATTTTAGAAAAGTTAGGTAAAACAAGTAAAGCAGTGTGAGTAAGCTTGTGTTTAATAAGCTGAAATGCCTTCTTTTGTTCTTCACCCCATTTGAACGCAACATTCATCCTGATAACTTCGGTAAGCGGTGCAAAGATGGTGCTAAAATCTTTCACAAACCTCCTATAAAAACTAGCAAACTGTTAGGATCTGCCCTTGCCATGGATCGTGTCACCCTTCTTTCTCCTATTTCCTCCAGAATTGCTATTAACTAGGATAAGAGTTTTCTATGCTTCGAACGTGCAATGGTATGGAAACGATTGAGCCTTGAAGGAGGCTCGACCTAGACCTCAGAAAGGGAGAATCCGACCTCTACTCTAATTTTGATTTCAATGCTTGTCTTTTCATTCAAACCCCTTCTCCCATATAAAGAGGATTAGGGATGCAAATAACCAGCCCAAATCGAGGGGCACAAGGTTCACGAGAATTAAAATTAAACCAACATAGCACCTAAAAGGAAATTACATAAATTAATTCCTACGTCTGTTTATTATCCGAGATGCTATGGAGTCCATAACATCACCCCCCTTTTGGAGAATGAGCTTGTCCTCAAGCTCAAAAGTGGGATAGAGAGCCTTAAAAGACGCCAAGGGCTCCCATGTAGTGTCAAGTGGGTCAGTGTCAGCCCACTGCACTAAAATCTCCTAGTCGCCCTGAACTCGGCGAGCCTGCAACACCTTGGTTGGAGTGGATTGCGCACGTCCTTCCTGAATTGGTGGCAAAGGTGTGTGGATTAATGGAGAATCGTCGCTAAATGCCTTCAACTAAGAGACGTGAAAAACATCATGTAGCCTTGCATCTGGTGGAAGCTGCAAATGGTAGGCGACCGTGCCAATGCGTTCCAGGACTTGGAATGGGCCATAGAACTTGGGGGACAATTTGTGACATTGGGAGGCCGTAAGGGAGAGCTACTGGTAATGTTGAAGACGAAGCCACACATAATCCCCCCGGAGAAAAGACCAAGTCTACCATAGTTGGCTTTCATTGTCAGCTGAGCAACCTCTAAATGAAAGCGTACCTGGCTGAGTAGTGCATCACGTTCCGATAAAGCCTGGTCATGAGTTACCACCTTAGAAGAGCCAGGTTCATAGGATAAGAGCCGAGGAGGATCTCTGCCATAGACGACCTTGAAAGGAGTGGTGCCAAGTGCGGTGTGGTTGGACGTGTTATAACAGAACTCCGCCCATGTCAGCCACCTGACCCAACTTTTAGGCGAATCGCCGACAAAACAACGGAGGTACATTTCAATGGTGCAGTTGACTACCTCTGTTTGGTCATCGGTCTGTGGGTGGTAGGCTGAGGAGAAGGCCAACTTCGTCCCGTGCAGCTTGAAGAGTTCCTTCCAGAAAGTACTCAACGACATCTCGGTCATTGGTAATGGACGCAGGCACCTGATGTAATCTGACAATATGATCCATGAAGAGTTGGGCGACGTGAGCTAATGTATAAGGGTGCGCCAGGGCCAAGAAGTGTGCATATTTGGAGAAGCAATCGACTACCACAAAAATAATTGATTTGCCCGAAGATGGGGGAAGTCCATCAATAAAGTCCATGGATATATCGGGCCATACTAGTGAAGGTAACTGAAGGGGTTGGAGCAACCCTGTTGGACTTAAGGACTCGGCTTTGTTCCGCTGACAAATCTAGCAAAATAAATCTGGGTTGACTGATAGCGTGTAGCTTAGGCTCAGGTAGGTCCCTGCAGGACAATGCATCTGCCCCAACGTTGAGGTGGCCAAGTTTATACTCAACCTTAAAATCAAATCCCATCAATTTGCTCAACCAATGCTGCTATGGGGATGTGGTGAGACACTGCTCGAGTAAGTACTTTAAACTGCAATGATCGGTCCGGATAATAAAGGGGCGCCCCCAGAGATAGGGCCTCCAGTGCTAAATGACTTTGGCTAAGCCGATCAGTTCCCTTTCATAGGCAGCTAATTTGTGGTGATGTTGGCCGAGCTGCCTGCTAAAATAAGTTATGGGGTGGCTGTGCTGTTGTAAGACCGCGCCAATACCCCCTCCAGATGCATCACATTCAATAACAAACAATTCATAAAAATTGGGCAGCTAAAGTACCGGTGCGGATGATAAAGTTGTCTTCAAATTTTCAAAAGACAAAGTTATTGCCTCTGACCAAATAAAAGCATTGCACTTAAGGAGATTATTGAGAGGAGTTGCAAGTTGACCGTAATTACGAATGAATTTCCTGTAGTAACCTGCTAGTCCCAAGAATCCCCGTAACGCTGAGACTGTTGTGGGAGTAGACCAGTCGACCACTACTTGAATTTTGCTATGGTCTACCTTCACGCCAGATGCTGAGATAACGTGGCCCAGATATGCTACCTGACGTTCCCATGGAACATTTGGATTGGTTGAGAACCAAATGATGGGAGCGTAAGATAGTGAACAACTGGCGTTGATGTTGAAGGTGCTCGTCCCAGTGCTAACTATAAACCAGGATACCATAAAAAAAAACAAGAATAAACTTCCTTAAGATAGAACGAAATACCTCATTCATGAGGGCTTGGAAAGTGGAGGGTGCGTTGGAGAGACCAAATGGCATGACTAAAAACTCAAAATGCCCATGGTGCGTCCAAAATGTTGTCTTCTCCACTCCTGATTTCAAATCCAGTTTGGTGAATAAGTTGGCGCCCTGGAATTCATCTAATAGTTCACCAACCACTGGAATGGGAAATTTATCTTTAATGGTATGAGCATTGAGCTCTCTGTAGTCAACACAAAACCTCCATGATTTATCATGCTTCTTGACGAGTAACACTGGTGAGGAAAATGGAGACCTGCTGGGCTGAATAATCCCTTGGGCGAGCATAGTCTGGCACTGGCTCTCAATTTCATCTTTCTGTAAGTGTGGTTAGCGGTAAGGGCGAACCACTACCGGTTCAGTACCCAATTTCAACTAGATAAGATGATCACAATGGCGTATAGGCGGAAGTGCAGTAGGGGCCTGAAATAAGTCACCAAATTCTGTAAGTGAAGCATTTAACTTACAGGTATCTGCGTCCTGGACTTGAATTTCTTGAAGAGTTCTTGGCTTGGGAGCATGTGTGCCATGAAGTGTAATCTGATGCTGGTCGGCCGTAAATGTCATGGTGAACGCCTGGAAATCCCACAAGATGGGTCTCAACATCTGGAGCCATTTAATGCCCAGGACCAAGTCAAACCCAGCTAGGGGAATGACCAGAAAATCTGCTACAAATGAATGCTCTTCAATACAAAAGTCTGTTGCGGGAGAAATGCCTGCACTTGAAAATTTTGCCCCATTGGCCACTGAGACTGAAATGCCTGTGTTATTTTTAATCAGCAATCCAAGCTGTTGTGCGGCTGGCTCACTAATGAAATTGTGAGTGTTGCCTGAATCTACTATAGCCAATAATTGCAGATGTTGTAAACCCGCATGGACTTGCATCGTGTTGGAGTTGTGCATGTCAGTCATAGCATGGAGGGATATGGCTGGTTCATCCTGTTCGGCCTCAACACTGTCTTCCAACGGTGGATCTTCCTCTGTGTCATCCAATACCTCCAACCAGAATAAACGTTTGCATTGGTGACCCTAGACATATTGTTCATCACAGTTAAAACACAGCCCCTTGGCTCGGCGTTGTTCCATCTTAGGTCTAGATAGGCGATGAATGTATTGGGCTGGAGGCGTGGTAGGAGAATTGTCACCACGTGGTGCTGAATTTTGCCCAGAGCGTGGAGTCCCTGAATAGGATGAGGGGGCAATGGTGGGCACCCTGCTTGGCCAAGAGGGTCTTCTGACCGAGACTCCTTGAGTACACTCTGTTTGGCATCTATAGTCCCGACGAGGTTCATTGCATGGACCAGATCTTGAGGGTCATGCAATTCTACTTCCAGACGCAAGGCCTCCATTAACCCGGCAGTAAATAAGTTCACATATTGCGAAGGACTCACAAATCAACTGGCATGGGCCAGGCATTCCTGAAATTGTTTCTGATACTATTCAATCGTCCCGGTCTGTTTCAAATTCACCAGATCCCCCAAATGGTTGCTACGAGCAGGGGGGCCAAGCCTCAACATGCAATATTCTTTAAATAAATCCCAATCAAGAACATGGTGCTCCGAATTAATTTGGTGATACTATAGGAGCGCTTCATCAAACATATGGAATGCAGCTAAATGGACGCGGTCCTCATTATGCATTCTTTGATTGTAAAAGAGCTGGTCACACTGGTGTAACCAGATCAAAGGATTCGTAGACCCATCATAGGTAGGAAAATCCAGCTTGGCATACCTGGGAACCGTATTGTGGCCTGGTCCGTGAGGTCCCATGGTTGTGGGAGGTTGGTGGCGCAGTTGTCGTGGGGGTGGGTGGGGAGGGAGGTGCTCGGCCGGAATTGTGGAATTGCCCGGCGGTGTAGGACCGCGAGCAAAGCCTTCCTCCACTCGTCGGAGTAGGTGTTGGAGAGTATCATTAATGGCGGAAATTGCAGAATCAGTGTGTCGTCGATTTCCCTCCATGGTATGTTGGAATTCCTCCTCGACGTGACCCAAATCAATCTGGGAAGAGGAATCCCCAAGGGTGGTCCTGTTTGATACCAAGATGTTAGGATCTGCCCTTGCCATGGATCGTGTCACCCTTCTTTCTCCTATTTCCTCCAGAATTTCTATTGACAAGGATAAGAGTTTTCTATTCTTCGAATGGGCAATGGTATGGAAACGATTGAGCCTTGAAGGAGGCTCGACCTAGACCTCAGAAAGGGAGAATCCGACCTCTACTCTAATTTTGATTTCAATGCTTGCCTTTTCATTCAAACCCTTCTCCTATATAAAGAGGATTAGGGACACAAATAACCAGCCCAAATCGAGGGGCACAAGGTTCACGAGAATTACAATTAAACCAACATAACACCTAAAAAGAAATTACATAAATTAATTCCTACATCTATTTATTATCCAAGATGCTTTGGAGTCCATAACACAAGCCCATGAAAACTTCTAACATTATCTACACTGGAAGGGGTCGGCCACTCTCAGATGGCTTTGATCTTCTCTTCATCTACCTCAATACCTTTAGTACTCACAACAAAACCTAAAAAAACAAACTTATCGGTGCATAAATTACACTTTTTGAGGTTAGCATATAACTTGTCCTTTCTAAGCACATCCAAAACCGAATGCAAATGTGAGACATGATCATGCAAATTCTTGCTATAAATTAGAATATCATCAAAATAAACAACAACGAATTTACCAATGAAAGCACGCAAAACATGATTCATTAAGCGCATGAAAGTACTTGGTGCATTAGTTAATCCAAACGGCATAACTAAACACTCATACAATCCATATTTAGTTTTAAACAATGTTTTCCATTCATCTCCTTTCATTCATATTTGCTGATACTCACTCTTAAGATCGATTTTTGAAAACACACAAGAACCATGTAGCTCATCTAACATATCATCTAAGAGAGGGATAGGGTGTCGATACTTTACCGTTATGTTGTTGATGGCTCTGCAATCAACACACCCTCCATGTCCCATCCTTTTTAGGCACTAGAATCACAGGAACTGCACATGGACTCATGTTTGCCCTCTCGTGCCCTTTCTCCATCAATTCTTCAATTTGCCTTTGAAGCTTCTTCGTCTCCTTCGTGTTGCTCCTATATGCTGGTCGGTTTGGAATTGATGCACCATGAATGAAATCGATTTGATGTTCAATCCCTCGAATAGGTGGTAACCCATTTGGTACATCCTCGGGAAACAAATCCTCGAACTTCTGCAAGAGAGACAACAACATTAGGTAGAAAAGCGTCAAGTGGGTTAGTGTTTAAAAGAACCTCCTTGTACATGAGTACAATCATTAGCCGTTTTGAAATCAACACTCGCTTAACCTCACTTGTTTTTGCATAGAAATTTCTTTGTTTTCTCTCTGTTTTTACCTCACCAGATTAGACATTGCTCTCTTTTTTTCCCTCTTTGGCCATGTGTTTCTCTTTCCCCTCACTCTCACTATGCACAGTCTCGCTTTTTTTTCACTCTCATTCTTTTGCTCTCTCAAGTTCTTTTGATCTCTCGGTTTCTTTTGTTCACTCAATTTTTGCAACGTCACTTGAATCCTCATAGACTTGTTTTGGTGTCATCAGAACCAGAGTGATTGTCCGCTGATTGCATGTGAATGAGTACTTGTTGGTGAAGCCGTCATGTTGCACACGTCCGTCAAATTGCCATGGTCTTCCTAAGAGGAGATGTCCTACTTGCATTGGTACCACATCACACAATACCTCATCCTCATATTTACCGATTCAAAATGATACAACAACCTACTTCGTAACCCTTACTTCGCCACTATCATTCAACCATTGCAGCTTGTAAGGACATGGGTGCTTAAGTGTTGTGCCATAGCTTTTCAACCATGGAAGTACTAGCAATATTAGTGCAAATACCGCCATCGATAACAACACTACATAGTTTGTCTTTTACGTGGCAGCGAGTGTGAAAAATATTTTCCCATTTTACTTCTTCTTCCTCTCCTTTAGCTTGCAAGTTTAAGGCTCATCATGCGACTAGTCCAAACATCTCACCATGATCAGCCCCAAAGTCCTCATCACCTATGGGGTCGTCCTCCAATGGTGGCATGTCATCTAGATCAGCTTCGTCTTCGGAATCAATTTCACCATTTTACCGGATCACCATAACTCTCTTGTTTGGACATTGGCTAACTATGTGTCCTCTCCCCTAACATTTGAAACATTTAATCTCACTAGAACAAGTCAAAATATGGGCTGATTTACCTTGAGAAGTAGTGGTAGTGGTGGTTGTCTTGGGCTCGGGTTTGGCCTTGAAGGTAGACATATTTTCTTCTTTCTTTATATAGATTGACCTCCAAGGTGTTGCACTCGAATTCTATGAGGTTGGTCTTGGCCGTGTACCACCCCTCTTGAGTTGCCTCTCAACTTGATGTCCATATGCACCAAATCCTCCAATTCCACATAATGGTGAATCTCGATTGTGTTAGCAATCTTTCGGTTTAAACCATTTAAAATCTGGCCATTGTCGCCTCCTGATCCTCCTCCACATTAGCTCTAATCATAGCTATCTCCATCTCTTTATAATACTCATCAACTCTCCAGTTACCTTGATGGAGACCTTGCAGCTTGAGGTATAGATCTCGGTAGTAGTGACTTGGTACAAATCCTCGTCTCATCACTCTCTTCCTCTCATCCCAATTTTCAATAGGACATTCTCCATTCCACCTCCTATTGATGCACAACTGGTCCCACCACACAATAACATAATTAGTAAATTTAATTACATCGAGTTTTACCTTATTTAATTCAAAGTAGTTGTGACAATTGAAAACCAACCCCATCTTCTTTTCCCATTAGAGGTATGCTTCAGGATTACTTTTTTCTTGAAACGTAGGAATTTTCATCTTGATACTACCCAAGTTGTTATCTACCTGGTTCCTAGTTTCTCTATCCCGGCCATATCTCCTATGGCTGCCCACTGACATCCTATAAGACTCCTCCTCTAAATCGTCACCTTCAAATTCATCCATATCCTCAACTTCCCTTCGGTGCAACCTCTTCCTCCTTGGGGTGTTCAGAATAAATGATGGTTGTCCCTGTTGTGTTCCCTCTTCTACCCTATCCAACCTTCCATGTATATCTTCTAACTCCGACCTCATCATCTGTCTCATCTCCCCCATTAATGCTTGCATTTGTAGATTTAGAACAACGGGTGATGGAATCTCTTCGTTTATGTTTTTCTCTTGATTATACGACATGATTTGAAATATGCAAACAAGGCTAGAACAATATGAAAAAAACAAAAAAATAAATAAAAGGACCTCACCTCACTCCCTCACGTGTTTCACTCAAAAAATAATTCACTCAAATCTACTCGTGTTTCACTCAATTTAATTTGGCTTTTACCTTCTAATACGTTCACACACTCTGCCTTTTTCCACTTGTATTCTTCTTGTAGTTCTTTCAAAACTAATCAAATAATAATAAGAAGGATTCAAGCAGCAAATCAAGACGAGAAACAAACCAAACGAATCAAATTTTGTCACAGATTCTAATGATTTTTGACACTCAAACGTGGGGTTTTGGCAAAAGGGAATCTATAACATGAGAAACAAGATTAAAACAAAACCATTGTAAGAATGGTTCCCAGACTTTTTTTTTTTTTTTCTGGATCCTCTTCTTTTTCTTTTGCCTTATTTTCTTTTCTTTTTGTTGATGTCACAGTAACGATTAGCAAGGAAAATGAAACAAGAGAATCGGATTTTTAGAAAACCTAGAACCCTAATTCACGTTTCTAGGGTTCTTAAACATAGGGGAATCAAACACTAACATCAAGAAAAGGATAGAAAGCAAGACTCAATCAAGAACGAAGAATCGAAATCAAGATTCAACCAAGAACGACGAAAAGGCAACAATTTGGCCAATAATTTTTTTTTGTTGGCCGAATTGAAAACCTAAACCTAAAATGCATGACTTTAGCAAGGAAGAAAAATAAACAAGAAAAGGATAGGCAAACCTGATGAATCAAAGCTCTGATACCAACTGATACGAACCACGTCAACACGTGACGAAACCCGATACCCAATTTGGAAATCAACCCCAAGATCTTTCAAGTTTGATGAAAACCACGACCCGTTGTTTAGCAAAGCAAGAACTTTGGTATGGTAAAGACGCCACAAACGGGTTTGGAAAATCCGTTTGATGAGTCAGTTTGAATGCCACAAGGAAACCTTGATAAGTTTGAAAAGTTTCTTCAAGAACTCAAGAAGAATAACTCACAATATGAATAACACATCAAAACTCCATTGCATAATCTCAACGCCTTAAATAACTGAAATTACAATGAAAATTTTGAATTTTAAAATTCCTAAAAATCCTAGGAAAGATTCCTAAAATCTCGCCTAAAAATCCTAGGATGGGATTAGATTTTGACTCAAAATTTCCTTCCTCCTAAATACGTTTATAATGGAACTAAAATTCAAAATTTAAATTGAAACTTAAAACTAAAATAGGATTACAAAGAAATCAAATCTTGATCAAATCTTCTAAGCTTTCTGAAACTTGAAAATGTAATCTTGACTTGATTCTTTGCTGGACAACACATCCTCATCAGCTTGGAAACCCCCTTGCACGTGTATCCCGGAATGGACATGCAAGTTGGCCATGCAATGGCTCAATGGACGTGTATGGCTGATTGGCTCTCTTCTGGATCAACTTTGATGAGTAAAACCAACCTTTGTTCACCCTCAATAGTGAACACACTCTCTTCTTGTTGTTGAACTCTCCGAACTAAGTTATTCAGCGTTTCTTTGAATTGTTTAGCTTGAACCCTTGTCACCGGACCAACTTGAACTTGAATTGGTTTGTGAGTATTCCGTGCATCTTTGATGTCCTTATCACTAAGGGCATTATAGACATTGTAATATCCTCTAAAAAACTATAAATAGAGGCCCTTGGCTTGGGGTAGAGCATCAAGTCGTGCTCCCCTTCTCTCAATTCATCTCTAAGCTCTATCTCTCTTTCTCCTCTTTGGCCGAGCTCCTCTCTTGTTCTTTCTTCTTCTCTTTGTCTTTCATCACCTTGTTCGAGGTTCTAATCATGGGGTCCTAAATTCAACAAAACTTCAATCGGCATATAATTCTGCCTCCAACTGGTTAAACTATTTCGAGATATAAATCGGATCCCATGATCTTAAACAACAATGCATCAACAACAACTATCGACACCAATCACGGGAAGATTATGGGAACAACAACAATTCTTTCAGAAAAGAAAAAAATGCCAACGAGCAAGTGCTATATAACATCATGCATGAAGTACCACAAGGGAATTATACTAGCATTACAACCAACGAGCAATTCCGGATTTCCAAAATGATATTACGGTTGACTGGCTATAAGGAAGGCAAAGCTAGGGCTAGATGAAGCAGACACCAGTCGGATGACAACAAATAAGGAATAAAAAAATAACAACTTCCTAGATGAAGCAGAGAACCGACGGCTCAGGATGGAAATGCAATTCTTCTAGAAATAAATGATAGACAACGCTGCTTTGATTGAGCTGAATCAATCAACAACGATCACGTATAATCAGCAGTAATGCACGGATTGCAGTGTCAACATCAAAGATGATTGGTAATGGCAGCGAGCAGAGTAATGGCAGCAAGTCGGCTGGACAGAGTAAGTTAGCAAAGCAGTTCGACTTTCGAAGGCACCAATCGAATAAGGAACAACAAGCGATTGCAAACTGATGCAAGAAGAAGGCACGATAATCAATTGGTGAGTGACGATTAAAGCCAAAAACAAAGAAGGATACTTTTGCGCCCCGATATAGGGACTATTGGAACTTCAGCGTCACCCATGACTTCCTCTCTTTTGTTATTGCTTCTTTCTTATCTTGTCTAATATGACCCACAACAAGAAGCTGCAGAACCTAGATAAGAAGAAAAGGCCTCTGGGATTCTTTTCAACAAAAAAAAAAAAAGTACCAAAAAAAAAGGTCTATAGAAAGCCCTTATGTGTAAATACTTTGCCTTCAAAATCGATAGGATGGACAACTAGGAAAGACAAGAAGCATTCTAGACCAGATAATTATGGCCTGAGTCGATCTCAAGGCATGGACAACACTGGAAGGTAGTTGACTACCTGATCTTCAATACCGTAGGACTCCAGAAAAATATTCTTAGAGTCTACTTGGCAGTGGCAACAACAACAATAATCTTCTTGATGGTCATGCTTGATGTAGCAACTACAAGGAGATATAGGAAACGGAGCAAAAAAAAAAAAAAAAAAAAAACAGAGAATGGTTAATACCGTGATCATTAAATCGTAGAGGCAATGGGTAACAATAATAATTTGAGCAGATAACAAGATTGAAATTCTAAAAACTCATAACTACGAGTCTTGAAAATCAATGTTTTGATACCAAGTCCAGGACTCAATGGATTATATCATGGAGAAAGAAAAAGAACACATGTTAGAGAGAAAAAAAGGAGAAAAATTGAGGTTTTAGACATATTCCAAACCTTCTCCCTTAAACTCTATTTATAACTCATAAAAATACAATATTATAATTATGTCATTCATCCTAGTAAGAGTGAACAAGAGACAAGAAACATAAACTAATTAAATCAATGACATCCTAATTACATCATATCTTAAAAAAAAAAAAAGGTTCATAGATAATTATAGTAATATTCCAAGGGCATATAGATCTAGAAATGCAGAAGAAAAGAGTATCGGATACGTATCGAAACCGATATACCGACCCGACTGAGGACGATTGCCGGACAGACAGCGGCGAGTGAGCTCATAAAATCATCGTAAATAAAGAAAGTTTAAAAAGAGCCCTGAAGAGGCCATACGGCGCTTGCGCTTTTGCGACCTTCTTCTCAAAACCTAAAACAAACATCATCTGTTAATCCGACGACGGTCTTCTCTGCCTCTCCCTGCCCTTCCCCCCTCCTCGCTATTCTCGTTCTCCTCTCATGGCCACGCCGTCGGACTCAGTCCTTACCCAGAATGGCCCTTCCATTGTACCCGAATCCGAGCCGCAGCTGCCGTCCACCGATACTACGACGGCGGAAGCCCCAGTTGGGGACTCCGGCCCGACTCCTTCGTCTTCCGGTCCTGAAACAGTAGCGTCGCCTCCGCCTGCTCTGGCCACGACTCCAGCTCCAGCTCCTACTACCGCGACCAGGACGACTGCCGAAAAGAAGTGGCCGGGGTGGCCGGGTGACAGTGTTTTTCGTCTCATTGTACCAGTGCTTAAGGTCGGTAGCATTATTGGCCGAAAAGGGGAGCTCATTAAGAAGATGTGCGAAGAAACTAGGGCTCGCATTCGGATCCTTGAAGGCGCCCTTGGTACTGCAGATCGTGTTGTAAGTTCTCTCTTAACTTATTAGGTTTTAGCTCTCGACTTAAGTTTTCCTAGGAGTGATCGTCTCGAAAGAGAAAACAATATTTTTTCCCACCTTCCGCTGGTTTATTTTTAAAAAAATTTATTTTAGGTGTTGATATCTGGAAAAGAAGAACCAGACGCACCTATATCCCCGGCCATGGAGGCCGTACTTAGAGTCTTCAAACGGATTACTGGGTTGTCCGATGGTGACGGTGAAGCAACTGGAGTCGGCAAGTGTTCGATCCGGTTGCTGGTGGCTTCTTCCCAGGCTATTTATTTGATTGGAAAGCAGGGCAGCGTCATTAAGTCAATACAGGAGAGTAGTGGTGCTTCTGTGCGAGTGCTACCTGAGAGTAAGCTTCAGAGCCTATTTTTAAGTGGTTTAGATTTTGTTGCTCTACTATTTACAGCGATTTCTAGAATATTTCTCTCCGCTTCTAATGTTGTGCGCCGTAATTTCTTCTATCTGATTGATGCGACTTTAGAATCGCCACTCTAGCTGATTACTGGCATACTGGCATCAACAATTAACTGCTAAACACTAAATTAATTTAGGTCTTTCATTGTTTGAATAATTCTACCATGCATGAAAAACAGCACTGTATGTATCCTATATATTGTCCAATCACTAAAATGGACAAATAACTTGTTACTTATGTTGTTATTTTATATTTACCATTTCATCTTGATAATCTACTTTGCAAACCAGTTTTTTGTAATAAGGTTTTGCTATTGTGTTCAACTTTTGAATGCGTTCTTGACTGTTGATATTGATTGCTAATTCCTAAATGTGTCAACTGTGATGACCATATGAGTCTTTGGTGGATGCTAAGACGATAGTGTATTTATTTATTTTAAAATTATTATTTTCTATTGTTGTGTTCTACAGCGTTATAGGTTCAAAGCTAAAGGACTTTAGAGAGTGGATGGCTTGATTATGTTAGAATGCCGTGAAAAACTATTCACATTGCTATAATAAATTAATAAAATTATTCAATTTTGGTGGAAAGATTGATCTGAAGAAGTGCTTTTTTTTTATTTTTTGCTTTTTGAAGGCAATACTGGAGAGGCATCTTTCGAAGCTAATACCTGTCTTAGGCTGATGCTAGAAGTATTTCTTGAAAGACATTTTCACAAGATAAAAGTTTCTCTTTTGGAAAAAAAATTTCGCATGAGACCTGCTTTTCTGTTTCTTATGGGCTGACCTTATTACTTTTAATTTGTGGATTATTCAGAACAATTAAGTAGCACCTTCTGTTATTAAAATAAATCAAATACTCTTTGGTTCCTGGCAGGAGTTTGGTAAATGGTTATTCATTTGGATACTGAACCATGTATTATCAATAAGTCTATGACTTTGACTTGGATCTGTCACGAAGTTATGATCAATAACAATGGTCATATCAATATGTATCAGGACCTACCAAAGCTGCTACGAGCTTATAAAATGCAGCTATTACATACTCTTATTTTATAATAAAGACATCATTTCGTGGCATGAGCTGTCAACTGCATGTTTGTACCTTTTAGTGAAATAAAATAATGTTTATTCGTTTTGAAAGATAAACGTTCAAAGAATGCAAACCAAACTTCAGAATGTGTCTTTTCAAAAGTCGACCTAGGGGAAGTGGGCCTCCAGATCACTTGCTTCATTGTTCGATGATAATTAGGATATTGTTCTGGCATTATATATATCTTGGATGCATGCTCTTAGGAGAGAGACCCAATGCTGATTCCCTTGCTAGAAGCAGTGTCTCCTGTTAACAAGTTGTTATGGGTGATGCCTTGCCTATTGATAAGTGGATTGATTGTACCTTTTTAGTTGTTCTTTCCTTTTTTAGTTGCTTAGTAGCCGTTTCAACTTGTATTCTCTTCTTTCACTTAATGAATTCTCTTTCTTATTATACTGAAAAAACTGTCAAAAATTTGATCACACGTAGTGTAATCACTGTAAAGGGAAGTTAGCCCTGAGTCCTCTTTTGAAAGAATATCCAAGAATGTGTATTTGATTGAGATAAATAGTCATCTAAATATAGCTAATGGAGCTTTTTAAGTTAAAAATTTCCCAACCTAAAGTTTTTCAAATCCAGCTCATTGACCACTTGCTGAAATGACTTTTTATATGATTTTTTTATATGAGTTTAGGAATGTCTTAGCCCCTATTCTGTGCTAATTCATGGTATGATGCTTTAATTTTTCTTTTAATATTTTGGTCATTTGATTGATAATTTCTAGTTCATTTTTTAATGAAATAACATTGATGAGCATATGTCAATGTGTTTGAATAGAACCCTATATTTTGGGCTGATTAAAGATAACTTAAGTGCAAGTGCTGTTGGTTTACTCTCCACTGCGAAAAATTGTTGGAAGCTATCCTTTTTGGCAATTGTTTGGAATGTTTTGAATGACAGAAAGTGACACACTTTTTGAGATTAACAAAAGTTTGTGGGAGGCTTTATTGAAACAATAAACCATTTCATGCTTCTTTGGGCAAGCAAACTTCATGACACTTCCCATATCCCAAGTATCCTCACTAGAAGCATCTGGAAAGTAAGAATTGACTCGTTGAAACATGCCATTCCCACTCTTGTCACTGGATTCTTCTTTAGGGTTGGTTGAAGTTAAATTTTGATGGTAGCTTGTGGTTTAATCTGGATCTAGCTGGAGTGGGTGGTGTGGTTAGAGACTCTTTAGGTAACATCCACCTTGTTTACTTTGCTCCTTTTAGTCATTTTGATGCTTCTAAGGGATGCTATTGTGGGGGAGCTGAGGCCTTATTGCAGGGCATTTGACTCTATGTGGGAAGATTCACAGCCCCCTTACTCATTGAAGGGGACTTGTGGTTGTCATAATTTGGGTTTGAGGATTTATGTACGGAAATAGATGCATCTTTTGGCTGCACACCCCAAGAAGTTTTTTTTTTTGATAAAGATGTATTACATTAAAAGGCGAAAATTTACAAAGGAAGAGGGAACAACAAGATTTTGAAGGGAAGCTCCTTGCTTGGCAAGCACATCTGCTACCGAATTTGTAGATCTCGAAATGTGGGACCAAATACAAGAAAATAATGAGGTAATCTCTAAGATCTCCTAGAAGATATCCCAATGCCTCCATAGCGGAAAAGAAGTGCCCCGACACCAACCAATGATTACCTTGGAGTCCCCTTCAATGTTAATTAGGCCACTACATTTATCTTTGAACACCCGGAGCCCATTGAGAAGACCATATAGCTCTGCAGACGTTGAATCGGAGATACCTAATGGACCCGCATAAGAAATACATTGATTGTTAGATGGATCCGAAATCACACCTCTGAAACCTGCGATCCCCGAATGGCCAAAAGAAGAGCCATCAAAATTCAATTTTAAGTACCCAACCTCCAGGGGCGCCCACTCCATAACTTGAACCTTGTTCCCCAAATGCATCCTTGCCAGGTTGCTCCAGTTTTCACGAATGGAGGTGCCCTTGAAAGAGCAGAAAGGCTTCTTCGTCAGGAGCCAGGTGGAAATTTGACCCGTCACTTTTTTCGCTATTCTTGCCTCATATTCAAATTTAGCCTTGAACCGCTTCCTATTACGTTCGCTCCAAGCCCCCATGGCACAAAACTGACACATGCTGAGAGCATCATTTTATTGAGCCCAGGAAGGGGATAGCCAGAGATTGACTTGTTGAAACATATCAGATCGGCAGATATACATATTTGTAAGCCCAACTTGCACAAGACAGAGGTCTACACTTCCAAGAGAACTGGGACAATAGCAGGGTATGGCTGGTAAATTTTGCTTCACTGTTGCAAAAAGGACATAGTAGGTCTATAGAAGGGTGACCCCTTCTTCAAAGCACATCCGCCGTAAGGATCTTATTTTGGCAAGCACTCCACATGAAGAATTTTACCTGTGGAGGGGCACAGAGACGCTAAACAAAGTAGATGTCATGCTCATTTTGCGTTGAGTCCCAACCACTAATGTGTTGGTATGCAGATGAAACTGAGAATTTACCACTTTTGTTAGGCCACCAAATTAGCTTGTCTGCATTAGAAGGCCTCATCCTGACGTGATTCAAAGAATCCAATAAACAACTTGCTTCCATAGCCTCCGTATCAGAAAGACCCCTTTGGGGGTGGAGGCTTAAACCACCCCCCTCGAAAGCATCTGCCACTGTTATCTCCCTTTGAGTGGAAAGAAGGAAGAGACTTCTAAAAGAGTTTCTCAAAGGTTCCTGTCCACCAATCATTCCAGAATTTAAGAGACCTTCTGCTGCCCACAAAGAATCTACAAGCTGGGGAGAAATCCTAAAGAAGCAAATAAAGAGATCTCCATATCGAGGATAGCCCTCTCCGATTTCCCACAAACATCCGCCATGAAGAATTCCAGCCCAACTTGGTACGAACCATATCCTTCCAAAGGTTTGAGGAATTTGTGTTGAACTTCCATATCCACTTAAGGAGCAAAGCTTTTTTCATTTCTTTTGACTTCCGAATCAGTCCACCTAATCACTTAGGCAAACAAACTTCGTCCCATCTAACCAGGTGATATTTAAAGGAATCACTCGAACCTCTCCAAAGGAATCTTCTTTTCAATTTATCCATAGTTTTGCAAACCGAAGACGGGCAAGGCATAAAGGACAGCGCATAGTTGGGGATGCCAGCAATACATGACTTGAGGAGGATCAGTCTACCTACTTTACTGAGGAGTCGCCCCTTCCAAGTTGCTAACCAAGCTTCAATTTTTTCAACCACTGGGTTCCATAAACTCTGTGAAATACGCCCATGAATGAGAGGGAGACCAAGATATTTTGCAGGAAGAGTAGTAGTAGAACAACCAAATAAACTTGCCATCTCTGCAAGATTCTCCTGGTCCACATTAAATCCTATGAGAGAGGTTTTCCCCCAATTAACTTTCTGCCCAGATGCTATTTCAAAAAGCCCCAATACCACCTTTATCCCCCAAGAAGTGCCAATAACATTGCTGATGTGTTAGCTATGGAAGGGGTCTCCTGGCAGCACCTTGCTGGAAGAACCTCATTCCCACTCTGACCTTGCCTTGGCACCATCTGTTGTGGCGTCCTGCTTTTCCTTTTCCTTTTTTGCTTGTGTACTTTTTCCTCCTCCGGGAACTCTCTAAATGGAATCCACCTTCTCATTGTTATAAAAAAACTCAGTGCAAGTGAATTCCCTGTGTCATGAGTGGTCTTAAAATATGTTTTCCTAAGCATTTGGGTTATGGTTCGTCAAGTCAAGCTTGGTGGTTGTTGCAGCCTTCTAAATATCAGTTCAGATATTCGAAATCAGGAATTTTATGCACTGTAGATTTACTTGCTTTATATATATGAACAGATTTGTTGAATCCGTTGTATGGTTCTTGTCTCTGGTGGTTCTTTTCATAATCTCCATCGAGTTTGTTGGATAAAAAATGATCCTGGTGGGATGATATCTCTGTTATTTCTCACTCCTTTGTCTGTTTGCAGATGAAGTCCCATTTTATGCATCCCCTGATGAAAGAATAATAGACATACAAGGTGATTCTTCTAAGGTTCTTAAAGCCCTAGAGGCAGTTGTTGGACATCTTCGTAAATTTTTGGTCGACCATAGTGTCCTTCCATTGTTTGAGAAAACTGTAAGCTTCTTCCATACTTATATATAATTCTCAGCACTGCATGTTCTATGATGTTTGCATTTTAATGGTGTGTGGCTCCACTCTGTAGTACAATGCAACAATCAGTCAAGATCGAGCTGTAGACCCATGGTCTGAGAAATCACATACTACTTCACAAGGTGGTTACAGCAATGAATACTCTCTATCCTTAAAGAGGGACTCAATGTTTCTTGAACGAGAAGCTCCATTGGAGAACCCACTTCCACACTCTGGATTATCTTTATATGGACAAGATCCTGCTATATCTGGCTTACGTTCTTCAGGGCTTGGACGTGCTATTGTTACTCAGGTAAGTTTTAGAATATCCAGTCACATTAAAATATACGGTGTGGATACACTTCAAAACATCATTTTAACTTCTTGGCTCTGCACAGGTTCAAATTAATTGTGTTTTTGTGTATTTGCCTATTTTCTCCATTAAAGTGTTCCTTTCAATTCAGATAACTCAAACAATGCAAATTCCATTGTCATACGCTGAGGACATCATTGGTGTTGGAGGGGCCAACATTGCATATATTCGCCGAACAAGTGGTGCTATTCTAACTGTCCAAGAGACTATTGGTAGAGGTGATGAGATCACGGTAGAGATTAAGGGAACATCAACACAGGTTCAAACTGCTCAGCAGCTTATTCAGGTGAGATGTTTACTCTTCACTTCTCTTGTGAAGGTGGGAAACCTGTAGGCACCACAAATTTGGTAAACTAATAATATGTTAGAAGACGGGCTACATAAACCAGTAGACGGATACGTCTATTTTTTCTGGAGAAAGTTTTTTTGGTTTAAACCAGATGATGAGCCATCAGGAATTACCGCATTGTTATTAAAACGATTTTAAATGGCATTTACTTTTTTTTCATTTGTTTATAAAAAATCTGGTTGTTCTGTTTCAATTATTTGAGTGAAACATTAGTGTGGGCCACGAGGATGCCACTATAGATCGACTTTTGAGTGTAAACTCTTTGATTTGATTGGTTTTGTTTTTTAACCTGGTGTCTTTTTACTCCATTAAATCACTGGTATGATGGCTGTTTTTTTTGTTTTTTTTTTTGTGGGAATAAACTGTGTTGTGAATGATTAAACTAAGCTGTGAATGGATTATATGTGAATGTTTGGGCAAAGTGTTGAATAGCATTGCTTAAGTCTGTGCCAAAAATATCTAAAAGCAATGGTAAAACTGGTTCATTGACAATTCTGTCATGTTATTATCTTAAAGTTCCAAGGATATCTAAAGAGGCTTCTGAAAGCTGTTTTATTTTAGAGGCATTCCATAAAAGATCTCTAGACATTTATTTTCAGTTTTTTAAATGTGCTCCCTGGTAAATGACTGCACCAGGTTCTGAAATGTACTACCTTCCTCTGCACTATGTGCTTTCAGGATTTGACTAATCTGAGTAGTAGCACCACTGGTTGAATTCATGGAGTTCCTATTTGAGTTACTGAATTCTTCTACTATTTGTGTAAGCTTATCCTTCCTGTGTTGCATCTTGTCCGCAGGATTTTATTGCTGGACATAAAGAGCCGGCATCAAGTAGCTATTCAATGCTTGATTCTGGTATGAGGTCTTACTCTCAGATGCCAAATAGTTCTTACCCTTCATCATCGCTAACTTCACAATCACTTGGTGGGTATGGTCCTCCTGGCATAGGAGGTTATAGCAGCTACAGGATGTAAACAGAAACTCAAATCTTTTAGGGTGCTTCTCGGCTGTTTGAGTAACTCTTTTATCTGCATCACAGTTTTTGTAAAGTTTCAGATTAATTATTAGAGATCTTCTGTTTGTAGTATTAGAACGCAGTTAATATTATGAGAGCCCTATACACTGCAGTTTCTTCTTCTCCCTGCTTTTAGGCTTTGTGGTGGTGGTGGTGGTGGTTTTACTGTATCGAGCTTAAATAATGATTCGGTCATTCCAGAGGAAAAACCTACTTATTTGATCTCCTTTCTTATTTTTAAGAATGTTAATCGTACTTCCAGTAACCCATCAGGCACAGAAAAAAAAGGCATCGGGTTGTGGTTGTAGTATGGGAAGTAGTGATCGACGAACGATCGACCGAGAAAGAAAAACTGTATTTTGTGCGAAGAAAAAGCTGGTTTGTGTAATAGTAAACAGTTGCCCGTATAATATTTTTTGTTTTGTTGCTCATTATTCATTAAGCAAATAAGTATACATCCTAGAAATATGTAATTTGGTATGAATATTTTCTGTTAATAGAGCGATGACTAACTCCAAGCAGTAAGGACAGTTTTCTACTCCATCGAACCCAGTTCACTCTCTAAATAAGTGATAGACGGAAAACAAAATCCTATTTTAGCATCATGATGGCACCAAAGAGATTCATTAGGTGGCTGACATAGATACTCGTCATAGTACTTCATCTCTTGGAGATGTTCAGCTTGTTGCTCCTATCACTACAAGCCTCATACTATTATTTGCTTGCTTCCACTCATGAAAAATCCTATGGGCACATAAAACATGTCTTCTGCCAAATAAGTCTATGATGTCCGACACTATACAATCGTAAGCGTGTCAAATTATTGCTATCTTTGTTTTCTTTAACACTAATTCTTACCGCGTTGAGTCATGAACATGTCTTCTTAGTGTAAGCCTAAATATGAATTTCTATAATATTATGAAATTCACAAAAATAGAATTAAATGGATAAGGATTATCCCTGAAAAGTAAAAGATCGTTTCGTCTATTTTGAGGCTTCTCGATGGAAGAGTCATAGGCTAGACCACATCCGTTGTTCTTAAATACATATTTTCTCATAAAAAATAGAGGTTTCAAAATGCCTATCTTATCTACATCTAAGGGATAATTGGTCATCCCTAAAAAACAAGAACTGCTATCTATTAAATGGAACTATGCAACTATCTCCTTTTGAATGAGAACCATATGTATATCTTTATAAATGAATTTTTAAATGCTCATTCAGGATCATTAAACTTAAATTGTCATTCTTTAAACTTTATGTATACAACTAAATAAGAGAAGACAAATATGAAATTAATGAATTTTTTCAATTGACCAAAATTGGGATATAAACATAAAGGGAATTTCAATTACCTTGTATAACTGAGTCCCATGAGTTCAACATGTCCCTTATAAACAATAGGTGGTAGACATTTTGTCAACGGATTAACAATCATTAATCTAGTGTTGATGTACTGCACAACCACTTTGTTTGCGTTGACATGTTCTCGAATAGCCAAATACTTGATGTCAATATGTTTACTACGCCTTCAACTCCTATTGTTCATGGCCAAAAACACTAATTTCAAGCTCAGAAATCTCCTCAACCACATAGCCTGTGATTTCATTTTAAAACATGGTACAACTCTACCTTTGTGGTAGAAGTAATAATCAAATACTGTTTTGCACTTTTCCAAGAAATGACCCCTCCAGCTAATATGAAGACATATCCCAATGTCGACTTTTTCGAATCAAGGCAGCCAACAAAATCAAAGTTTGAATATCCAATCACTTCTAGATGATCAGATCAACTATACGTAAGCTTGTAGTCTTTATTCCCTTGAAGGTATCACATAACTTTATTTGCAGCTTTCCAATGGTCCAAATTTGGGGTATTTTGATATCTACCCAACATTCCCACTAAATATGCTATGTTAAGTCTTGTGAAAACCTGAGTATACATTGAATTCCTAACTACGGAAGCATATGAAATATTTTTCATTTATTCCCTCTCTAAATCATTACTTGAACCTTGTTCCAAGCTTAAATTGTTACCTTTTGACAATAGGTACAACACCAATGAGCAATTTTTCATATGAAATCTCTTTGAAATTTTGTTGATATAGGTTTCTTGAGATAATCCTAATGTCTTTTGGGATCTGTCTCTATCAATCTTTATGCCTATGACATAAGAAGCTTCACCCATATCTTATCTTTCATATCAAATTTCATCGAGAGAAATCGTTGAACCTAATGAAGTGATCCTAAATCACTTGAAGAAAGTAGAATATCATCTATATATAAGACTACGAAAATTATTTTGCTCTCACAAACCTTATGGTATATACATTGATCCATGATATTCTTTGTAATACCAAATGAAGAAATAACATCAAGGAATTTTATATACCACTAATGGGAGAATTGTTTCATTCTACATATAGATTTTTTAAGTTTACAAACCAAGTGATTATTCCCTTATAAAATGAAACCTGCAGGTTGTTTCACATAAACCTCTTCTTCTAGGTCTCCATTGAGAAAAGTTGTTTTCACATCCATTTGATGTAACTCCATATCAAAATGAGCTACTAATGTCATGATTATCCGAAATGAATCTTTTTTTGAAATAGGAGAGAATGTATCATGATAATCAATTTATTCTTGTTGAGTAAATCTTTTGGCTACAAGTCTTGTCTTATATCTTTTAATATTGCCTAAAAAGTTTCTTTTGGTTTTAAAAACCTACTTACACTAAATCCTAATGTCTTTTGGGATCCGTCTCTATCAATATTTATGCCTATGACATAATATCAAATTTCATCGAGAGAAATCGTTGAACCTAATGAAGTGATCCTAAATCACTTGAAGAAAGTAGAATATCATCCATATATAGGACTACAAAAATTATTCTGCTCCCACAAACCTTATGGTATATACATTGATCCATGATATTCTTCGTAATACCAAATGAAGAAATAACATCAAGGAATTTTATATACCACTAATGGGAGACTTGTTTCATTCTACATATAGATTTCTTAAGTTTACAAACCAAGGGATCATTCCCTTATAAAATGAAACCTTCAGGTTGTTTCACATAAACCTCTTCTTTTAGGTCTCCATTGAGAAAAGTTGTTTTCACATCCATTTGATGTAACTCCATATGAAAATGAGCTACTAATGTTATGATTATCCAAAATGAATCTTTTTTTGAAATAGGAGAGAATGTATTATGATAATCAATTTATTCTTGTTGAGTAAATCTTTTGGCTACAAGTCTTGTATTATATCTTTTAATATTGCCTAAAGAGTTTCTTTTGGTTTTAAAAACCTACTTACACTATATCCTAATGTCTTTTGGGATCTGTCTCTATCAATCTTTATGCCTATGACATAAGAAGCTTCACCCATATCTTATCTTTCATATCAAAATTCATCGAGAGAAATCGTTGAACCAAATGAAGTGATCCTAAATCACTTGAAGAAAGTAGAATACCATCAATATATAGGACTACGAAAATTATTTTGCTCCCACAAACCTTATGGTATATACATTGATCCATGATATTCTTCGTAATACCAAATGAAGAAATAACATCAAGGAATTTTATATACCACAAACAGGAGACTTGTTTCATTTTTCATATAGATTTCTTAAGTTTACAAACCAAGGGATCATTCCCTTATAAATTGAAACTTTCAAGTTGTTTCACATAAATCTCTTCTTCTAGGTCTCCATTGAGAAAAGTTGTTTTCACATCCATTTGATGTAACTCCATATCAAAATGAGTTACTAATGTCATGATTATCCGAAATGAATCTTTTTTTGAAATAGGAGAGAATGTATCATGATAATCAATTTATTCTTGTTGAGTAAATCTTTTGGCTACAAGTCTTGTCTTATATCTTTTAATATTGCCTAAAAAGTTTCTTTTGGTTTTAAAAACCTACTTACACTAAATCCTAATGTCTTTTGGGATCCGTCTCTATCAATCTTTATGCCTATGACATAAGAAGCTTCACCCATATCTTATCTTTCATATCAAATTTCATCGAGAGAAATAATTGAACCTAATGAAGTGATCCTAAATCACTTGAAGACAGTAGAATATCATCCATATATAGGACTACAAAAATTATTTTGCTCCCACAAACCCTATGGTATATACATTGATCCATGATATTCTTCGTAATACCAAATGAAGAAATAACATCAAGGAATTTTATATACCACTAATGGGAGACTTGTTTCATTCTACATATAGATTTCTTAAGTTTATAAACCAAGTGATCATTCCCTTATGAAATGAAACCTTCAGGTTGTTTCACATAAACCTCTTCTTCTAGGTCTCCATTGAGAAAAGTTGTTTTCACATCCATTTGATGTAACTCCATATCAAATTGAGCTACTAATGTCATGATTATCCGAAATGAATCTTTTTTTGAAATAGGAGAGAATGTATCATGATAATCAATTTATTCTTGTTGAGTAAATCTTTTGGCTACAAGTCTTGTCTTATATCTTTTAATATTGCCTAAAGAGTTTCTTTTGGTTTTAAAAACCTACTTACACTAAGGCCTAATATCTTTTGGGATCTGTCTCTATCAATCTTTATGCCTATGACATAAGAAGCTTCACCCATATCTTATCTTTCATATCAAATTTCATCGAGAGAAATCGTCGCACCTAATGAAGTGCTCCTAAATCACTTGAAGAAAGTAGAATATCATCTATATATAGGACTACGAAATTTATTTTGCTCCCACAAACCTTATGGTATATACATTGATCCATGATATTCTTCGTAATACCAAATGAAGAAATAACATCAAGGAATTTTATATACCACTAATGGGAGACTTGTTTAATTCTACATATAGATTTCTTAAGTTTACAAACCAAATGATCATTCCCTTATGAAATGAAACCTTCAGGTTGTTTCACATAAACCTCTTCTTTTAGGACACCATTGAGAAAAGTTGTTTTCACATCCATTTGATGTAACTCCATATCAAAATGAGCTACTAATGTCATGATTATCCGAAATGAATCTTTTTTTGAAATAGGAGAGAATGTATAATGATAATCAATTTATTCTTGTTGAGTAAATCTTTTGGCTACAAGTCTTGTCTTATATCTTTTAATATTGCCTAAAAAGTTTCTTTTGGTTTTAAAAACCTACTTACACTAAATCCTAATGTCTTTTGGGATCCGTCTCTATCAATCTTTATGCCTATGACATAAGAAGCTTCACCCATATCTTATCTTTCATATCAAATTTCATCGAGAGAAATCGTTGAACCTAATGAAGTGATCCTAAATCACTTGAAGAAAGTAGAATATCATCCATATATAGGACTACAAAAATTATTTTGCTCCCACGAACCTTATGGTATATACATTCATCCACGATATTCTTCGTAATACCAAATCAAGAAATAACATGAAGGAATTTTATATACCACTAATGGGAGACTTGTTTCATTCTACATATAGATTTCTTAAGTTTACAAACCAAGTGATCATTCCCTTATGAAATGAAACCTTCAAGTTGTTTCACATAAACCTCTTCTTCTAGGTCTCCATTGAGAAAAGTTGTTTTCACATCCATTTGATGTAACTCCATATCAAAATGAGCTACTAATGTCATGATTATCCGAAATGAATTTTTTTTTGAAATAGGAGAGAATGTATCATGATAATCAATTTATTCTTGTTGAGTAAATCTTTTGGCTACAAGTCTTGTCTTATATCTTTTAATATTGCCTAAAGAGTTTCTTTTGGTTTTAAAAACCTACTTACACTAAGTCCTAATGTCTTTTGGGATCTGTCTCTATCAATCATTATGCCTATGACATAAGAAGTTTCACCCATATCTTATCTTTCATATCAAATTTCATCGAGAGAAATCGTAGCACCTAATGAAGTGATCCTAAATCACTTGAAGAAAGTAGAATATCATCTATATATAGGACTACGAAATTTATTTTGCTCCCACAAACCTTATGGTATATACATTGATCCATGATATTCTTCGTAATACCAAATGAAGAAATAACATCAAGGAATTTTATATACCACTAATGGGAGACTTGTTTCATTCTACATATAGATTTCTTTAGTTTACAAACCAAGTGATCATTCCCTTATGAAATGAAACCTTCAGGTTGTTTCACATAAACCTCTTCTTTTAGGTCTCCATTGAGAAAAGTTGTTTTCACATCCATATGATGTAACTCCATATCAAAATGAGCTACTAATGTCATGATTATCCGAAATGAATCTTTTTTTGAAATAGGCGAGAATGTATTATGATAATCAATTTATTCTTGTTGAGTAAATCTTTTGGCTACAAGTCTTGTATTATATCTTTTAATATTGCCTAAAGAGTTTCTTTTTGGTTTTAAGAACCTACTTGCACTAAATCTTAATGTCTTTTGGGATCTGTCTCTATCAATCTTTATGCCAATGACATAAGAAGCTTCACCCATTTCTTATCTTTCATATCAAATTTCATCGAGAGAAATCGTTGCACCTAATGAAGTGCTCCTAAATCACTTGAAGAAAGTAGAATATCATCTATATATAGGACTACGAAATTTATTTTGCTCCCACAAACCTTATGGTATATACATTGATCCATGATATTCTTCGTAATACCAAATGAAGAAATAACATCAAGGAATTTTATATACCACTAATGGGAGACTTGTTTCATTCTACATATAGATTTCTTAAGTTTACAAACCAAGTGATCATTCCCTTATGAAATGAAACCTTCAGGTTGTTTCACATAAACCTCTTCTTCTAGGTCTCCATTGAGAAAAGTTGTTTTCACATCCATTTGATGTAACTCCATATCAAAATGAGCTACTAATGTCATGATTATCCGAAATGAATCTTTTTTTGAAATAGGAGAGAACGTATTATGATAATCAATTTATTCTTGTTGAGTAAATCTTTTGGCTACAAGTCTTGTCTTATATCTTTTAATATTGCCTAAAGAGTTTCTTTTGGTTTTAAAAACCTACTTACACTATATCCTAATGTCTTTTGGGATCTGTCTCTATCAATCTTTATGCCTATGACATAAGAAGCTTCACCCATATCTTATCTTTCATATCAAATTTCATCGAGAGAAATCATTGAACCTAATGAAGTGATCCTAAATCACTTGAAGAAAGTAGAATATCGTCTATATATAGGACTACGAAAATTATTTTGCTCCCACAAACCTTATGGTATATACATTGATCCATGATATTCTTCGTAATACCAAATGAAGAAATAACATCAAGGAATTTTATATACCACTAATGGGAGACTTGTTTCATTCTTCATATAGATTTCTTAAGTTTACAAACCAAGTGTTCATTCCCTTATGAATTGAAACCTTCAGGTTGTGTCACATAAACCTCTTCTTCTTGGTCTCCATTGAGAAAAGTTGTTTTCACATCCATTTGATGTAACTCCATATGAAAATGAGCTACTAATGTCATGATTATCCGAAATTAATCTCTTTCTGAAATAGGAGAGAATGTATCATGATAATCAATTTATTCTTGTTGAGTAAATCTTTTGGCTACAAGTCTTGTCTTATATATTTTAATATTGCCTAAAGAGTTTCTTTTGGTTTTAAAAACCTACTTACACTATATCCTAATGTCTTTTGGGATCTGTCTCTATCAACCTTTATGCCTATGACATAAGAAGTTTCACCCATATCTTATCTTTCATATCAAATTTCATCGAGAGAAATCATTGAACCTAATGAAGTGATCCTAAATCACTTGAAGAAAGTAGAATATCGTCCATATATAGGACTACAAAAATTATTTTGCTCCCACAAACCTTATGGTATATACATTGATCCATGATATTCTTCGTAATACCAAATGAAGAAATAACATCAAGGAATTTTATATACCACTAATGGGAGACTTGTTTCATTCTACATATAGATTTCTTAAGTTTACAAACCAAGTGATCATTCCCTTATGAAATGAAACCTTCAGGTTGTTTGACATAAACCTCTTCTTCTAGGTCCCCATTGAGAAAAATTGTTTTCACATCCATTTGATGTAACTCCTTACCAAAATGAGCTACTAATGTCATGATTATCCGAAATGAATCTTTTTTTGAAATAGGAGAGAATGTATCATGATAATCAATTTATTCTTGTTGAGTAAATCTTCTGGCTACAAGTCTTGTCTTATATCTTTTAATATTGCCTAAAGAGTTTCTTTTGGTTTTAAAAACCGACTTACACTAAATCCTAATGTCTTTTGGGATCTGTCTCTATCAATATTTATGCCTATGACAAAAGAAGCTTCACCCATATCTTATCTTTCATATCAAATTTCATCGAGAGAAATCGTTGAACCTAATGAAGTGATCCTGAATCACTTGGAGAAAGTAGAATATCATCCATATAAAGGACTACGAAATTTTTTTTGCTCCCACAAACCTTATGGTATATACATTGATCCATGATATTCTTCGTAATACCAAATGAAGAAATAACATCAAGGAATTTTATATACCACTAATGGGAGACTTGTTTCATTCTACAGATAGATTTCTTAAGTTTACAAACCAAGTGATCATTCCCTTATGAAATGAAACCTTCAGGTTGTTTCACATAAACCTCTTCTTCTAGGTCTCCATTGAGAAAAATTATTTTCACATCCATTTGATGTAACTCCATATCAAAATGAGCTACTAATGTCATGATTATCCGAAATGAATCTTTTTTTGAAATAGGAGAGAATGTATCATGATAATCAATTTATTCTTGTTGAGTAAATCTTTTGGCTACAAGTCTTGTCTTATATCTTTTAATATTGCCTAAAGAGTTTCTTTTTGTTTTAAAAACCTACTTACACTAAATCCTAATGTCTTTTGGGATCTATCTCTATCAATCTTTATGCCTATGACATAAGAAGCTTCACCCATATCTTATCTTTCATATCAAATTTCATCGAGAGAAATCGTTGAACCTAATGAAGTGATCCTAAATCACTTGAAGAAAGTAGAATACCATCTATATATAGGACTACGAAAATTATTTTGCTCCCACAAACCTTATGGTATATACATTGATCCATGATATTCTTCGTAATACCAAATGAAGAAATAACATCAAGGAATTTTATATACCACTAATGGGAGACTTGTTTCATTCTTCATATAGATTTCTTAAGTTTACAAACCAAGTGATCATTCCCTTATGAATTGAAACCTTCAGGTTCTTTCACATAAACCTCTTCTTCTAGGTATCCATTGAGAAAAGTTGTTTTCACATCCATTTGATGTAACTCCATATCAAAATGAGCTACTAATGTCATGATTATCCGAAATGAATCTCTTTTTGAAATAGGAGAGAATGTATCATGATAATCAATTTATTCTTGTTGAGTAAATCTTTTGGCTACAAGTCTTGTCTTATATCTTTTAATATTGCCTAAAGAGTTTCTTTTGGTTTTAAAAACCTACTTACACTAAATCCTAATGTCTTTTGGGATCTGTCTCTATCAATCTTTATGCCTATGACATAAGAAGCTTCACCCATATCTTATCTTTCATATCAAATTTCATCGAGAGAAATCATTGAACCTAATGAAGTGATCCTAAATCACTTGAAGAAAGTAGAATATCGTCTATATATAGGACTACGAAAATTATTTTGCTCCCACAAACCTTATGGTATATACATTGATCCATGATATTCTTCGTAATACCAAATGAAGAAATAACATCAAGGAATTTTATATACCACTAATGGGAGACTTGTTTCATTCTTCTTATAGATTTCTTAAGTTTACAAACCAAGTGATCATTCCCTTATGAATTGAAACCTTCAGGTTGTGTCACATAAACCTCTTCTTCTAGGTCTCCATTGAGAGAAGTTGCTTTCACATCCATTTGATGTAACTCCATATCAAAATGAGCTACTAATGTCATGATTATCCGAAATGAATCTCTTTTTGAAATAGGAGAGAATGTATCATGATAATCAATTTATTCTTGTTGAGTAAATCTTTTGGCTACCAGTCTTGTCTTATATCTTTTAATATTGCCTAAAGAGTTTCTTTTGGTTTTAAAAACCTACTTACATTCAATGCCATTGAATCCAACTCTTCCTTCATGACATCATTCCATAATGTTAATTTATTTTCACTCATAGCTTGTGAAACGTAATAGGATCATCTTTAACACTAATATCCATGTCAGATTATTGAAGGTACACTTCATACTGAAGTAATTGTAGGTTTCCTAACTCTTGAAGTTCTTCTTAATGGTACTTTAATATTTCAAGGTTAAGAATGCTAAGTAACTGGATCTATAGGAATATCCTCATGATGATATTGTTCTTCAATTATTGGTTGTTCTTGAAGAATCAAGAATTGACATATGACATGTGACCAAGAATGGACCATTTAAACCTCAAAAGTTGGAAAATGGTATTCTAGTCAGTAAGGACTTTATAAAGTTGATTAGGAAAGACAAAGAGCAGATCAAAACAAATTACAAGGCCATCAACTTATTGTTATGTGTCTTATGACCAAATGAGTTCAATAGGGTCTCCACATGTAAGACCGCTAATGTTTTTTGATAAAAACTAGAGGTCACACATGAGGGAACCACTACAGTCAATGACTGTAGAATTAGTTTGTTGATAACCCAATATAATGATTTTAAGATGAAAGTGGGAAAATTAATAGCTAAGATGAACTATTGGTTCACTCATATCCTCAATGAATTGAATATCTTAGGAGAAGAGATTTCATTTTATAGGCAAAATGATAAGCGCAAAATGATAAGCTTCTCAAGGCGCTTCCAAAGTCATGGGACATGAGGAAGAGAACCAATCGTGAAAATTAAAATTTTAGAACAATGAGCTCAGAAGAGCTATATGGAATCCTTCTTACACATGAGATGAAACCTCAAGAAATTGAGCCAGAGCAACCCAAAAGAAAACTATTGCTCTTAAGGCCAAAGTGAGTGATGAAAAAGGAAGAACCCTATCCTCAAGCAAAGATCCTATGAACAAGAAGAAGGTCTTGATCTCAGTTTGGGATGCTATGGATGAAGAGTCTAGCCACTTAGACGAAGAAGAAAGTGATCTTGGACTCATGGCTATTGAAGATGATGATGAGTCTACCACTTCCGAAGAGGTAAGTGACTTAGAATATGAAAATGAGTGTGAATTGTTATTAAAAAAAATCCATTCAGAGTCTAAATAGGTAGTAATGTCATGGTCAAAGACACGAGATTGCGAAGCTCAAACAAGAATTTAGTGCCTTTAGGCCAAGTGGATGGATAGGTAAGCTATCATGTGATAGACTTGCATTTGAAAAAACGTGTATAGACTTGGACTAGGAAGTCAAAATTCTCTCTCAAAAATTCGCACGCAAGATAGGTTTGTCTCTGAACCAAGACACCAAAAAATATTGAGATTTTGGATAGCGGTTGTTCAAGGCACATGACTGGTGTAAAAACACTCTGTGAAAAATATAATTACTAACACTCTATTTTACAATTAATTCAATATATTAGAAAGGGAAATACAAAATTTCTTAGTTAGAATTAACACTAATTTACAAGGTATGGATGAATAGATGTAAAATAACTCTATGAAGAATATGAGTTCATATATGAACTAAACATGCAAAATTCGAATTTTGAATCAATTCCAGCAATTAAACATTGAATCAATGCTCAAAACATGATGATTAACCCACGACAACACACTTAAAGGTGCGATCGAAGGTTGACTTACACAAAAACTTTTCCTTCAACAATTAACTTCAAACCCTACTTTAAGGTTTCATTGATTTAAAAAGTAAATTTTTAATTGAAAAATGGAGATATAATCCAGCATTAAAATAGAATTTTTATAAATTGAATGCCTGAAGCTTTGGCATCAAATTCAGGGCCAAACAATTGAGATATAAGAACATAGAAAACAAATTTGGATTCCGCCATACATGACTATGAAAAGGCTTGTTTTTCACCAAATCATGGAGATCGAAGCTAAAAAGAAATTGGAATGTTTAGGAATTAGTTTTGGAGGAATTAAAACAAGTTTCAAGGATAAAGAATCACTGATTTGATTTAGAACCTTGCTGGAATTTGAAAAATACAGCACCTTGCTTCCTTCAATAGCTGGAAAATTTTTCTTCTTTGAACACTTTGAACACTTTGGGAGACACTTTACTTGAAACACTAAAATCCTTGCTCTGAGACCATGTTAGATTCTAGGGTTTCATGCTTAGAACAACTAAAGTTTAGGCAAAAAAGAAGGAGAAAAGAGGAAAAGAGATAAGAGTGTTTAGATGAGAAGGCTAGGCACATGAGGCAAGAAAGGAGATGGAAAAAGTGAGGAATTAGAGCTCTCCCCCTTAGATTGATACTTATATTTTTAGGGTAGAAACCCCAGTACATGGATAAAAAATAAAAGGAACATAAACCTATCATAATTATAAATCACGCCACGCACTCACTTAATTACAATAGAAGTCACACATACTACTTCAACAAGATTGAATCTTTAAAAGTTGATTGTTCCTCCAAGCTAGAAAAGCAAGCTTAAAAAAGAAAAAAAATAGGCTCATCTCAGAATATGAGAAACTTGAACACCATTCTTCAAACATTCATGAGTTGAGAAATGAAAATGATAATTTTTGCTTTAGGATTTTAGAACTTCAAGAAGAAAACAATTTTCTAAAATCCCACAAATGTGTAGCTGATAGAAAAACCCTCGACTTACCCTATGCTTTAGAGAAATTAATGATATGAAAAATCACTCATTTGAATAAATGAAAACATCATATACAATATGTGAAAAAGTAGAACTTAGAACTAAGGTTCATGAGACTAGAATAGAAAGAAATCTAGTTCTCATTGGACAAAAGTGACAAAGGTCACAACATCACCTATGCATAATGATGGGTGTTACCAATGTGGAAACAAAGGCTTTTATGCATTTGAGTGTTCAACTAGAAGATCAAAGCTAAATGAGCTTAAGAAAATTTGGATTCCCAAGGAACTTCTATATTTGTTTTCAAAAGTTAAGATGATGGGACTCGGGTAAATTTGGGTTCCCAAGGTCACTTGATTGCAAGCAAGGAGTGAATTCTCCAACTCAAGCTATATACTACATGAAAATCACCTAAAATAACTTTTGGGACATGAATTTTGAAAATTGAACTCTAAATTTTATGTCCATATCATTTAAGAGATTTCTTGTATGGGACTTGGTTTTGAGGATTGACTCAATGATAATTTCATCATTTAACCTCACATACCAATCCTTGTCTAGTTTATGTAGACTTGAAATTTCTATGAAAATCAAAATCCTATATGAACTAGCACATTAGCAACCATTGGCTTGTTAGATTATCATTAGTCAATGACATGTCAAGTAAAGATCATGTAAGTTTCCTAACCAATATGAATTTAGTTGACACGTGTTGGAAATAAAATTGGTGGTTCTTAGGTAAAGTTGTGCATATTAGTGTTCTTTTGATTAATCTTGATCCATAGTTTTTGTTGAATTAAGTGGTTATGGCTCAATTGATTGACTCATGTCAACATGAACATTCTAAACTCATATTCTGAAATCCATGTCCATCTTAATCACTACATGGGATTCACAAGAATCGACCCATGCCTAACTAGAACAACAAGCCTTAAAGGGATAAGGCCTACTCACTAAGACATAAAAAAAGAAATTCTTTAAAATGAGTAGCTTTCCTTTGTCATGTGCTCATGCATTCCCTATCTTCTTATAGCATCAAAAGAGAATTCATAATTTAGAAAGGATTACACATCTTGCTTTTTGGAGTGTCTCGAGAGAATAACAAGTCACTCATATTAGATACCATCTAACTTATGTTATTAGTGGCTTGATTTGATTGAAGCATCCACTTTCATCTATCAGATAGATAATACTTTAGTAAGTCTTGTAATCATCCAATAAAGGTAGCCTTCGGTGACTCTCAATAAGCCAAATTAGTTACCCAAGAACCCATGATTTGTTACTTTGGTACAAGTCAGCCTATTATTCCTATCCAAGATATATTATAATCCACACTCCAAGATAGTTACTTTATTTTGACATCTTAGCTAAAAATAAATTTGTGTGATTTAGAGTATGCTAAGACATGTGAAATAAAGCAAGGTTATCATTGTCCAAAGATTTAGGTTAAATGTATAATCAATTCAGACCTTGGAAGTTAGGTGTCTCCAACCTCAAAATAAAAACAAAAATTCAAACCCTTCTAGTTTGAGAAGTATGAGTGAAATTTGTGGCGCAATTGATTTACGGAGACAAATCAATGCCACTTGGTTCTAAGGATTAAAAACTTGAATTAAACTACCTCATTAACCAAACTTGATATGGTTCTCTTGTCATTAAGCTAACTTAAAAAATTAAATATTCCACATTAACTAATTTTTTATAGTACTTGGTTTCAGCTCTTTTAAGGATTGAAAGATTAGACAAATCTGAAAGCTTAAGCTCAAATTAGTGAATTTATTACCCTTCCTACTACTTGTGTGAAATTTTGACTTAGAAGTTCAAACTTAAGAGTATAGTTATACCCACAAAACAGTGAATTCAATCAACACTATCAACAATTGAGTTTCTACTCTTGCGAGTCACGATGTTTGGATTTACTTGGGTAAACTATTAATTAGGCATTTCCCTAGAATTAAAATAGTTACATGTGCAAGGAAAGGTTAGTTTGTTAGAAAAATGAAACCCATGAAATTGTAAATCATGTTGTTGTGCTTAGAGCTGTGATACTCTCGAGTCTCACCCAATCTCATTATTTAAGTATGAGGTCAAGTTAGTTAATCCTTTACTACTTAGAGATACAATGAGGAAACCAAATCATATATACAAATTGCATAAAGTTTTTTTATGGTTGAAGTGAGATCTTACGGCTCATGACTAACAAAATTCTTAGAACAAAAATTGGTAGAAAAGAGGTGTGGATAAAACCTTGTTTACCTTGTGTCATGACCAAGATTTGACCATCGTTCAAATCTATGTGAATGATATTGTTTCACCTCCTTCTATGAAGAACTTGTTAAAGTCATGAAGAATGAAGTTTATGGGTGAATTTATATTCTTCCTTAGACTTATGGTAATTCAAATTGAAAATCAAATCTTTATGATTTACTCAATACATACAAGGTTTAAATAAACACAATTTGAAAATCAAATCTTTATGATTTACTCAATACATACAAGGTTTAAAGAAACACAATTTGAAACTTAGATAGTGATGAAGAGTAGGTATAGAAAAGTCTTATATGACTCTCACAACAAGAAGTTTCACAAAGCCAAAATTAATATGATGGAGTAAAAGAAGAGCATCATGGGAAGGAGGTCCCACATAAGAGGTTTAGTTTACAAGTAATTTAGTTATGTTAATCTTTTATTTTTATTTAATTGTTTAATTGTGTTAGGACTTATCTTTAGGTGTTAGAGTTTAGGTGTAACTAGGACATGGGCAGTTTAATTCTAAACTGATTCTACTTGTTTCTTTTATTATAAATAGAGGATCATTAGTCACTTATGAGCTAGTAGTTGAGCAAGTATTGACTCCCTTCTTGATTTTGATGATAACAAAAGTTAATTAAGTTGACAATTGTAAATCTAGTATTTCATATACTTTTCCTTCAAGAGACATCAATTTCAATGGTTTAAAGCATTGAATCGATAAAAACTTCTCAAGGACCTCAAACCTCATGTAAAGTAAAGAACTCTTGAAGAATCATCCTCAGAAGATGAAGAAAAATTGAAGACTAAGAGCTCTAGGAATCACTAAGAAATGTCAAAAACTCAGTCCATGTAAACAAGACAGTCCACTCCTTCCAAAACTTGAGGTACAATGCAAACTTGGAGCTTTAAGCATATTTTGTATTTAAAAATATTTTAAAAAATACATATACACATTTCATACATGTTAGAATCACGTAGGAATATTCATTTACATGCTTTAAAAATCTATTAGATGAATTGACACTCAAGTGATCGATCGACATTTGCCAATGATTGATCAACCAAAAGTGCATTGGCCAAAATATAAAACATGATCAATCTGCCAATGGCCAATTGATCGAACATCTAGAACATGGCCAATCTATGCTATAAAAAATGATTGATCAACCCATTTGGACTGATTGATCATAACAAAGTCATTGATCGATCATACTTACAATGCACTACCAGAGGGAATTCTGATTGATCGATCATTACCATGTACATTAATTGATCAACTTAAAATGTCAAACCCAACAGGAGGATATTGATCAATCGTATCATCGATCAATGTCATATTTTGACATAAAAGTAGCCGTTACACACGATTGATTGATCAACCACTTTACATTAATCGATCAATGTAAATTCAACTTTTTTTAAACAAGTAAAACAAGGGATAATTTGGCTTGGGGAACTTATAAATACCCCACCAAACCTCCCATTGAGAAGTTAATGAGACTTTATTGGTAAATCCACAAGCATTTACTCTCAATTCTTTGTAAATCTTCCTAAAGTGCATTTTTTAGAAAGAGTGAGTTAAACTCTAGAAAAATCCTTTCTCTTTTCTCATTCCATTTCCATTGCATACATATTAGACAAGCTCCAACATCTTCCATTGTGCTACAAAGGCTGGAGGCTTAGATATTTCAAAGGAGAAGATTTCTCTCCAATTGATACATGTGTAAGTTTTACCATCCATTTGTTTTTTTCGAGATAGGTTCCTCTAGAACCTCATTGAATCTAGATAGAAAACTCCTTGTTAGAGTTAGAATCTAACCAATCTCTTGGGGAGATTGTTTTGGAAATCATGTATTTACCATTCACATGGCTTAAAGACGGTCAAAACCTCTTTTATGTAAATTCCAACTAATAGAGCTTGATTACTAGAATTTCCCAAGCATGGGTTCTTGGGTGGTGAATACAATAGGGGAACATCGATAACAAAATATTTGTTGTCAAGTATTCCATGCCTTAAGGTTTTTTAAAATTATAATTCCCAATTCTCCTCTCTTGAGAACTCTTGAGAAGCCACATGGGCCAAGAATTTGCGTCAACGTAGGCTAAGCATGTAACTTGTAGGGGTGGCATCGAACCAAGCTGGTTCGTGAGCAGCTCGAGCTCGGCTCGGTTTGATTTGGTTTATCTAGATGTTGAACTCAGCTTGGCTTGGTTCGATTCAGTTTATCTGGATCTCGAACCAAGTTCAAGATCCAGATGAGGCTCATATAATTTAACGAACCGAGCTCGACCGAACCATGGTTCAGTTCAAAATCTCGCGAACCAGCTCGTTAACCTAATGAGCGGCCTTGGAGGCAGGAGGCGGAAGCGGGAGTCGACAAATCATCTTCAACCTTGTTCAACCATCGACTTCCAGTTCGATATTTTCGTTCTGGCTTCTTGAAAATCGGGGGTAAGAGGGAAGAGGTCACCAAGCTATGGATTCAAAACTCGAGGCTTCAAAATCGGGCATGTTTAGAAGGAATTCCATCGGCTAGATCTAATAAATTCAGAGGAGACGACGAGATCGCCAAGCTATGGATTCCTCTATTTGAGGCGGTGAAGGGCTTCCAAGCCTTCCGAGGAGCCATCTTTCAGTTTCACGGGATTAGAAAGAAGGAATCAAATCTCTTCTACCCCTTCGTGTTTTCCATCAGTAAAGGACATACGTTTTCATTTTTTTGTGTGGTTGTGCTGCCGTCTTTGGTTGATCTCAGGCTGTTTTGTTTGAGGCTTTGCGTCTGGTTGGCACCCTTACCTAGTCCGGTGTAGTCTCCTCCTTTTCGTCGGGAGAGGAGCACAGAGAAACCCATACATGGGTTTAAGAAGCAATAATAGTATAGTCTAGTAGATACTGATTAAGAAAATATTTTGATGCCAAATCTAATTTTTTCTCTTCTAAATTATGGCATGCATAAGTTAACTATTTAATTTTCTAGATGTTGATTGTTCTTCAACTTTTTGTCTTAGGTTGTTGGTGATGTGCTAAGGATTCGTTAAATACTGACCAATTTAATAAGGTAAATACTACTATTTCATTTTCTTGCGGGATCTCCTAAGCAAAAACATACATATTTGTGTTTCTTGTTTTGTTACATCATATGCTTCTCTTACGTGCGAACATTCCATACCTTATTAAGCCCAAATGAATAATCTTTTTTTTTTTTTAGTTGAATAATGGACCTGGGAATTTTGAATGTCAATAATTGTCAGAGAGAGAGAGAGGAAATGCAAAACTGCTCCATTTTTACAAATGAATTATTTTTTGAATAAAATTTATGCATAATTATGCAGTTTTTATGAATAATTTTATGTAGAGTGTATAGATAATTTTATATACAATTTATTTGACATGTTTTGTATGACAAGTTTTAAATATTGGTGGAAGCTCGAACTCGGCTCGAGCTCGATCTCGAGCTTGAACTCCATTAAAATTATTGGGCTCAAGATCGATAACAATTTTAGGCTCGAGGTTGGGCTCGACTTGCGCTCGAGTTCTTAATATTTAAATCAAGGTCAGTTCAAACATAGACAGGTTCGGGCTCGACTCGGCTCGATGCCACCCCTATTAACTTGAGTCAAAATCCACTTGATTTTGAAATCGATTAAATGGCATCTCACGACATATTACTCTCTCCTGAAGGACAACCTGCCAACCATCGCCCATTATTCAATGGAACAAGTTATAGATATTGGAAGGTAACAATGAAATTCTTCCTCCAATATATGGATTTGGATATTTGGCATGTGACTAATAATGGCCCTATTGAAGTTCAAAAGTAAGAAAATAGCATTTTAGTCACAAAGGACTTCAATGAGCTGACTAGGGAAGATAAGGAGTAGCTCAAAACAAACTCCAAAGCCATCAACCTATTGTTGTGTGCCTTAGGACCAAACGAGTCCAATAGGGTCTCCACAAGTAAAACCAAATTTTTTTTGGGACAAATTAAAGGTCACACATAAAGGGACCACTAGAGTCAAGGACTCTAGGATTAGTTTGTTAATTGCCCAATATGATGAATTCAAAGTGAAACCAGGTGAATCAATTGCTTAGATGAACTCTAGATTCACTCATATTATAAACCATTTAAATATCTTAGGAGAGGAGACAATAGACAAAGTGACAAGCTTCTCAAGGCCCTTCCAAAGTCATGGGACATGAGCAAGACCACCATTGAAAACAATGTGCTCGGAAGAGCTTCTTGGAATTCTCCTTACTTATGAGATGGAACCCCAAGAAGTAAAGGAAGAGCAAACTAAAAGAAAAACTCTTGCTCTAAAGGCCAAAGCTAATGAGAAGAATGACTCTAGTGAAGAAAGCTAAGAAGTAAAGGAAGAGCAAACTAAAAGAAAAACTCTTGCTCTAAAGGCCAAAGCTAGTGAGAAGAATGACTCTAGTGAAGAAAGCTAAGATGATGAGACTTTCATCACTTAAATCAACAAAGAATGTGTAAAAAGATTTTTTTTTTTTAAAAAAGGCCAAACTAGAACTTGTTGGAAGGTGGGCCCAAGCCCACACGACCAAGAGAGGCTCACACGTCCAAGTGTATTAGAAGATGGCCTCAAGCCCACACGATCAAGGAAGTCCCACACAGTGGGGGCATGATCGTAAATAAAGAGTCATCTCATAAAGATGACATTGATGTAATTAGTTTAAGTTTTAGGGGTATAATTATAATATTATAGTTTTATTATCTATAAATAGAACTTTAGGGGGGGGTTAGGACACAAGTCCATAACCTTATTTTTCCTCATGTTTTCTCCCCAAGATATCCTCTCTCTTTTTCTCCAATAGCTAATCCATGGAGTCCTGAAAATCAACATAGTACCAGAGTATTGATTTTCATGACTCATAGCTATGGTGTTTTTAGTATTCCAATTATTCGTTTTTCTATTATGAACTCTTTTTTCTTCTACTTTGGTATCTTGATTATCATCTGTCTCTTTGTTGATGTTCATTCAAGACCTTCTTGTTAATCAGGCACTATGTGGTTTGCTGCTCCAAAGACAAAAAAAATATCAGGCTTATCGACAACTCCATTAGCCTGGATCAGGATCTGCAACAGACCTGGCATCCTTCCGATTTGGGTTTCAATAAAACAAGAAGGACAACTTCAATTGTCCACCACTGTAGGCCTCTCAACAAGAAACGACAAGACTAAGGAAGAAAGGAAGGACAATGAAGGCTAAACAAACAAAGAAGTGTGTCCAGGATAGTCAGGAAGAAGACTAATAAAATCTGCTAATCAATACCGATGGCCACCACTAGACGCTCCTATCTCTTTTGCAGAACAACCAGCTGGTGCCCCACTTATCTAAGACAAAGTAAGACATCACCATAAGCAGTGTTGGATCTCCTTACATCAGAGGAATGAAAGGTCTCGACAGGTTAGACGACATGATATTCGGCCGTTGGTAATCGCTCTCTGGTTGTCAAAAGTTTACTCTCCGGTGCCAGCATTGATCTTGTTGTTTGAATGTCTTAGATAAGTATCTCCTTGACAACAAATTTTTCCATTTTTCATTGTTGTCTGGACGTCTCTGTTACAATCTGTTGTTGCATGTTTTTATTTCTGGACGTCTTCCACTATTTCACTCAGATTGTTGCCATCGATCTTTGTTGATTATACATGATCATTGCTAATTGATTCAACTCAATCAAAGGATCGTTGCCGATCGTTTATTTCTGTAAAAACTGCATTTCCATCCCAATCCGTCAGTTCTCTGCTTCGTCTGGGAAGTTGTTGTTTTCGGTTCCTTATCTGTTGTCATCACTATTGCTCCATTAATAGAGGAAGGTTCCGTTAAACTTTGGTGTAGCTTCCATTGTTAGTATCATTGCTACCATTGTAAACCGTTTTTATGAGAAACGGTTTTCTCATTACGTGGTCTCATACTTCTGGCAGTTGCAACTCCCTCGGTAACACGAAACCATGAACCTTGATGGGAGGTTGGTTTTCGGTTAAGAATGGTTTTTGGTCCCCTGTCTCGTCACTCTCATTCCCCTTCAGTTCAGTGCCATCGCCGTTGAGCGCCAAGAGATCGGAAGCACCGAGAAAACAGAAGCGAAGGAATTTGAAGCGTATAGAATGAGGTATGATTTATCTTCCGTTTAATTTATAATGAATTTCATGTTGTATTAGAAATTCATGTTTAAGACTTACAGTTGGTATCAGAGCAGACCTCTGATCCAGCGTTTCGATTCCGAGAGACTCGTTTTGTTTTCGGTCTCTGTTTCAGTGTCTCTCTTTTTGTTTTTTAAAAACAAATTCCGCACTCAGGCTTGCGGGCGCCGGGGCTCTGGCATCGGCGACAGCCAGCGTCGAGCATGACACCAGCGCTGGCGACCATTCCGCACGGTTGCTAGCGCCGACCGCCGACGGAGGCTGTCGCAGTACATTTTCTGTGAGCTCACTGCGGCGGCTGTCTCGTGACGCCTGAGAGCGTCGGAGACACAGCGCCGACGCTGGAAACAATTCCGAACTGTTTTCCGGCATCGACGACTTGAAAGAACGCCGACGAATTTTCCTCCTGCGCGCGCAGCTGGAGGTTGAAGACGACCTCCAGCGCGCAGATCATGTTGATTAAATTTATAAGGTATTTTTGTAAATACCATCGAGTTGGCTCGGGACGAGTTTTCTGAGACTCGCCGTTCCAACTCGGCAACGCGACTCAGGTCGGGTTGACTCGAAGGAAAAAAAAATCGAGTCGACTGGGACGAGTTGAGTTGGCTCGCCATTCCTGGGCCGAGCCGACTCGGTGCATAAAATGGATTTGCGCCGGCGGGATTCGAACCTGCGCGCGATGGGAAATTACTTGCGCCAGTGACCATTAGGCCACTGGCCGCCTACTGTTCAATATATATGAACGTTTAGATTTATTCCCTGTTACAGTTTAATGCAATTTTTGGCATATATGTAAATGCTTGAATTAAAGTTATGCATAATATTATAGTTTTTTATTATGCATATCTTATGAGCATATTTGGTGAATAATGATAACATGTTAGTGTAAGTTACAATTATTCAATTCATGCTATTCTCATATATTTATGAGATTTAATGTCTAGTGATCCATATAATTTTTATTAATTAGAGAGTAGCCACATCATCTTTAAATTAATAAAAATTATATATTATGATTAGGATCACATAAAGAATATTAGACATTAATTGTAACTAATTTTACTTGATATAATAAATTTTATCCCACAGGAATTTTTATTATATTTGAGTTTATTAGTTAGGATAAAGTATCAAGTTATTCATAATTTACCCATAGGGATTATGAATTCATAAATAATTTGATAGTTTTATCATAAATAAAAATTAGAAATTAATTGTAATTAATTATACTTAATATAATAAATTTTATCCCACAAGAATTTTTTATTATATTTGAGTATATTAATTAGGATAAAATATCAAATTATTCATAATTTACCCACATGAATTATGAATTCATAAATAATTTGATAGTTTTATCATCAAGTTTACTCATAAAGAATCTTGAATCTACTTGAATTAAAAACATTTAGCCCACAGGCAATGTTTTTTATGTCAGTTGATTTGATTTTTAAGCGTGATTTACATTGGTAAATCATAATATTTTATTCAGGCCTCAATTTTAACATCGGCATGTAATTTGTACTTTTATGCAGTTGTACAACCTGCACATTTCTCTGATTTTCATTGTGATATCCCTGATCTTAAGGGAGATAACTATAAGGTCTGGAAAGAGAGAATACTTCTTCATTTAGGGTGGATGGACATAGATTATGCTATTAGGAAAGACGAACCACCCGTCATTACTGATACCAGCACTGCAGTTGCAATTACACTTTATGAACGATGGGAGCGATCTAATCGCCTCAGTGTAATGTTCATTAAGACTAAAATTGCTGTTGGTATTCGTGGTTCTGTTGAGCAGTATGAAAATGTCAAAGACTTACTGAAAGCCATTGATGCTCAATTTGTCACTTCAGATAAGTCATTAGCAAGCACCCTAATCATGAAGTTCTCATCCCTAAAGCACACCAGTATGAGAGGTGTGTGTGAGCACATCATGCAAATGAGGGATATTGCGGCTCAATTAAAAAATCTTGAGGTTGATATGTCAGAATCTTTCGTGGTACATTACATTCTGAATTCCCTTCCGCACCAATATGGACCCTTCAAAATCTCATACAACACACATAAAGATAAATGGTCAGTTAATGAACTTTTGACCATGTGTGTTCAAGAGGAAGGGAGACTGGTGATGGAACAGGGAGAAAATGTCATGATGGCAACACATGGAAAGGGCAAGTATCAAGCCAAACAAAAAGGGAAGGGTAAAATATCCCCCCAAGCTGGTATTAAGAAAGATTCCAAGTGTTTTTTCTGTAAAAAGAAGGGACACATGAAGAAGGAATGTGCCAAGTTTCAGAAATGGCTTGCTGACAAAGGTACACCAACCTCATTTGTTTGTTATGAATCTAATATGGTTAATGTCAATAATTACACTTGGTGGATTGATTCTGGATCAACAATCCGCATCTCGAATTCCTTGCAGGGTTTGCAAAACCTAAGGAAACCAGTGGGAAGTGAGCATCAAATATTCTCAGGAGATCAGATGAGCTCCCATGTTGAAGCTATAGGAACTTGCTATTTAACTTTAAGTAGTAGTTTTTTTTTAAAATTAGAAAAGACCTTTTATGTTCCAAGTTTCTCCAGAAACTTGATTTCAGTTTCAAGGCTTCTACCTTATGGATATTCTTTTAACTTTTCAGACTCATCTTTCGGGTTATATTATAAGTCTGATTGTGTTGGGAATGGTACATTGTCTGATGGTTTTTATAGCATTAATTTACAAAACATGTATCTCTACATGCTTTATAACAAGTATGAAGCTTTAGATGCATTTAAGCTCTTTAAAGCTGAAGTAGAGACACAATGCGGTAAGCCATAAGAGAACGTGTTAAAGAAAAGAAAGTGGTCATTGAGCACGTCAGCACTGACTTAATGATGGCAGAACCTTTGACTAAGGGCATGCCACCGTTTAAATTCAAGGATCATGTTGTGAATATGGGACTTGGTTCCATTATGTAAATTTTTTCATTGTATGAACAATGTTATTTCAGTGAAATTCTTAATTAATGTGATGTTTTTTCTCATATTTATGTGCACTTTAATTGTGAGAAAATTCATCTGTGTTGGACCAAGAGTAAACATAGGGTTTATTCATAAAGTATAAGTAATACATACATAATAATACATGGAAGATAATACTCGTCATTAGAGGACCTACCACCATGATTCATGTATTTATTACTTAAATTCAGATTATCGATGGGTTTAAGATTATATTAGAAGTTTGGACCAAGTGGCAGAATGTAAACCGTTTTTATGAGAAACGGTTTTCTCATTACGTGGTCTCAAACTTCTGGCAGTTGCAACTCCCTCGGTAACACGAAACCATGAACCTTGATGGGAGGTTGGTTTTCGGTTAAAAATGGTTTTCGGTCCCCTGTCTCATCACTCTCATTCCCCTTCAGTTCAGTGTCATCGCCGTTGAGTGCCAAGAGATCGGAAGCACCGAGAAAACAGAAGCGAAGGAATTTGAAGCGTATGGACGGAGGTATGATTTATCTTCCGTTTAATTTATAATGAATTTCATGTTGTATTAGAAATTCATGTTTAAGACTTACAACCATTTCTTTGGTTGGTAGAATGTGGCGGGAATCAACAACCAACACATTATTTCTGGAAAAAATAACTAGCAATTCATCGTTCTAGCATTCTACTAGCATCGAGTTTATTTATGAAAAATTACTTCCGAGCCTGTGCAGATTGCTATTGCGTAACTTACTTTGTTAATTGGGATAAGCTCAAATTAGTTTGCTGGCATTGATCGGATTGATATTCCAGCCATTGCGCCAACTTCATTGCTGTTTTCAAGAGGACAAAGACCCAGCTATCTCTGGTTCTCACTGGTTGTCTCCCGCTTTGGCTATCTCTTCGCTGGCTTATTTCCGTGTCTGCTTATTTTTGGCATAATTGCTCGTTGCTGTCTCAAGTTCATCGCCCGTTATGACTTTGCTATCCATTCGAAATTTCTATAGCCTGATTTACTGAGTTGTTGTCCCGCTCAGTTCGGAAGTGAACATCGCTGGGAAGATGAAGACTATGTTTCCGTTTAATTTAATCTGTCGAGTCACTCTGATTAATTTAGTGAGTCAACCTAGCAGCTCGAGCATTGTTTCCTTCTTTCCGCTCCAGGTTAACCAAGTGAGCCGAGTTACTCTTCTAATTATTACTGCTCGGCTTATTGCCCAAGTTAACTCGGACCAAGTCAATGTTAGGAATTAGACGCCCTAATTCCAAACTAATGAGAGAAATAATAATAATCACAGAAGAATAAAAAAAAAGGAAGTACGAAAATACAACAAGATTTATACAGATTCGCCTCAAGGTGAGACTACGTCTTGTCTTCAACCACTGCAATAATCCACTATGAAGATGAAATATTTTAAAAAAAAATCGCACACACTCAAGGTGTTTTCTCTAACCTTTCTTGGGCCGCAACTCAAGATATTTCTCTGATAATAAACCCTAATAGCATCGTCCCAAATATAAAGAGAAAATAAGGGCAACCACAATACAAGAGTAAAATTTCTAAACAATAGTCGATATGCAGATCGGGGGTGAACCCCCGATCCGCATATCGACTCAACGTAAGGTATTGATTAGGCTCCACAACTTAACAGTCAACTCAGTCCCGGTCAACCTGATGCAACCCACTTGCTCTCTGCCTTTGTTATACGAGTCCGGGTCCCGAGTTCTCTATTAATTCCTCTTGTGACTCATTTATTGACTTAGATTATTATTAATCGATCAACATATTATTTGGTGCACAACTTTCGGATGGACTTTTTGAGGATTATTTTATGTGTCCTTATTAAGGACTTTCATTATTTAGTATGTGTTATTTGGGCACATGCCCATTTCATCTACTGCTATTATGTCTCTTTAACTTAAAAAATATTATTGAATGACTTTTTAGTTGTTGACTATTGTCAGCATTAGTTATTCTAATGGAAAAAAAAACACATAGTGGCTCCAACATATTATCTTTCAGGGATTCCCCATTACCCTTTTGTTATTTGTTAAAATCACTTCTGAGCAATGCCTATAGACCCACTACCTACAGAGGATAGGAGTGTGCCCAACATCAAGTGTGAGTCAAGTCTATTATTCACCCAAGAGGTGTTTCTTTAAGCTACCCTGAGAAAGTTGGTAGACTTTGTGCCCCACAGTTGGGCTACTTTTTTGCCTTTGAAATTGAGTGGAGAGTATTTCTAACTATGACCATTTGAATGGAGTATGGAGCTTTGCCATATAGCTAGGAGTGATTTTTTGTCACCTTTATTATGCCAACTTGAGGGGGAGTGTTGGAATATATGGTGGACTGCCATTTTGTATGGGAAGATCCTATAAACCATTTGCAACAAGTTGAGCATTTATGATGTTCTCTCACCCCCAGCTTGAGGGGGAGTGTTGGAAAGTGGACCCAGGCCCACATGACCAAGGAAGGCCCACACATCTAAGTATGTTAGAAGATGGGGCTCAAGCCACACGACCAAGGAAAGCCTACACATCCAAAAGAGGTGGACGATAGGCTCAAGCCCATAGACCAAGGAAGGCCCACACAGTGGTGGCATGATGGTAAATAAAGAGTCATCTCATAAAGAATGACATTGATATAATTACTTTAAGTTTCAGGGGCATAATTATAATATTATAGTTTTACTCATCTACAAATAGAGCTTCAGGGGGAGGGTTATGACACAAGTCCATAACCTCATTCTTCCTCATGTTTTCTCCCCAAGATGTTGTCTCTCTTTTTCTCCTTGACCTAATCCATGAAGTCCTGAAAAATCAACAGAACTCAAAATGACAAATCTTTTAAGAAATTTGATATTTGTTTTGAGCATAGAAGGAGCAAATTCTTAAACTTAGAAGGAAGAATCTTATCCTCAAGATCCTAAGAACAAGAAGAAGAAAGTCTTGATCTCGGCTTGGGATGCTATGAAAGATGAGTTAAGCCATTCCAATGAAGAAGGAAGTGACGTGGGACTCATGGCAATTAAATATGTTGACGAGTCTACCACTTTGAAAGAGGTAAGTGACTCAAGTTATGAAAATGAATTTGAGTTGCTCTTAGAGAAATCAACTCATAGTCTAAATAAGTATAAAAAAATACAATGGTCAAAGACATGAGATTGTAATGCTTAAAGAGGAACTTAGTGCCTCGAAGGAAGCAAATGAAAGTCATATGGCCAATGCTTCAAGGCAAAGTGGGTTGATAGACAAGCTATCATATGATAGCCTTGATTTTGAAAATGAGAGAATTTAACTAGAACAACAAGTCAATGCTCTATCATAAAAACCCACACCTAGGAGGAATGTTGGAAAAAACAAGAAAAGACAAATCAAGAAGTTCAGTCTCATTCCTCACATTCTATGCCACTATTGCAATGAAGTGGGTCATTATGCCCATATTTTCCAAATCAAGAATGAAAATGGCATCAAAATATGTTGGGTACCCAAGACAATCAAAAGGGTTATGATAATGCACAAAAAACTCCTGCAAACAAGTTTGGTTGCCCAAATCACCTAGTGCTTAAAATGTTATTCCAAATGAACCAAACTTAAAATGGATCTCCAACGGTTAAATCTATTGTGATGTTGGTTTGTTTCTGAGCCAAGGCACTAAAAAATGTTTAGACTTTGGATAGTGGTCGCTTGAGGCACATGACCAATGATAAGAAGTGTGTAGAACTCAAATCGAAAGACGATGGTCATGTAACATTTATAGACAATAGCAAAGCTACCATCAAAGGAATTGATAAAATGGGCACTTCAACCTCTTTCATATCCAATGTTTATTATGTAGAAGGTTTGATGCATGATTTATTTAGCATTAGTCAAATTTGTGACAAAGGTAACAAACTCTCATTTGAAAAGGACAAACGCTTAGTAAAAAATGAAAGTGATGAACTAGTTCTAGAGGGACATAGAAATAGAAACCTATATGTTTTGAACATAGTTGATTTAGCCTCAACTAGTGCCATTTGTTTGGGTGCAAAAATTGATGAATCCATGTTATGGCATAGGAGACTAGGACACACGAATAAATTCTTTGAATAAATTAGCAAAGAAAAACCTAGTAACGTGACTATTGGATCAAAAGTTTGTAAGAGAGAGACCTTGTGATGCTTGCAACCTTGAAAAAGCACAAAAAATATTTCAAATCAAAGAAAATGGTTTCAACCTCTTCAACTAATCCACATGGATTTAGTTGAACCTACTTGAACCTTAAGCTTAAATGAAAAGGGTCTCACCTTAGTGGTTGTAGATGACTATAGGTTTACATGGATAGATTTCCTAGATCACAAGGATGATTTTTTTTTCTTGGCCATTGAAAAACTATGTGAAAAAGTTCAAAAGGCGGCTATAGGATTGTCAAAATTAGGAATGACTATTGAGGAGATCTTGAAAATCCATACTTCGAGGAATATTGCACTAAGCATAGTATAGAGCCATACACTCTCAACTCCTTGAACTCCTCAACAAAATAGTGTTGTTCGGAGAAGAACTACAACCTTAATTGAGATAGCATGAGCTATGTTACATGCATACAATATGCCACATAAATTTTGGGCCGAAGCAGTAAATATCACTTGCTATATCATAAACCGATTAAGCATAAGGCCCCTTCTCAACAAAACTCCTTATGAGTTGTATACAAGCACCCTTCCCAACATTACCCATTTTAGAACCTTTGGATGCAAAGTGTTCATATTGAAATAACCAAAGGAAAAAAGAAAAGTTTGACTCTAGGACTGATAAAGGAATTTTATTGGGTTATTCAACTCATAGTAAGGCATATAGAGTTTATAATAAGAAAACTATTACAGTCGATGAGAGTTAGTTCATATTGAGTTTGACGAATTTGATTCGCTAAATCCAACTCCAACCCTAATTTCTAATGACGAACAGGGAAAACCCTTTAATTCACCCCCAAGATCTCAACCTCAAGACCGAAATCATGAAGTGAACCCAATTGACTCAAATAACCAAGAAGAACCACCTATGGGGCCAAAGAACTATAAGTTCATGGCTGATCACCCCTAGAACAAATCATTGGTTACCCTCAAAGAAAAATTGGAACTACAAGAGCAACTCATGAAACTACGATAAATAATGCCTTTGTTTCTCAAATAAAGCCCAAAACCTTTGTCAAAGCTGAAAAAGATTACTTTTAGATGATGGTGATGCAAGAAGAATTGAGTCGATTTAAAAGAAACAATATTTTGACTCTAGTACCTAGACCCACAATCAGCAGGTCATAGGAAGTAAATGGTTTTTTTGGAACAAAGCCAATGAGGAAAACCAAGTAGTGAAAAACAAAGCTAGGTTAGTTGCCAAAGGATATTTAAAAGGAAAAAAATTGATTTTGAAGAAACTTTTGAACTCTTGGCAAGACTAGAGGCAATTTGAATCCTAGAAGCCTATGTTCATCACATGAAGTTCAAATTTTACCAAATGGATGTAAAGAGTGCATTCCTATGTTACAATGTGGGACCCACCATGGCCCCACAAGCTGGTGGGACCCACCATGAGCTCGAGAGGTGTCAACAAGAGTCCTCATACAAAGTGTCTCTAGCTAAGAGATAAGGAACATGTGCCAGAATTAAATAGAAGATTTGAAGATCAAGTGGGGCCCACAAAGATACCACGAGCTAGAAGATCATGTAGGACCCACAAGATAAGACCAAGAGTTGGCTCTCTAGCTTGATTCACGTCCTGAAAGAAGGTGTTTGTAGTAGAGTTAAATTAGTCTCTTAAATAGATAATGTAATATTATCATAATAGGCTTATTTTAAAAGAGTTCTAGTTGGAATGTAATTAGGAGTCCTAAGGTTAGTTGTACATGGACTCTATCACCTCCTCAACTATAAATAGAGGTGATTGTAACTCAGAATGATTCAAGCAAATTACTTCCTTTTTTCTCCTCTCTCGTGTAAAGTTCTCTCTCTCTCTAATCTCTCTTATTTTCCTTCTCTTCTCTCTCTACCCGAGAGCTTTTTCTCTTTTTCTCTTTTTTATTTCTCTCTCCCATTGCTCGAGGTATTATTCATGGGGTCCTAAATTCAACATGGTATCAGAGCTACCAATTTAGGATCCCCATTATGCTCTATGAAGATATGATTAAAAGTTGCTCATAGAAGGCTCTTTATGAAGCAAGGTTGAAGCTCATGAGATAAGTATTTATTTCTCATATTATTAAATTTATGCTACTGGTTTTTGGTATTAAGAGGTGGTTTATATATGTCCATATGCATGTTTTCATCTTATAAAATTATGAGAATATATGTATCTTGGATTATCTTTGATTAGAAGAGATTATCAAGGCAGTTTTTGTCGGTTTGCTCAATACTGTGACCGAGACCAGTGCATATTGGATTTTTTTATAAATATGTGGCAACAAGATTCTAGGATAAAGAAGGGTGATATTTACCCTTTTATGAATCATTATCCATTAAAATTATTTACTTATTTTTTATGCTAAGTATCTCCATTAACCGACTTGGTTAAAGCCTTCCACTTGGTCATATTTTGATTACTTGATTGGAGAACTATTTTACTTGATTTGCCTACTATGGCTGAAGATAATATGAGTCACAAGAGTGACATACTCAGAATCACCACTGTACCCTTACAGGGGTATCAAATTTTATGAACTGGTCCACATCGGTTTGTCGGTTTCTTATCACAAAAGACCTAGTTGGTCATCTCACCAACCGTGGACCACATATTGATGAAGATGATATATTCTATACCAAATGGTTAAAGGAGGATACATTGGTTATTAGTTGGTTTATCAACAATATGGAAGAACATGTCTCCAATAATGTCATTCATCTAGAGACGGCTAAACAAATTTGGGAGACATGCACCAAGTTGTATTCAAGCTCCAACAACTTACAAAGGCCATATGATATTTTACAACGGACGCTTACCAAAAAAAAAAGAAGATAATATACATGAATATTTGGTCCGCTTTCAAGGCTTTCTTTAAGAATGGAAACTTTCCCAGCCAACCTCTACATATATCTTTGTCCAAGATAAATAGAAAGAGGCCTTGATAACTGCCATATGCCTTGCTAACATTAAACCGCATCTTGAAGTTGGTCACCTTCTTAGCTCTTCCACGGTTCCCACTTTTGATGATGTATGTGCTACATTTCTCTGTATTCCAAACGCTTCTCCCTCTACTACTGAAATACCATGCGCTATGTACTCTAGACATAGGGGAACACCATCTGACCAAGGCCGAGGCCAAGGCAAATTTTATAGAGGAGGAAGAGGAAGAGGTGGAAGGACTAGTTTTGACCGAACAGATGGGAAGGAATGCACCCATTGTAAGGGATATGGCCACACTAGAGACACATGATTTCATCTAAAAGAATGTTCTATATGTGGTAGATTGGGCCACTCTCGTGAAAGATGTTATAAAGCTAATGAGAATAAGGCTAACCAAGCCTTAGTGAGTGATACAAAAGTAGAATAGTCTAGCACAAAAATTGCAAAGCATACTTTTACTGATGAAGACTATGAACTATTCTAGAAAATGAAGACCATGATGGGGACCTCCCCAAGTACTTCTTCACCAACTATTGCCACCACCGCTTCATGTATGTTTTCTGCCTCCTCTTCATCCTGGATAATTGACTCAGGAGCCTCCAAGCATCTTACAGGTAACAAACATCTACTATACTCAATTTCTCCATGTCTTTCACATAAATTTGTTACCATTGCTAATGGTTCACAAAATAAAGTTCAAGGGAAAAGATCCACTTCTGTTACACCATCACTTTTGCTAACTGATATCCTTTTCGTTTCTACTTTCCCTTTGAATCTTTTATTGGTTAGTCAGCTCACCAAAAATTTTAATTGTTCTATCACTTTCTCACCCACTTCAAGTGTGTTTCAGGATCTTACAATGAAGCGAGTAATTGGTGGAGGTCGTGAACAAGGGGTGCTCTTCTACCTGGATGTGACACAAATAAATACTGCATCCACCTGTGACACTGTAACCAGGTTATGGCACAACCGGTTGGGACATCTGTCAGCCCAATCTCTTCATCGTATTTTTCCTAAAGTGTAGTGGACCTTTATTGTGAAGCATGTCAAATGAGTAAACATCAGATGTCTACATACTCACCTCGTCCAAAAATTAAAAGTGTCTCTCCTTTTTTGTTAATTCATACTGATGTCTGGGGACCCTTGAGTGTCTCCAACATTTCTCAAGTGAAATATTTTATTACATTCATTGAACCGTCATATTCTTGAGGTACTCTTTACTTATATGCCATGCAAGTTCCATACTTTTATTGGCCGCATGTTTCCTTATAAACCGGTTACCCTCTTCCGGTATTGGTAAAAAATCTCCCTACTATCTATTATTACCTAATGATTATCCTTTTCCACTACCCTTGAGAGTCTTCAGCTGTCAATGTTTTGTCTATATTTCCTCCCCAAAACACAGTAAACTTGATCCCGAATCTGTTAAGTGTATCTTCTTAGGATACTCTCGCACACAAAAGGGTTATGTTTGTTATAATCCCTCTCTTCAGCGTTTACTTGTGTCTAGGGATGTCACATTTTTTGAAGACTCGCAATATTATTCTGATAATGCTCCTCCAGGTTTATCTTCAGTACCAGGCCCGTGCTGCAGAAAATACTCAACCCTCAGAAACACTGGCTGACACCACACTTGTTGAGTTGTCGGATCCTACTGAGGTAAGTCCATCTTCTTCGATTATTTTGGCCCTGAATATGATACTTGTCCTATTGCTGTTAGGAAAGAGCCCTGATCATGCACCATGCCTTCTACTTCTCATTCAATAACAAACTTTGTGTCTCATCATCGTCTATCCCTTGGTTGTTGTCAATTTTTATCGGCTATATTCCTCCGTACCTATACCACATTCCTATCAGGAGGCTCTCAAACATCCAGGGTGGAAGGCGGCTATGGATGAAGAAATGTAGGCCCTTTGTGAAAATCAGACATGGGCTCTAGTTCTACTTCCTTCAGATAAGAAACCCATCGGTTGCAAATGGGTATTTATGGTAAAACACAATCCGGATAGATTCGTGACTCGATTGAAAGCTCGCCTTGTTGTTAAAGGCTATACACAATGCTATGGCATTGATTATGAAGAAACCTTCTCTCCATTAGCTAAATTAAACTCAGTACGTTTGTTATTATCTCTGGTAGCTAACTCTTCCTGGCAGATCTATCAACTTGATGTCAAAAATGCTTTTATGAATGAGGATATAAAGGAGGACATTTATATGAAGCAACCACTTGGGTATGTGGTTGAGGGAGAGTTCGTATGTCGACTACAAAAATCTATTTATGGTATCAAACAGTCGCCTCGTGCATGATTTAAAAATTTTAGTCAAGCACTCATACGGGCTGGATTTAACAGATGCTCTAGAGATCACTCTGTCTTTATTAAAGACACACCGAAGGGCAAGGCAATTCTAGCCGTATACATTGATGACATTATTATAACTGGCAGTGATCCCGAGGACATCCAAAAGACAAAAGAAAGGATATGTACAGAATTCAAGACAAAGGATCTCGGATTGCTCAAATATTTTTTGGGTATTGAAGTCATGGAATTATATTATCTCAAAGGAAGTATGTTCTTGACCTACTGGAGGAGACCGGAATGTTGGGTTGTAGACCAATAGAAACTCCTATGGACTCAAATACAAAATTATGTGCGGGTACTTGAGAAGAAGTAGATGTGAGAAAATATCAAAGATTGGTGGGAAGAGGGCTCCTCTATAAAAATCATGGACACTTCAACATTGAAGGATTCTCAGATGCAGACTGGGCTAGATCCCCTGATGACAGAAAATCTACTTGGGGATATTATACGATGGTTGGAGGAAATTTGGTTACATGGAGGAGAAAAAAACATAATGCAGTTGCAAGGTCTAGTGCAGAAGCAAAGTACAGAGCCATGACACGCACAATCAGTAAACTCCTATGGATCAGATCTCTCCTAAATTAACTGGGTTTTACAAAGAAGCTCCTTTGAATCTATATTGCGATAATCAAGTTGTAATTCACACCACATCAAATCTAGTCTTCCATGAGAGAACAAAGCATATAGAAATAGACTACCGCTTCATACGAGAAAAATTCACTGTCAGCATCATATCTTTCCAACATGTATCTTCACAGAACCAGGTTGCAGACATTCTCACCAAACCAGTCACTCACAAAATTTTGTCCAACATTTGTAGCAAGTTGGGCATCTACGATGTTTTCTCACCCCCAGCTTGAGGGGGACTATTACAATATGGGATCCACCATGGCCCCACAAGCTAATGGGACCCACCATGAGCTCGAGAGGTGTCAACAAGAGTCCTCATCCAAAGTGGTTCTAGCTAAGAGATAAGGAACATGTGCTGGGATTAAATAGAAGATTTGAAGATCAAGTGGGACCCACAAAGATACCACAAGCTGGTATATCTATCTACATGTGCTGGAAGATCATGTGGGACCCACAAGATAAGACCAAGAGCTGGCTCTCTAGCTTGATTCACATCCTTAAAGAACGTGTGTGTAGTTGATTTAAATTAGTCTCTTAAATATATGTAATCTTATCCTAATCGGCTTATCGTAGAGAGTTCTAGTTGGAATGTAATTAGGAGTCCTAAGGTTAGTTGTACATGGACTCTATCACCTCCTCAACTATAAATAGAGGTGATTGTAACTCGGAATTATTCAACCAAGTTACTTCTTTTTTTCTTCTCTCTTGTGTAAAGTTCTATCTCTCCGATCTCTTATTTTCCTTCTTTTCTCTCTCTACCCGAGAGCTTTTCTCTTTTTCTCTCCCCGTGGTCGAGGTATTATTCTTGGGTTCCTAAATTCAACATCCTAAATGGATACATTCAAATTGTATCTACTTTTGAGCACTTGTATTTACTTCGCTCTTTGTAAATTTGAAATTATATATGGAAAGGCCTTTTAGCCACTTTTTGTTACTCAAGCTTGTTTTTCTATATCTTTTTGAATATGAAAAAAAGGGGGAGAAAATGAATTAGACCCATTTGGAACACTAAAAATTACGATTTGGAACTTAAAATGTAAAATAAGATATGTATAGGTAAAGGGGGAGCCATTTTCCAAATTTGCACATTTGACTTAGCTCCAACCTTGGAGATATTGTAATTTTTAATTTTTTAACATTAGGCTTTGTCATCATTAAAAAGGGAGAGATTGTTGACCAAGTATTGGCTCCCTTCTTGATTTTGGTGGTAACGAAATATAATTGAGCTAACAATTATAAATCTAGTACTTTAGATATTTTTCCTTCAAGAGACATCAATTTCAAAGGTCTAAAGCATTGAATCGATAAAAACTTCTCAAAGATCTCACGCCACATGGAAAGTAAAGAACTTTTGAAGAAGCACGCTCAGAAGATGAAGAAAAATTAAAGATGAGTTTTAGAAATCTCTAAAAAAATTCCAAAAATTCAGTCCATGTAAGGAGAGCAGTCCACTCCTTCAAAACTTGAAGATTTAGAACATATTTTGAATTCAAAAATATTTTTACAAATACATATACATATTTCATACATGTTAGAATCACTTGGGATCATTCATTCTCATGTTTTAAAAGTCGATTAGAAGAATCGGCCCTTGAATGATCGATCATCATTTGATAATGATCGATCAATCAAAAGTGCACATGCCAAAATTATAAAACATGATCAATCAACCAAGGTCGATTGATCAATCATCAAGAACATGGCCAATCTATGCTATAAAGCATGATCAATCAACACATTTGGACAGATCGATCAATATTGTCCAAGCAAAACAAATTCTTGCTAATTGATCAATCAATCTCTTAGACTAATCGATCATATAGAATTTTCCGATCAAGGACATAAAACATGATCGACAATAACAAAGTCATTGATCAATCATGCTTGCAATGCACTGTTAGAGGGGATTTGATTGATCAATCATACCATGTACATTGATCGATCAACTTAAAATGTCAAACCTAACAGAAAGATATTAATCGATCATACTATCGATCAATAAGTCATATTCTGACAGAAAAATAGTTATTACACATGATTGATTGATCAACCACTTTACACTAATCGATCAATGTAAACTCATCTTGTTTACAAACGGGCAAAAAATGGCTAGTTTGGCTTAGAAAACGTATAAATACCCTGTCAAACCTCCCATTGAGAAGTTAATAAGTTTTTATTGGTATATCTACAAACATTTACTCTCAATTCTTTGTAAATTTTCCTAAAGTGCATTTTTGTGAAAGAGTGAGCCAAACTCTAAAAAAAAAAAATTATCTTTTCTCTTACCATCTCCATTGCATACATATTAGACAAGCTCCAACATCTTTCATTGTGCTACAAAGGCTGGAGGCTTGGATCTCTCAAAAGGAGAAGGTTTCTCTCCAATTGATATGAGCACAAGTTTTACCTTTCTTTTGTATATTTTTTTTTTAGATTGCCTCATCTTGAATCTGATTGAATAGAGATAGAAATGGCTTTACTAGAGCTAGAATCTAAGTAATCTCTTGGTGAAATTATTTTGTAAATTGTGTATTTAAGCAGACATGTGGATTAAAGAAAACCAAAATATTTTTTATTTAAATTTTAGCTAATAGAGCTATTAGTGAAATTTCCCAAGCACGGGTTCTTGGGCGGCAAATTCCAATAAGGGAACATCGATAAAAAATTTGGAGTCAAATATTGTGGTGTGTGATTTTTTTTTTGCTTTAACTTGTATTCTTACATGATTTTATATTCCACACCATAAGGTTTTTAAAATTTTAATTCTTAATTCATCCACCTCTTGAGAAGCCATTTGGGCCAACACAAGTCATTAAAGTATTTATCTTTTTTCAAAATTTTAACATGGTATCAAATCATAGTCTGTAAATTGATGTTGTGTCAATTTACATAGATAATGTGTTTCTCTTGATTAATCAAGTTTTAGTATAATTTATTCTTTCCATTATGACTTAGTTCTTTATCTCAGTTTTTTGTTTGCCCTAGTTTACTTTTATTTACACTTGGTTCTCTCAAACCTATGTTTACCCTTATTTTGATACGAAGAATTTAGGATAAGGAAGGAATCGAGGTAAGAAGAAACTGTTTGAGAATCAAATTCATCTGCTTTATTGAAATCGTTCAGGCTTTATATAGCCATACAACTAATGAAAATACAATGCTGTTGATCAACACCCACTAACAAATAACTAAACAAAATGAGCACCCACGTACAGATAACTAAACAACTGTTAATGGTCTTCGTGGTCTGGTGCATGTGACGTGGCACATATCATTCCCCACCGCTTAAGGATCCTTGTCCTCAAGGATAAAATCAGGACAAGATCCTTGTCCTTAAGCTAGTTTATAAGCCACCAGACCTACTTTCTCAATGACTTTGTATGGAACAAAGAAACGTTGAGCGAGCTTCATGGAGGGTCTGGTTCTGGTTGATCGTCCTCAACATCCTCGATGCCCATATGGGGTGAATCCTCGATCATAAATAATTGCGGTAATTTGCAACGATCGCCTGGAACGAACTTCTCGACACAATAATAGCATAACTCCTTCTCTTGACGTTCTCGTGCCTCTTGGTTGGTTATTCGGCGGAAGGTTGCTATTTGAGTATTGGAGTTTTGGTTTATGCGCTGGGTTGGTAGAGATCCTAGCACACCAGCTATTGGGTTAGGTGAGACCTTTGGTGTCGCAAAAGTTGGTTGGGAAAGTAGTTGGTGGTTTGGTCGCCTCTGTAGCTGGTTGCACTCCTCGATTAACGGAGTCACTCCTATTGTATCTGTCAAGGTTCTAGGGTGTTTAATTTTAACATCTATGCGGATGTCATCTCGGTGTCCTACAATAAAACAACCAATTAGGAACCTTTCGGGCAGGCCGTCCACTCGATTGGAAAGCCTTTCAAAAGCTTCTTGATACTCTACTATGGTTGTGGTTTGTTTAAGGCGATTCAAAGCTTTTACGGGTCCTCATAGTCGGTTGGACCAAATCAAAGTTATACAGCCTAGGTGAACTCATCCCATGTGAAGGGTCCGCGAAATTTCGTCAACCACCTGTGCCATTGCAGGGCGATGCCTTCTAAATGGGAGGTTAATTGAACTTGTAATTCTGGTGAAATATTTTTGAATTCAAAATATTGTTCTACCTTATAAATCCATCTGATAGGGTCGTCTCCGTTAAACTTTGAGAAGGACAACTTGAGGTGTTGATGGGAGTGGTCATTTATAGTGTTAGAGCGAGAATTATGTTGATGTGAAGATTCGTCACGTGTAAATGGGTTGGTTTCGAAAGGACTTACTCTTTTGGCTATGGAAGGCTCGAAGAGCTTGTAACTCGGTGAACACCGCTTCTCAAGCTGATCGAAACTGGAGTCGTGTCGTCGTAAGATTTCGTTGACCTCTTTGCGAAATTTTGCATTAAGAACGAGTTTTCCATTGTCGGAACCAGTTTTCCGGTTGGAGAATCTCAATCAGCGACACTGCGGTTCAGAATTCTGCCGGAGATGGTGACTTAGCGGGGCGACGACAACGGTAAACATCCGATTTTTTTTTTAATCGTGTTTCTGGGTTTCGGGAAACTCGGGAGGAAGCTTTCGTCGGAAATTTTTCGGCTCGTGTTTCTGGGTTTCGGGAAACTCGGGAGGAAGCTGTCGTCGGAACGAGTCGGGGACGACGGCAATAGCAGCTCAGGTACCGTCGGCGGCGATGACGCCCCTCGGTGGCGCAGCTCAGGTACCGGCAGTGGCAACGGCAACGGCAGCGGCGAGGAAGGTCTGCGGGGATTTTTCGGCTCGTGTTTCTGGGTTTCGGAAAACTCGGGAGTCGGAGTTCCTTGATGTAGATCAGAACACACTGATCGACCTCGTCGAGGCTTCGCACTTTCTGGATATCAAGGACTTGATGGAAATGGCTTGTCAGAAGGTCGCCGAAACACTATGACGGGGAAGTCGGTGGAGGAAATAAGACACCTTTTTAATATACCCAACGATTACAGCAGATAGAAAACAAACAAAGAGTCACGGTAGATAAAGCGAGAGAGAAAGGAGATTATTCTGGCGAAATTAGAGATATGTTGCTGCGGAAGATTATTTCGGAGTGACGTTAAGGAGACATAATCTACGTTACGGAGAGAGGAAGGAAAGGATTCTACGCAGAACTAAAACACGCTCAAGACAGAGGAAAGTCGCTAACCTGCTCTGATACTAATCTAGGTAAGAAAAAACTGTTTCAGAATCAAATCTATCATCTTTATTGAAATCATTCAGACTTTATATAGCAAGGAACGAAAATACAACTGCTGTTGATCAATATCCACTAACAAATAACTAAATATTGAACACCTTTGTACGATAACTAAATAACTGGTCTTCGTAGTATGGTACATGTGACGTGGCACATATCATATTTTCCTTCAAATTCAGAGCGCTCTCTCTCTCTACAACACCTCACTATTTTGTATCTGATAGCGGCAGCATAGTCTAACAAGACGCCACTGAAATCCCTCAATTCTGTCTCCTTTTGTTTGAGCAGAAAAATCTTCTCAAGTCGGCCATAAATTGAGAAATTTTTTTCTCGTCCTCAAGGTCCCTAACTCTCTCAGGCAGTGTCCCTCTAAGGGTAACACTGAACCAGTCCAGAGACATTTGATTCCCAATAATCTCTAACAACTCACCCCAAAAGCCTATTCCTGTATTGCTGAATACGCTAAATGCTACAAAAAGTCCCCATTGTTGCGGGAATCATTACAGGAAAACAATTATCAGTAAGATCAAGGGGTTTCAGTGCAATTAGATTTCCAATGGAGAGGGGAATTTCTCCAATGAGGTTGGAAAATGGAAGCCACAAAATTTCTAGCTTACTCATGCTTCCAATTCCGGCGACATATACATTGCCTCTCACCAGCCCTTGTCCGTCGACGGCTGACCGCTTCTAGATTGGCAATTTCCTCTTTGGAACCGTCAGGCTGAAGATGACATAAACGCAGCCTTGACTCCTCTTCAAAGATGAACTTCAGCGAGCCTAGCAGAAGCGTGATGCGCCCATCTCAAATCCCTTGAGCAGCCACAAGCGACTCCAATGGGGATGCTTTCGCAGTACCCGAGCTTGGAATCTTTCTTCATGTTTCAAGCATTCTGGCGCTTGGTGTTCTTGCCATTCGACAGTTTGGCCAGCTTTTGTTCTTGCCTCTCGGAAGTGACAAGAAGACAATCAGTATCGGTGCTTCTCTCTTCGTTCCGCTGAAGATTACCAACGTAGTGTGCTTCATGTTTTCGTTACATAGAATAGAGAAATTTCAGGGCCTTATTGCTGGCAAGAGATCGCCATTGAAGAATGGAGGCACTGAAGCAACTCACTCTGAGCAATATTGGATCTAATGCTGAAAATACTTATTATAACAAGAAGCTGTGAGCATACCAACACAGAAATCAGTCACGGCACGGGAAGACGATGAGAGGAAAGAGAAGAAGAAGCCCAAGCAGCAAGGTGCAAGCTGCTCGTCTCTGAAGCAACTGGACTTTTTGCTGTGGTTTGGCAAAATGGAAATAGATCTAATTTTTCAGATACTGTGACGAGAAAAAAATAATGGAATTTGAACCCGACGTGAATCGAACACGCAACCTTCTGATCTGGAGTCAGACGCGCTACCATTGCGCCACGGATCCACGTCTACTTAAATGCAAAATAAATATATTAGCATTAATCAATGAGACGATATGTTCTTCCGAGCTTTCTCGCCACCTACAGGTGTCGAATTAACCAGGTGCTGGCGCTTGGAGGGCAGATCGTGTCGGTCGGCCATCGTCCCGACTCCGGACAGGTTTCGACGGGAGACATCCGGATTTCACGTCGTAGTGAGTGAGTGGAAGCCAGAAGGTTAGATGGTGTCTGTATCTGGCGACTTAGACCACAGACTCGAGAGATCAGCGGCGGAAGATGGATGGCGATCGATAACCGGCTTGTGGGTGTTGTTCATCAAGGGGTGGCTTCGAACCCAGCCGGTTCGCGAGCCGCTTGAGTTGGGCTCGGTTCAATTATTTTTATATCGAGCTCGAGTTCAGAAATAGGTTATTAACGAGCCAATCCCAAGTAGAGCCAGGTTCGGCTCGTTTTAACGAGCGGCGATTCGGGAATCGGGGGAGTTCTAAAAAACTTTTCGGGACAAAGAGTCCCGTCTCTTCCCTTCTGTCCTACTTGTCTGGAACTCATACTTCTCTGCCATTTTCATGCCGTTTCAGCATGATTTTCTCGCAAAAATCATTGTCCGATGGCGGGTATTCATGGGAAATAGGGGATTTTGGTTTTCAAATCCCTTGTTCTCCCTCTCCCTCTTTGAGTCCTCAATCTCTGTCAAAGACTTCGATTTTTTCGTCTTCCTCTGTGATTTCTTCCTCTTCGATTTCTTCATCTGAAGTTCTTCCTCACCGATGAACGAAAGCCACGGTCCGACGGGAGGTAAGATTTTTATTTAATGTTTATTTTTTTTTGGCCGACCTAACCCTACAAAATCTCTAAATCTTGCTTCGTTTCAGCAGTGATCCTTCATTCTTTGAAAGGTTTTGGAGATATTTCCGAACGACGAACACTCTATTTCTGTAAGTGTTGATTTTTTTATTTTTATTTTTTATCTTCTATATGTTTTCTTCCTCTACAATTTTGGAGTTGATTTTTGTTTTTAATTTTTATCTTTTGTACGTTTTCTTCCTCTGTAATTTCGGTGTTGATTTTTTTTTCATTTTTATCTTTTGTACGTTTTTTTCCTCTGTGATTTCAGTGTTGATTTTTTTTTCGTTTTTATTTTCTGTAAGTCTAGTTTGCCTTTGGTTGACAGGACCCTGGGGTTCGTTGTATATGTTCCAGATAAAGTTAAATACATTATTTTAATCATTTTTTTACCTTTTTTCCTCAATCAATAAGTTTATCTTGCATCGTTTTCTATCATGTGGTTTTTTTTAAGCACGAAGAGAATGTAGTAGACCATGTAGTTGATTATTATCTTATTACCCACAGGCCTAAACTTTGACCTTCCAATTTCCATCTATATTGCTATCAGCGGTATTGGTTTTAAATGCATAAAACTTCTATTCTCTCTTAAGAATCTGTTTAAGCTGAAAAGGATCATTCATCCTTTGCTCGGCATTGCATTATGTACAGTCGCCATTCATATGTTGTCCTACATTTGGTATCCTATACGATTTTCCTGTGGACAAAGTCTCAAAGCCCTTCTTCTAGTCACAATATGTGGATTATCAACATTTTCAATGTACAATCCACATCTACTTTTGCTAGTTCACTACTTATATTGATCTCTGTTCATATAGATTGTGTCCATATTAATTATATTTTATCTGGTAGTGGACTTTTTTTATTCAAAATGCAATGATTAGTCTTTACCTTTTTTCTGCAGCTTCTATTGTGACTTGGTTCTATTTTTGTTTTTTTTCAATAACTTGAGAGAATTAAAATTGCGATAACATGCTCTTTGAATCAATTGTGTAAACAAAAATCATGTTCTAATCGCAAAATTGTAAAAAAAAAACCCTATCTGGTGTAATCAGAGCTTGTTCTTTCTTCATGTGTCTTTTTCTTATTCCTATGGAACTCTTCCTCTTCCTAAATATAATATTGTGGTCCATAAAACAACCATAATAATTAAATTGTTGTTCAACAAAACAAAACTTTTTTTTATACATATGGAACTCAACCCAATTATGTTATGTTAGACTAGTAACAAGTTTAGTAAACATGTATTCATCATACATATTAGATCAGAACATTTCAGAATACAGTACAAAATTTTTATTTTTAGACCCAATATTTCGTTGAATTGATACGTTAGATAGAGATGGATGTAAATTATCTCTCTTTTTTGCAATCGATTTTTATCCTTCCTCTTCAATTTCTTCATCCAAAGTTCTTCCTCGCTGATGAGACGAAAGCGACGGTCCAACGGGAGGTAAGATTTTTATTTAATGTTCTATTTTTTTTTCATCGCCGACCTTACCCTACAAAATTTCTAACTCTCGTTTCATTTTAGCAGTGCTCCTTCATTCTTGGAAAGGCTTTTGGAGATATCCCTGAACGACAAACACACTTTCTGTTTCTATAAGGTTTGATTTTTTTTTTTTCATTTTTATCATTAGTTTCTTGGTATTGAGGTTGAATTTCATCAGAATATTAGAAGAGAATGTTGGTATGCTTATTTCCTTCTCTTCGAAGTTTTTAAATTTATATATAAAAAAAATCGGTATATTGGACTGGAAACTATTGGGTGCAGGGCTACAGGCTCAAAGAGACCCCGCTGCATTGAAAGACAAGGGTCGTTCCCGATTGTCACAACGTCACGTACCTTCCTCTAAGAATAGACAAATATCTTAAATTATGTGTAGGATCTTTATTGTTTGGATAGCTTTTTTTTCTCTATGTTTTTAATTTGTAATTTTTTTTTTTTGTAGAAGTAAGAATGTCAACACCTCCTCAATTGACATCAATAATTAAAACTAGTTATTGTGTGACTATAAATAGTGACTCAACTCCACCAGAGTCACTACCCTCTGTCATAGAAGTGGACCCAGATGAAATTACCATAAATGAGGATAAAGGTGACTCTACCCATACTTCAAAAAGACAAAAAAAGTCTCATGTGTGGTTGGAATTCAAAGAAGTATCACTTAATGGTAAAAAAAAGGTTCAGTGTGTTCATTGTAAAATCAATTTGAGTGTTATTAGTAGTGGAGTGACCACACATATGAGTCGATATTTGAAACGTTGCACCAGTAGAAAAGTGGCAATGAGAAAACAAAAAACCTTAAACTTTCAACCAATGGGAGCGGGGTCTAATGTTGATCAGACAAAAAGAGAAGTGACTTGGACAAAAAGAAATGAAGTGACTTAGACAAATCTTGTTTGTCGACAACCTCGGACCAATCAATCGAATAGTGATTAATACGTAGTCCATCTGGACTTCCTTTTATGGATTTTGGAGGAAAATATGATCAAGCTAAAATGAGAGTACTCATTGCTCATTGGATTCTTACGCATGAGCATTCATTCATGATAGTAGAAGATGAGGGATTTAAATTTGTAATGAATATGGCAAATACGAATTATGAGAAAATATCTCGTAAGACCATTAAGAAGGAATGTATAGAGGTGTATGAGGCAAAAAAAAAGAAATTGAAAATTTTGTTAAAAGAGATTAACAAAATTAGTCTTACCACGGATCTTTGAAAATCCCAAAATCAAAAGATTGAATACATGGTTATTACTGGGCATTTTATTGACAGTAATTGGAAGCTACAAAAACGAGTCTTGACTTTTGTGCATGTTCCTCCTCCTCCTCGTGGCGTTGATATAGCAGATGCTATTTACAAGTGTTTGAAAGAGTGGGAGATCGAAAATAAAGTTTTTAGTATTTTAGTTGATAATGCTGCATATAATGATGTTTGTATCAAAGTTTTGAAACAAGATTTTTCAAGGAAAAAAAATTTGGTGTGTGGTGGAAAGTTGTTTCATGTGCGTTGTTGTGCTCATATTTTGAACTTATTAGTCCAAGATGGTCTTGTTCAGATTAAGGATATCATTGATAATGTGCGTGAAAGTGTCAAATTCATAAATCTGTCTAAGGCTAGACTTCGCACTTTTTCTGAAATTGTACAACAATTAGAACTTGGTGAAAAGAGGTTGGTTATTGATTGTCTAACTCGTTGGAACTCCACTTATGACATGTTATCTTCTGCATTAAAATTCAAAAATGCATTTTCTAGATTTAAAGTTAGAGAACCAACTTATGATTGTTTGCCAAGTTTTGATGAATGGGAAAAGGTTAACATGGTGTGTGAGATCCTAGAAGTCCTAGAAGTTTTTAATGCAGTTGCTAATATAATTTCTGGGAGTGACTACCTTACTTCTAATCTGTACCTTAGTGAGGTATATAGGGTAAAATAAACTCTGAATTTTCATTCTACGAATGAAAATATTTTCATTAGGACAATGGTTAGTAGAATGAAAGAGAAATTTGAGAAGTACTGGGATGAATGCAATTTATTGATGGTTGTTGCTTCAGTTTTGGATCTAAGGGTCAAATTAAAGTTGATCAGAATGTGTTTTCGAGTGATATATTCTAAGGAGGAAGCTACAATGAATATAAATTTAGTTCGACGCACCTTATATGAGATCTACGATGAATATGTATCCTTTTATAATGGGATATTAGAAATGAAGAGATTGTTTCAAGTACTAACTCTATGGGTGTTTCCACAAGTCGTAGGCCTTCATCAAGTTCAGGTTGGTCAAAGTTAATGAGTTATATGAAACAAAAGGATATAGTTAATTCACCAAGGTCAGAATTGGAAATTTATCTTGAAGAAGGTGTATATAGTTGTGAGGAAACTTCACAATATGATTTTGATGTTTTAGAATGGTGGAAAATGAATCATATGAAATTTCGGGTATTATCTAATATGGTAGCAGACATCCTTGTAATTCCCCTATCCACAGTAGCTTCAGAGTCTACATTTAGTGTTGGTGGTAGAGTAATAGACTCATATCGTTCTTCCTTGGCACCAAATACAGTTCAAGCTTTGATTTGTGGCAGTGATTGGGTTCGGGTTCTTCACGGTGTAAAGAAAAATCAAAAGGTGAATTTCTTTGATTAATTATTTATTATGAAATTTTTTAGTTTTATTTATTAAAATTTTGTTTTATGATTACATCCTGAGAAGAAGAGTACAGACATAATGCTACCAGCTACATGATTTTTCATGTTTCTCTCATCTTGGTAATTTTAATATTTTTAACGACATTAAGTAACTAGTAGTGGAAGAGTATTTTTTTTATCTGACAATAACTAATTTTATTTTTTTGTTTTTGTCATAGGTGGAGATTTTGGTCATGCAGGGACGCATATTATTTTCTAGCATTAAGAGAAACAACTATAGTTTGTAATTTTATAATGGATTTATAGTTTTTATTTGGGTGATTGTAAATTGATAGTGATATTTCATTTAATTTTGTTGTGTTTGATTATTGTATAGAGCTTATTTATAATGTTATGCAGTGTATGAAGTGTTTAGACTATTTTATGGAGTGTTTATGGAATGTTTATATAGGTATCATGTATATTAATTATGCCTAATTTTAAGTAGAGGTCATGCCGAATTTTATACAGGTATTATGTACATAGATTATACTCAATTTTAAGAAAAAGTTATGCCCAATCTTATACTTGTATTATATATATAGATTATGCTTAATTTTATATAGATGTCATGCCTAATTTTATGTAAAATGTATATATAATTTTATATACAATTTATTTGATATATATTTTTTTAAAAATTTTAAATATATGTTGAAGCTCCAGTTTGGCTCGAACTCATTTAAAATTTTTGGGCTCAAACTCGATAACAATTTTAGGCTCGAGACGAGGCTCGGCTCGAAACTCGGTTCAAAATATTTAAATCAAACTCAACTCAAACATAGGTAGATTCGGGTTCGGCTCGGCTCGGCTCGATGCCACCCCTATGTTCATCCACCTAATGTGGCGGTGTATTCCTGGGTTCACCCATTTCTGCTTCATCTTTCCGGGACTGCGTGGGTAATAGTATTACTCCAGTGTAATAGTAGTTATATTAGATGATCATGCAGAGAGTTTCATGTTTTAAATAAAACATTATTGTAACGAGAAAAAATAGACTGAATCGATTGTTATCTATACGTAGTATACAATTAGAAAAACTTCTTCAAGCTTACATGTAACAGCGGACTAATTATCTTCTATATTGACATTAGTAATGGCATAGAATGCACCAAATGGACCATTACCAACCCCTTGAAACAACAATTGGAAGCAAGCTGTGAGACCTAAATAAGCTGTGCTTTTTTCAGGTCAGAAACAACGCCACGGTCCTCCCTGCCTCTTTCATTGTATAACACCTGCAAAAAAAAAAATGGCTAAGTCATGATTTTGCAAACACAAAACAACAAAATGTTAGATTTAATTGTTTCAGTCACCTTATCTATGATACCATATTCCGCCGCTTCACTGGGGCTGAAGTATTTTGGCCGTCTGATATCCTCCTCAATCTGCTCTGGAGTTTTTCCTATATGTCTTGCATACAATTTAACCTAAAAAACATGTGGCAAAAAGAGTTAACCTAATCAGAAAAAAAAAAAAAAAATCATCTGAAGTCAAAATGACACCAACAGAAGATGAGGTGTTTGGTGTCTCATTTTGAAAAATCAAGTCCACAATGTATATAGCAACACTTGTGTGTTCCATTAGCTCCAACATATACTTTATGCTAAAGAGATTTATAACAAAGCCATTCTCACCAGTTCTGCCTTCACATTTTTCACTTCTTTCCTGGCAAGGTCAATATCTGTTGCTTGACCTTGAAATCTGGCAATTGGCTATGATTTGGGGCCAAAGAAATGATTAGCAAAAGATTGGCAAGACTTCAAGGTAATTGGGTAGAATTTCTTAACAGAGAATAACATAAACCTGCTTAATCATGATAGATGATGAAGGTAAAGCAGCACGATTTCCTCTAGCACCAGCAGCCAGTAGCAAGGCTGCTTCTCCCCAGGCATTACCAACACAAAGTGTGAAGATTGGAGGTTTTACATACCTGTCTCACAAGAAAGGTAAACTAAATTACTTTTTTGCTACAACAGTTTGGGTTTAATCAAAGAAGTACTAAAATGTCCACTAAAGCATAACAATGGATGGTTTTCACACATGCTAATTTGCCTTATTTAGCTATACTCAAACACTTCAAAGTAAAGTAACCAAGGCATGTGAAGGAATATCCCATAATTAGAATCTTGTGAATAGCACCTTAATTTAAGTCATTAACTTCATGAGGCCCTTTGAGGTTTTAACTTGATAAGAATGGCAAAAAAATATTTCAGTTTCATTTCAGCAGCATTGTTAATTACCAGTTTCCAGATATGCAATTGAAATCTCAAATAAAATTTAAACTAACAATGCTCAAATTAAACTTTTACAATTATAGTAAGACATGAAAATATTCCAACCACTAGAAAGAAGAAGTATATGGTAAAGCATATATCCTTGAACACGCAAGGATCACTGAGAAATGTAAGTGGTAATGACCTCATAACATCATAGATTGCAAAGGCTTCTGTCTCATAACCATATTTTTCACCACCCTGAAAGAAAAATAAATATTTATAAACCAAAACTAGAAGATATTAAGCAGCTGTTTAAAAAAACTGTGCAATGAATAGACTGCAAATCATTCTTATAATAAGAGAAAACAGAATACTATAGAAGCAAAAACCATAAAACCAAAGGAAACACTTCAAAAGGCCACAGAGAGAACTACATATAGCTTTACATGGACATTATCTATCTTTAGGACAGAGCACAAAACTACAGGTAGAAGAATCAGGCAGGCAACATATGAACTATTAGTACCTTAGTAGTGCCAGTAGAATTTATGTAAAGATAAATAGGCTTTTCAGCATCCTCATATTGAAGGTACAGGAATTCTGCAAGGATCAACTCTGTCACAGATGGAACTAGGGTCATGCCTAAGTAGACAATTCTATTTTTGTACAAGTATGATGCTAAATCTGGAGGTGGCTGCTCCCATGCAGTTCCTCTTAGAAAAGGAATCACCTGTCAGAGATCAAAGTACAGAAAAACATTAGAGAAAAAGGCAAGATCAACTAATCCATGGAAAGAGCTAATTTTATAACATGAACCATGACAAATGTACAAACTATACTGGGATAATAAACCAAACACAGCACACAAAAAACAAAAGACAAAGATATATTAGTTCCAAATTTCAAGCATATTTCTAAAACGGTCACTTTTTTTGAATAATGAGAGAAATATTTATTAGAGGAAAGAAGAATGGCAAAATAAGCGGAGCCTCCCACAAAGATGGGAAGCAACTGCTAGTCTTACAAGGCAGCACCTAAAGGAGAAAAGAAAATATATAATAATTAAACAGCATGTCTAAGAACAACTAAAACAATGAGAGCAGTCCCCTCCTTTGAGAGCTTATCTACCACTGCATCTGATCTTGGAACATGAATCCAAGTGGTTGTAAGAGAGTTGGCTAGGTCCCAAACTTTCTCAAGAAGAGACGAAACAGCAGCAGCAGCCTGCATCTCCAGAGTAGGCTCAGGAGGAATAACATAAGATAAAGGAAAAATCTCCAAGATAGATCGGCCTCTCTGCAGTACCAGCTAATGTCAACGGCAAAGTCCCCTTCCACCACCATGGGGGAGCAGATATTGGTGTGGACCAAATGAATGCCATTTATAAGCAAGAGTCTCATTTGTTATAACAGTCTATCAGTCCAGCTATGCTATTAACAACAGTCAACTCTTAACCTTTTTTATTGAAATTTGGTAGAATATGTAAGGATGAAAAAAAGTAAAAGCAGAGGTTTTCTTAGCATGCCTCTCACAATGAAGACTATATTCTGAGTTCAGATTTCCTAGTACTTGTACTAACAATGGGGCTACTCCCTGTCCAATTATATCGAGAGGATGAATGAGACCCATTTCTTCATATGAATGGGACCAATTCACTGTCTCCATTTGATTGGAGAGGATATCCTAGCACATATGTTCTAGCAGATGTAACCCAATATATTCTCTAGAGTTCTAAACGTTCCCTGGGGATCTATATATCCATCACGAACATGTCAATAATGCAAAAATGAGGGGTAGTACATTAAGAATTCCACAGAATTAGAAGCATAATATATATATATATATATATATATATACTTGATAAGTTCCATTATATACTACTCAACCCTGTCATAAATGTAGGTTTCAATCCTTCTGTCAATAAAGGGGTCTCAAGTTCTGTAAGACAATCAGAACATGGAACTTGTTTTGATAGTAACAATTTTTTAATCAAAAACCACTTCCATCAAGTCAGATTTATTATCTATAAGTCTTCCCCTGCAGCCTTCCTTTTGCATTTTGCTACAACTGTGTAGCTGTTTCTACAATTGAGCTGCTAGTCCTAATCTTTCCTTTGAAGCTGTGATACATGATGCATGATATATAATTTCTGGAACTTCTGGACTTATAGTGGTTCTTCCACCATCACCCATATAATGGAGCCATAGCTACAAGGAAAGGGCTTCACCACTACAACAAAGACAGCGCAGACTACTTTACTCTGCACTGCATCCATCTCCTATCATGCGGTTTGTTGCATGGTCCAGCTCCCGCAGGTGTTACGAACACAAATTGTAATTCCCTTAGACCCATCCATATCACATAACTCTTGTTCTAAACTGAAAATAAATAAATAAATAAAAGACTTCGGTTCGACTGATTTTTTCATATGTTGATTGGCTTGAGACGAAATACTCTGTATAAACTGAATCAACTGTAAAAGTTATACAAGAAAAAACCCATAAATTAGAAACCTACGAGTCGAATTACAAACAGCTTCAAACCTAGACATCAAATATCCAGAGCAAAAGCAGCGACTAGAGGACAGACTAATACCATAGTGACAACGCCTCTTTTGCCGCGGGATGCGGAAACTGCAGGATTGAGAGAAGAAGGACGAATCTTCTGACCGCAGAAATCGCTGCCCCCGACAAATGGAACAACGAAACTAGTCGCAAGAGAAGCTTTGGCGGAGCACCTGGAACCGGAAGAACTACTTAAATTTCTTTTGGCAGCTGTTATTCTTGGGTATGAAGGTAGAACCACAGGGGTATCGAGCGAGAAGCGAGACGAGATAGTAAAATCCATGGCTGTCTACACCGTAAAACTGCAGACCGACAAGGCGATGTAGCCCTCTTTTCGTCTAGCGCAGTGTCACCCTCCTGTTACCGGCTCCCTCAGCCCTTAACGGCGATGCAGCCCTCTTTCCGTCTTCTGAGTGTCTTCCTCCTGTTCCCGTCTCACTCCACCCTCACCCGTCCTTCGCCCTATCCAACTAAAAATTATTAAATTTTAAATAGTCATAAAATAAATATATTTATGTTTGAATTATAAAAAAATAAAAAAATTGTTAGAACACTTGATAAAGTATTCAAATAATAAACTAAAAATAACTATGTTATTTAAATTATAATTATTTTTAACCATAAAATTCCAATAATAATAAAAAGTAAAACTAATAAGATAAAAAAAATTGTATTTTTAAAATAAATATTTAAAAGTAAAAGCTATTTTTATAAAAATAAAAATAATATAAAAAACATTAGCTTAATAAGAGTAGCATGGTTAAAGGAGAAGCTGAGTTGACCCGACTCAACATAATACTGGCAAGGACGGGTCTTCTCTAACCCAATAGGGCATATTAGTAAGAGCACCTGACTTGAGACAGGCTCACTAACACAATAGGGGATATTTGCAAGAGCACCCCCCCTCTCCAACACACACCCACATACAATTGAGTAAGGGTGGTTATTTATACTATTTAGAATAGAGAAGATAAACTTTATATGATAAGATAAATACAACATAGGATAAATCCAATTGGATCTTATTTGATAATTGAGATTATATTTTGTTGAATTTATGGAAAAGATAAATACTTCATTGACGTATTATAATCAGAGTATATGAATCTCTATTTATAATAAAGGAAAGTAGTAAAGTCCAACTACAATTAAACTACCTTTGTCTAAATTACACCCAAACTCTAACAAAGATAAGTCCTAGCATAATTAAATAACTCGATATAAATAGAAGACTAACATGACTAAAACACCCTTAAATTGAAACTCTTCTGTGAGACCTCCTTCCATAATAATTGTGGCTCTGTAAGACTTCTTCTTGTGTAAGACTTCTTATTGTGTAAAACTCATAATGCCACCTCACGTGATCATGGTGGATCCCACCAACTCATGTGATCATGGTAGGTCCATATCTTATGGGCTCAAGCCCATCTTCCAACACTCTTAGATATGTGGGCCTTCATTAGTCATGTGAGCTTGGGCCTATCTCCCAACACTCCCCCTCAAGTTGGGGGTGAGAGAACATCATGAACTCCTAACTTGCTGCAAATGATGTATATGATTTTCTCGTATAAAATGGCAGTCCTCCATATCTTCCAACACTCCCCCTCACGCTGGTGTTCTCTTCCATGAGGCCCAGTTGGCATAAGATAAGTGAGAGTAAAATCACTCCATACTCCAGTCATAACTCATGCTGGATTTAGGGCACACTCCTATCATTTGCGGGTAGTGGCACTCCTATCTTTCACAGGTAATGGGTTTATATGCAATACTCAGAAGTGTAGTAAAACTCCTTCATCACCGTGTCCCTCCACAGGACAATGACTCTCAAGTTGTAGGAGTAATAAATGCCAATTAAGGGGGTAACATATATGTACCAAATATCCTCCATCACAGTGTACCAACTCGGGCACCGACTCTCAAACGTGATAAGTGGGTAATGTCTGTCATTCACAAGGCAACGATAAAAGACCCACGGGTATATATATAACATAGTCTCAATGGACTTAAAACAAGGATATGTATATATGTATAGACTTAAACTCTTAACCGAAGCAACACGCAAAAGGTTGGCCTAAAGATGTATGTGAGAGTCAAATAAAGGATGGTAGGAGTAAGGTTGTCAAATAACCAATAGGTAATGGGTAAAAAGGAAGATAGAATGCTGAGGTTACCACTTCTTCAATAATAATGTTTCATCCAAAGAGACACAATAGCTGCAGCAGAAATGGGTCTGAACCCATATAATACAAACCAAAAAAAATCCTTGTAAAAGGACCCATGAAATAATCCTATGTGAGAGTATTTGCACCAAATACTATGTTGATCAAGGAATATGTTGCGAGTACCTGAAAAATAATAATTCGGTCTGAGAAATAGAATCGAGTCAAGCCGAGTCAGGTATCACCAATAATTACCACAATTATTATTGCGAGTCAAGATTCTTGGTCTTCAATTTTCTTTGTTGCAAAAACTTCTTCTTAGATGCAAAAGCTTCATTTTTGTGCTCCCCCTTTTCTTTAATATTTTTGTCACATTAAAATTACCACAACATATGAAATACATTTTTCGGGTACTTCTTCTACTTCTACCCCTCAAGCTGGGAGGTAAAGCAGTGATCCCAACTTGAACTAAATAACATAAATGTAGTAATAACAATAACAATAACATGATAATGGGAATCAAAGGAAAATAAAATGATGGGGCCACAATGTTCTTTATTCAAATCTTCATCAGGATAACCAATGCTGACAATAGATAGCAACCAAGGAGTCCTTCTTTCATAATAATATCTCAGTCAAAGAGTTACAATAATAGCAGCGAAAATGAGCCAATGCCCAAAATAACATGTACCAAATTTGTAGTAGTATAGCAATAGATAATGGCTAAATAATAAAATTCCTTAAGAGTAATAAGGACACATGAAATAATTTGGCTTAAATTTGGACTTTCCAATGCAATAGGATACCAACATGACCTTTGATTATGCCAATAAGAATATATCCTTAAATATAGATCAGATTGATATGAAACTTTCTCCTTCTAAAAATAGAATTAAATACCTTTAATCCAAGTATAACTTTACTTCATAAAATTTACTTCTATTGAGAAATATAATTTGATAGATTTCGGTCTCTATCATCTAGTTGAACTAAGTACCCATTCTCCTTTTGCTTGCATGACCAGTGACTCTTCCAAGATCAATATTTTCATATAAAAAAGTCTCATTCTTAATAGCATAAAATGGCTTGAAAGTTGAAGCCTTCTACTACTTCTCGAACTCTCTTGCAATTTGACCTTTATTGATTCAAATATTAATTTCCCTTTTTATAAAACTCCAATTTCAAAAATTCATTTTTCGTTGGAATAGACTCAAATATCTTTACATGAATATATAATATGAAATATAAAAATCTCAGTATAGATGTAAAAACGTAAATCAAATATTGGGTATAGGGACTGAAAAAAAAAAGATAAATACGAGCTTAAACTACTAGAGATAATAAATCAGAAAATGATCATATTACCTCTGTGGGTTGACCAAGTCAACTCACAAAACCTGCTCTGTTACCATGTTGAATTTATGGAAAAGAGAAATACTTCATTGACTTATTATAATCAGGGTACATGAACCTCTATTTATACAAGAGGAAAGTAATAGAGTCCAACTACAATTAAACTACATTTGTCCCAATTACACCGAAACTCTAACACTTAAAGACAAGTCCTAGCATAATTAAATAACCTAATACAAATATAAGACTAACATGACTAAAACACTTTTAAACTAAAACTCATCTATGAGACCTCTTTCCATAATAATTGTGGCTCTGTAAGACTTCTTCTTGTATAAGACTTCTTATTGTGTAAGACTCATAATGCTACCTCACGTGATCATGGTGTGTTCCACCAGTCTGTGTGATCATGGTGGGTCCATAACTTATGAGCTTCTACCCATCTTCTAACACTCTTAGATATGTAGGCCTTCCTTGGTCGTGTGGGCTTGGGCCCATTTTCCAACATGTTTATCTCTTATCATGCCTATAGGCCACTTATTAGAGAAGTCAATCTTGTCTCATTGCAACAGAAACTGTAAACTTGACACTGGGTATGTAAGGAGATTTGTTTTGAGGGTTCTTGGAAGCAAAATGATGGGAAGAGCAGCGGCAGTGGTAGCAGCTGGGGCGGACGGAATCGCATCATTCGGTGAAGAGATGTGGAAGAGCAATGGCACAAGTTGGGGTAGATGGAATGGATGAAAATGCATCATCTGGTGAAGAGATGCGGAAGAGCAGCGGCTTTGGTAGCGACTGGGGCGGACGGGATCGCAACTTCCAGTGAAGAGATGTGGAAGAGCAGCGGCACTGGTAGCGATTGAGGCGGACGAAATTGCATTGTCCGGTGAAGAGATGTAGAAAAGCAACAACACTGGTAGCGACTAGGGCAAATGGAATCGAAGAGAACGCATCATCCGATGAAGAGATGTGGAAAAGCAACGACACTGGTAACAGTTGGGGTGGACAGAATCGCATCATTCGGTGAAGAGATATGGAAGAGCAGCGGCACTGGTAGTACTGGGACAGATGAAATCGCATCGTCCAGTGAAGAGATGGAAGAGCAGTGACATTGGTAGCGTTGGGGGAGATGGAATCGCATCATCCGATGAAGAGATGTGGAAATCTTATGGAAAAACAACAACAATAAAGTAATCACACACGACAAAAAATTTACATACTTCAGAAAATTGCCTACGTCTACGGGAGTTGCAGAGGATTTTATTATAATGGAGGAATCACAATACAAAATGGGGACCAGCGTCGTCCTGGAGAGTATCGTGGTCTCTCTCTCTACTTCCTCTCACAACAGCACACAACGACGCACAGTTAAAGCAAGCCCGAGAGTTCTCTGTAAGCCTCTCTGTTTCGGCAAGTCCCGAGACTCTGTTCTTCTGGTAACAGCGTCGAACAGCAGCACCGGCAACAACGATGGAAACGGCGTCGTCCTTCTCAAGCCTCTCTTTATGCCGAGTGCTTCTCTCTTCCAACAAGTCCCGAGACTTTGTTCTTCCGACAATGACGACGGCAATGACGTCGTCCTTCTTGAGCCTCTCTTTCTGCCGAGAGCTTGTTTCTGTTTCGTACTCTGTTCTGTAAGTCTCAAGGAGGACGAATAAATAAAATCATAGAGGGAAACTTAATTTTCCCTTTAAGTGCAGCACACACTAGAGAAAAAGAAAATATGCAAAATCCCCTCCATGTCCTGCTCGAGTGGTGTGGACTAGGCTCCATAGTACTCAATAATTCTCCCACTTGGAGACTGGTTCACCCACTATATCGCCCTCTTCCTCAAACATGATATCCTCCACCTCTGCAACTCACTGCCCCTTGTCTTCATACTAGAAGACCCAAGTGTAACACCCTCTGTCAACATATCATTAAGGTTCTTTCTTCCACAAATTTTCTCAAGTAACAACTATCTGTCATCGTATAAAGTGATACCTGATCTGAATGTGCTTAGTCCTGGAATGAAATGTTGGGTTCTTGGCAAGGAATATGACACTCTAACTATCGCTGTAGAGAGTGCCATTCTGATTTTTTTGCCCAATTCCTCCAAGAAACCCTATAGCCAGATCTTCTCTTTTGTAGCTTCTGATATTGCAATGTACTCAACTTCTATAGTAGACAAATAAACTATTTTTTGTAGATTAGAACCACATGAAACTGCAGTACCACCCAAAGTGTAAACAAACCCTATGGTACTTTTTCTGCTATCAACATCTCCAGCTAAATCAGAATCAACATAGCCCCTCACCTCTAAGCTCTCTCCATAGAAACACATGCACGTTTATGAGGAGCCTTTTAGGTACCTTAGAATCCACTTCACTGTTTCCCAATGTTGTTTTTCTGGGTTACTCATGTATCTACTCACAACTCCTACTGCATGAACAATATCCGGTCTAGTGCAAACCATAGCATACATAAGTGAACCAAGGGCTGAGGCATAAGGAACCTTACTCGTGTAATCTTGTTCCTCCTCTGACTTGGGTGACTGATCCTTGCTGAGTCTAAAGTGTTGCCCAAGGGTGTGCCAACCGGTTTGGCCTTGTTCATATTGAACCTCCTGAGTATCGTTTTCACATGCTCAACCTGCGAGAGTCTCAACGTGCCTCTGACTCTGTCTCTGACAATTCTCATACCAAGGATTTGCTTCACAGCTCCCAAATCCTTCATTGCAAAGAGCTCTGACATCTGCTTCTTTAGATTATTTATCTCATCAATATTAGCCCCTACAATAAGCATGTCATTCACATACAACAAAAAAATAATGTAAGAATTGTCAAAAAATCTGACATAACAACAATGATCTGCCTAACATCTGATGTACCCTACACTGCACTTGAAGCTGTCAAATTTCTTGTACAACTGTCTAGGAGTTTGCTTCAGGCCATACTATCTCTTCTTCAGTCTGCAAACTAAACCTTCCTTTCCCTGTACTACAAACCCCTCAGGTTGGCGCATGTAAATGTCTTCTTCAAGGTCTCCATGAAGAAAGGTTGTCTTCACATCTAATTGCTCAAGAAATAAATCTTCAATAGCAACCATGGCCAGTACTAACCTGATGGTTGTAATCTTCACCACGGGAGAGAAAATCTCAGAGTAATCAACACCCTGCTTCTCCTGAAAGCCCTTTACAACAAGTCTAACCTTGTACCTCTTACTGTCATCATGCTCAGTTTTCACCCGGTACACCCACTTGTTGTGCAATGCCTTCTTCCCTGGTAGTAGTTCTGCCAACTCCCATGTTTGATTCCTAACAGGGAATCCATCTCATGCTTCATGGCCAGCTCCCACTTACTAGAATTTTCATCTTCCAAGGTTTCTTCGTAACTTTTGCGGTTCTCCACCATCTGTCAACATAATATAATTCAAAGTAGGTGAAAAACACTGAGGAGACCGAATAGTCCTAACTGCCCTACGAACTGCAGCTGCAGGAGTGAACGGCTTTGGATCTGACTGCAGAATAATAGGAATCGGTGCACTGGACCCTCTCTCCCCGTCACTCGCATCTCTACACTGCACTGTGGCTTCTGGTAGGTCATCCAATCTCACAAACTCAGACTCTTGAGGAGCTGGTTCAACAACTGTACTGGACTTGTCCTTGTACACAATCTTCTCATTGAAAATCACATTCATGCTTCTTATAATCTTTTGACCCTGATTATCCCAGAAACAATAGCCAAATGCCTTGTCTCCATAGCCAATAAAATAACATTTCTTTGACTTAGCTTCAAGTTTACTACAAGCATCAGAATCAACAAGAACATAAGAAAGACAACCAAAAGTTTTAAGGTGAGAAAATTTAACCTCTTTCCCGCTCCAGACCTCCTCAGGCAATCCACAATCCAATGGAACGGATGGCCCTTTGTTTATCAAGTACACTGCAGTACTGATTGCATCTGCCCAGAAAGTAGGTGGTAATCCAGCGTGCAGCCTCATGCTTCTAGCACACTCATTTATGGTTCTGTTCATATGTTCAACAACTCCATTTTGTTATGGCGTCCCAAGAATGGTCTTCTCCATTCTGATACCCAGAGTTGCACAATACTCCTTGAACCCGCCATCAATATACTCACCACCATTATCAGACCTCAAACATTTAAGTTTCAAGCCTGTCTCTGTCTCAACCATGGCTTTCCAAATTTTGAACACATTAAAAACTTCAAATTTATGCTTCAAAAAATAAACCCATACCTTCCTACTATGATCATCAATGAACGTGACATAGTAACAAGAACCTCCAAGGGATGCCACTAGGGAAGGTCCTCACACAAATGTATGCACAAGGTCTAGTTTTTCTTTCTTCAGTGTTTTGCCACTTTTCAAGAAACTGGCCTTCTTTTGTTTCCCCATGATGCAACTCTCACACATACTAAGATCAACTGATTTCAATTCTAGTAGCTTGCCTCTGGACAGAAGTTCTTTCATGCCCATCTGATTCATATGGCCAAGCCTGCAATGCGACAAATCTGTTGTGCTTTCTGCAATGGTAGTAGCAATAGTGTTATTCAAACCAGTAGTCGAATAGAGTGTACCAGTTTTCTTACCCCGAGCCAATACCAATGCCCCTTTTGTGACCTTCCAGGTGCTATCTGAGAACACCACTGAATGGCCACAATCATCTAGCTGCCCAACAAAAATGAGGTTCTTCTTCAACTCAGGAATGTGCCTGGCCTTTTGCAAGGTCCATTTGTTCTTGTTGAGGAGTGTAATGTCAATGTCTCACATCCCCACCACGTTCAAAGCCTCTCCAAAAGCCAGATACACCTTCCCAAAGTCACCTGCAACATAATTTTGCATTATCTCCCGATGGTAAGATGTATGGAAGGAAGCCCCTAAATCCAGTATCCAGTCATCAACTGGACTAGGAACTATAATCAATAGTGCATCTTGTACTTCTTCAGTTACCACATTAGCACTATCATTCTCGGTCTTCTTAGTGTTTTTACAATTCTTCTTTATGTGGCCAGCTTTGCCACAATTCCAGCAAGTTACTTGCCGACCAGGCCTTAACTTGCTCTTGCCCCTGTTCTTTCATTTTGATATGCCTCTGTTTGAGTTCCTGTCATGTGATCTCCCCCGAGAATCAACATTCAATGCTGAACTTGAACTCGAGGTCTCGCCTGAATCCCTCCTGCACACCTCCTCAGCCAAAATCAAATAACGAACATCATCATATTTCAATTTTGATTTACCGGCAGAATTACTGACAACCATTCTCATGGCTTCCCAACTATTTGGCAATGAAGCCAATAGTATCAGTGCACATATCTCATCATCAAATTCAATTTCAACAGACGACAATTGATTTGTGATAGAATTAAAATCATTCAGATGTTGTGCAACAGACGTACCATCTGCCATCTTCAAATTGAATAACTTTTTCATCAAATAAGCCTTGTTATTCATTGAAGGCTTTTCATACATACCTGACAAAGCCTCTATGAGACCTGCAGTCACCTTTACCTTGCTGACGTTGTGTGCAACGGATCTCGACAGGGTTAGCCAAATAATCTCCAGAACTTGTCGATCCAACAGATTCCAATCGGCCTCCATTTTTTTCTGGTTTCTTCCTCAACAGTGGAAGATGGAATTTTTTCCCCATAGAGGTAGTCCTCTATGTGCATCCTCCAGTATCCGAAGTCCGTGCCATCAAACTTCTCAATCCCCAATACCTTCACTTTATCTCTAGCTATCGTTTTCCCTTAGACCCGAACCTCAGCTCTGATACCAGTTGTTATGGAAAAACAACGACAATAAAGTAATCACGCACGACACAAAATTTATGTGGTTCAAAAAATTGCCTACATCCATGGGAGCTATAGAGGATTTTATTATAATGGAGGAATCACAATACAAAATGGGGACCAACGTCGTCCTGGAGAGCACCACGGTCTCTCTCTCTACTTCCTCTCACAGTAGCGCACAACGATGCACCGTTATAGCAAGCCCCAGAGTTCTTTATAAGCCTCTCTTTTCTGGCAAGTTCCGAGACTCTTTTCTTCTGGAAACAACGTCGAACAGCAGCACCGGCAATGATGACGGCAACGGCGTCGTCCTTCTCGAGCCTCTCTTTCTGTCGAGGGCTTCTCTCTTCCGGCAAGTCCCGAGACTTTGTTCTTTCGGTAACAGTGTCGAACAGTAGCACTGGCAATGGCAACGGCGTCGTCCTTCTTGAGCCTCTCTTTCTGCCGAGAGCTTCTCTCTGTTTCGCACTCTATTTTGTAAGTCCTGAGGAGGACGAATAAATAAAATCATTGAGGGAAACTTAATTTTCCCTTTAAGTGCAGCACACGCTAGAGAAAAAGAGAATATGAAAAATCCCCTCCATGTCCTGCTCGAGTGGTGTGGGCAGAGCAGCGACACTAGTAGTTGCTAGGGCGGACAGAATCACATCATCTAGAGGAAGAGATGGAAGATTAGTGGCACTGATAGCAGTTGGGGCAATGGAATCGCATCGTCCGAAGAAGAGATGGTGAAGAGCAGCGGCACTAGTAGCGGCTAGGGCCAACGGAATTGCATTGCCCAGAGGAAGAGATGGAAGAGCAATGGCACTGGTAGTGTCCGGGGTAGACGGAATCGAGAGCGAATCATTTGGGTTTTTCATCTTGGGAGGGTGTGGCAGAGAGTGAGTTATGGGTGAAGAGGCAAAGGGATCGATCTGCTATGATCGATCTGCAACAGATGTAAAGGGATCGATCTGCTATGATACCATGTTAGATGTTGAACTAAACCATATTAGAGGATGAATTGAACCACACCTTTACAATTGAGTAAGGGTGGTATTTATACAATTTATAATAGAGAACATAAGTTTTATATGATAAGATAAGTACAACATGGGATAAATCCCATGCGATCTTATCCAATAATTGAAGGGATTATGCTCATGCCTTATCAGATGGGACATGAAGTCGGAAACTGACCTGAGCAGAAATGGTCAATCTTACCATTCGTCTTCAACAAGTACCTATAACTAGACTAGTCTATTTGGAACCCCATGGAAAATATAAAAAAAAAAAAGAATTTGACCATTATTATTCCAAAAATAGTTTGTGAAAAGGAAAATTTGATCAAGTATCTCATTTTTAATAACTATTTTTAGGAATACTAATGGTCAAATTCTCATTTTCTTTTATTTTCTTTTCCATTGGGTTCTAAACAAGCAAAAGCTAAAGAGAAGAACAGGAAGATGGAAACAACAAAGAGAATCACATGAGTAGGACCAACAATGATCATGGTAAGAGTTTGCCTTTTCACCTAACACAAACCAAAGTCTTTATGTTGTCTCAAATATTAATTTCAAAAATTCAGAATAAATTGAAATTTCAAGATTTTCAAAAATAAAATAGTTAGAGCAATTAGCTCTTTGTGACAACTCTCCTTCATGATAGATCCCTATCTCAAAACACAGGGTAGAGTCTAATCAAAGATTAGTGTGACCTTCTTAGTATGTGCTAATAAAGAATCTAGTAGCCAATTACCGTATCTAACTCTAAAAAGAATTGTATCTCTATCTCAAACTTCCTTCTCAAAATCTAGGATAGTTTGTACCACAACGGCAAAACAAAATTTCAATTTTTTGACTAATTTTTTATTAAAAAATTTTCCTATCTCAAACTTCCTACTCAAAATTTAGGACAGTTTGTGCCACAGTGGCAAAACAAAATTTCAATTTTTTTGACTAATTTTTTATTAAAAAACTTTCCTATTGGACAATTTTCCCTTTGACCATTTTTTTTACATTTGTGTTACCATAGGAAACAAAAACAATATAGTTATGGTATTTGCCTTTATACTAGACATAGGAACCATTTTAGTGTTTTTCAGTTTATTTTTTTCTATAGTTTCCTACTGAAGCAATAAAAAACTTATTTTCTTATCCTTTTTAACATTTCTTAAGAGTTTCTTTGGAACCCATGGAAAAGAAAAGAAAATGAGAATTTGGCCAATATAATTCCCAAAAATAGTTAATGAAAAGGAGAATTTGATCATTATCTCAACTTTACTAACTATTTTTGGGAATAATAATGGTCAAATTCTCATTTTTTTTCTTTTCTTTTCTAGGGATTCCAAACATACCCTAAAGGTTAGAGGAATCAAGAAGAAACAAGAGGAATATTTTTCCTCCCTAAAAATGGGACAAATTGTGAAAAACTTTGGTCAAGGGGGAAACTTTCCAATGATATTTCTTCCAACACTTTCCTATTTGCATAAACACAATTGTAGATAGATGAGGCATCTCCCAACAACTGAATTTGATTCTAATTCTCATAAAGTTTAACTAAAAATAATTTATATAAAATATTTTTTATCAAAATAATTTAAATTAGTTAGTTATAAAACCATTTGTGGGAATCATAATATCTATAATATTAAATATAATCAATAATTCTTATGATTTATTAATTTCTCTTGAAATCATCATTTTGTCCCTGGGATGAGTTTCTCTTGGTGTAAAACCTCTCAACAATGTAAAAAATAAAAATTCTCCAAACTGGCTAGATGTAACAATCGTTTTCGCTCCAAAAAATTACATATCTCACATAAAACTCAGGTCAATTCCTAAGATCAAAAGAAGTGAAATCAGGAGGTGATTAGATTACTAGGCTCAAAGCCCAATTTCCCATTTAAGTGGACACCCGTCCTATGTGGTATACAAACATAATACTATATAATGATGTGACATCAAGCCAATGCAAGATCTTACATCCAAATATGCAACCAACTAAACATACAAAAATCTAAGTGAATTACTCCAATTTTTCACCATTATCGACCCAGACAAAATTTTGAGCTAGACACTCCAGGACGTAGTGTTGATACGACACCGATTTTCTAATGATTGACCACCAAAGTAGGGAGGCACGAATTGGGTCGGGGCAAGGTTTTTCCATAACCCTAACTCAACCCCATTCTTGCCTTTCCCCTATCCTTCGACCCCATTCCAGTCCTATCCCCAACCTATCCTTGCCCAAACCCATAAATAATGGTCCACAGAAAATTATTAACCAATAAACATTATAAAAAAAGTTTTTTAAATAAAAAATAAAAATTAACATGATGTATTTAAAGTTAAAACGACCTATTCATACACCATATATACCAAGATAGAACAAATAACCAATTCAAATTAAATTTATATGCATATAAATACAAATAACTTGTTCAAAATAATTGCATTCCATGATCCATTAAAATTTTTATAAACATGTAAAAATTATAAAAATCCTGCCAAGATACAAAAATAACAACTACCATGACAAAATTAAAATTAAAATAATCTTAATATACACCATATAAATGGATTAAATTTTAATTAACATGTCCAAAAAGAACTTCATGTGCATAAAAAAATACAAGCAACTAAATGAAATAATTAAAACCCCACCACATTGGATTGGATTATCAAGTATGACATAAACATCTTATAACATCAAATCAAAGTCATAAACAAATAACCATAGAAATCCACAACATCAAACCATTTACAACATACAATATCTCAGTCCTACAAATAACTTTTCACTAACAGTCATAAACATCTTATAACATCAAATCAAAGTCATAAACAAATAACCATAGAAATCCACAACATCAAACTATTTACAACATATAATATCTCAGTCTTACAAATAACTCTTCACAACTCACAAACTAACAGTCATAAACAAGTCAAGGTCCATCTTCAAATAGACAAGTCTTAGACAAAAAAACACAAGTTTATGAAAAAAAAACAATCAAAATTTATAAATAAATAATTATAATTAAAAATATAAATATAAATGTAAACTTACCATAAAATCAAATCAATCTTTTTCATCATCACCACATAGTTTAGCCAAGACATATGTAGGAACACAAGTTTATGCAAAAAAGAAATAAATAAAAGTTAAAATAATATTATAAAATAAATAAATAATTATTAAGTAAAATTATAAGTCCAAGATTAAACTTACCAATGAATTCAACTCCAACCCAATCCAACACACACATCAAGGTCTCCATAGTAATTCGACATAAGAGTACTACAATAAGTACTATTCACTTTACCATATGTACTAAATCTAACTCTGATGAAACTATAGAAAAAGGGACAACCAATATACCTCTTGCTATCAATGACAATGTTGGATATTTCCTACCATAAGTCTTTCATCACATAAAAATATCAAAATATGAATTCCTAGGGTTTAAGGGTTCATCCGTGTAGAAATCTAATTCAAATCTTGATATTGGTTCACTACTACTATCTTTAATAAATGACTCAAATTTTGACACATTATTTTCTATTCATGCTTGTGGAAGATACATCCATCTCTACATTGGACATTCCCCTTTTCTTCTGATGGCATTTACAAAGATTCATGAACTTTATGAACTTATTGCCTTTCATCTATGTACAACTTGTGATAATAGAACCCAATTATGTCCAATTTATACCTCAAATCTAACACAATTCCAATTGGTAAAACTAAAGAATAATTTTTCCAATACTTATCAAATTTGTTAAGCATTGATTTTGTCACCAAAGAAATAACATAACCATGGATTCATTCCACCTAGTTAATGCCAACTTAATGGCAAAAAAATTTACAAAAAAATTGTTCAAGGTGGGGTATTTAGTACCTAAGAATAACTCATTGACCTCACTAAACACCTCCAATCTAGAACATATTTCATTTTCCATTTTCCACTCTTCTTAAGTTGGCAATTCCATGTTTAACTTTCATGTTGTTTCAAATGTATAAATACAACTTTATATTCTAAAGGCACTTGAAGCATCTTATAAGTGCAGCTTCATCTGGTTTTACAATCCAAAATAAATTTTTTTTACAAGAAATTCTTAATTGATGAGTTGTTTCTTCAAATTTATAATCCAATCTCTTCAAATATCTATTACTTTTTTATTTGTCCAAGACCTTCTTGAACAACTATATTTAAAATTTGGGCAGCACATTGAAGATGTAAAAACTCTCCATCCAGTAAAAGAGGGTGAGAAAGTTGTTCCTTAATAATGTTATACAAGCGTCATTAGTAGAACATTGTCTACAGTAATGTTAGACAATTTTATTTCCATATTCCAATCTAAAGAGGAATTCAATTGAACTTCACACAATATATCTTATGTACGAGGAAAAGGAACATAAGCAAACCTAATGAAAGAAGTACAAATATTTAATCAACAATAGTGTAAATATAATATAAAATATGCAAACAAAAAAACAAAAAGTACGAAAATAAGTCTAAGATATACCTCAGAATGTGCTTTTGTAACTTCTGAGAGTCATCAATATAGCAAATTGTAATGGCCATGTACCTTGTCTTTTGCACTGAAGTTTACATTTTAGTCATGATGGCCACTCTACTAGGAAGTTTATCCAACTCATTCAATTTTTTTTTTACTATTATATATCTTTAAGAGATCTCTATTTAAAGTGGTACGAGAAATGGATTGACACAGAGGGTTCGCCTCCTTTATCATATTCCTTCAGTGTGGACTCTCAACTACAGACAATGTTTCTTCCTCTAATACAACCAACTTAGCGATATTATCTCTAAATCTCTCTTGATTAAACACATGATTTTTGAGACTTGTAGCTCTAGTAATTTATTATGTATGGAATAATAATTGTTATCGAATGTCAAGATTTTTCATTTTTGAGCACCTTCTCAAATTTTGAAAGCAAGTAGAATTTTTATTTCTACTAGGTGCTTTTAGTTCAACTTTACAATAATTACATCTAGCCATGTCTCATCTATTTAAATTTTATGAAAATATTTCTACACCATTGAAATTGATCTCCTTTTTATCCATCTCCCTTGTGTTATTGAATGTTCTGGAGCTCGGGTTGTACCATTCGCGGCTTGTCTAGAATTATCGATGGCTAGAATAGCATTATGAATGGCCAAGTACCTTCCTTTATGTACTAGTATTGCCTTCACTTACAAATGAATGACCAAATTTTCAATTGTAGCATGGTATGTCTTGTTGGCCTAGGTGGTTTCTCATAGCACAAGAACCCTTTCTTGGGAAATTCCATTATTTCAAAGCTCTAATAACTGAAATTCACACAAAAAGATTTCAATTCTCTTTAAGCCACGTGTAGTTCAATACAAGTTTTTTACAAATACAATCTCCCCAAGAGATTGGCTAGATTCTAGCTCTTGCTGGCCCTTTCTATCTAGATTAAAAAAGTTTTGGATGAACCTTTCACAAGTTGAAAAGAAAAATAGGAAAACTTACATTCGTAACTTGGAGAGTACCTTCTCCTTGAGATATCCAAGCTTCCACTTCTTTTGTAGCACAATGTAGAGTAATGGATCTTGTATAATGTGAAATGCAAGGAAAGGAAGGGAAAGAGTAGTGGATTTTGCAAGGTTGATGCTCTCTTTCACTCAAAAGTACTATAGAGAATATATGCAAGACCTAGAGAATAAAGGTATATAGATTTGCCAATAAATACTCATTAACTTTTTTATTTATGGTTTGGTGGGGCATTTGTAACTTCCTCAAGCCAAACTAGTTATTTTTTGCCCATTTTCAAAAATCAGTACATTGATTGATTGTTCGTTGTAAAGTGATTGATCGATCATAACGACTTTTTTTGTGTTTGGATGTGACTTATTGATCGATCTATTATTACCGTTGATCCTAAAAATTGAAGTCGATCAATCATTACCAAGGGATGATTGATCAATAAAAATTTCCTCTAGTTGTGCAACGCAAGTATGATCAATCAATGAACTTTTTATGATCGATCATGTTTTATGTCCCTGATTGGCAAGATTTTGTCTGATCGATAAAAAATATGGGATGATCGATCATTCCATGTAAATTTCACTTTTGTGGACAATATTGATCGATCAATCCAAATGGGATTATCGATCATGCCTTATAGCATGATATGGTCATGTTCTGGATGATCGATCAATTGACTATGATTGATCAATCATGTTTTATTGTCCTGGCCTGCATACTTCTGGATGATCGATCATTGGGAGATGTTGATCAATTACTCCAATGCCAGTTCAACTAAATTGACTTTTAAAGTATGGGAATGATTTAGTCTAAGTGCTCTAACATATTCTAATGTATATGATGTACCTAAACATGTTTATCTACAATGTATGTCATTAAGCTCTATGTACACCATTGTACTTTAAAGAAGGGTGATAGAAAAACTGAATGATTTAGTCTAAATGCTCTAACATATTCAAAAGTATGTATATGATGTTCCTAAACATGTCTATCTACAATGTATGTCCTAAAGCTCCATGTACACCATTGTACCTTAACGAAGGGAGTTAGGAAAGCTTTCTTACATTTGTGACTAAGTTTTGACATATAACATTGACACTTAAACTCTAGTATTCTCATTGTCTTCTTCTTAATGGGCTTCTTCTAGAGATGTCCTTCAATGTTGCTTGAGGTCTTGAATAAGTTTGATCGTTTTGAAGGTTTAGACCTTGAGATGCCTTGAGTCTTGAACGTAAAGTATATGAAATACTTTAGTTTGTAAAGTTTTAGTTCTATTAAGTTTTGTTATCATTAAAATCGATAAGGGAGTCAACCTAAGGTTAGCATGTCTCGGCCATAGAACTATAATTGATAACACAATCACCTCAAGAATAAGAAAATAGAAACAAAACATAATTTCACAAGGTATAAAACTACATATAGATTAAAAAATCAAACAGGTAGCTTACTAACCTCTTGATAAGCGGATTCATTGGTGAAGATCGAAGATAATTCAACTCCAAATTGGTGGAGACACCAGAAGGAATGAATGAAGGAAAAAAAATAAAAGAATTTGGTTATGCTGTTAGGGCTCTGGAACGTCCTAGTTTTGATTTCCAAAAGTAAGTGAGAATCGATTAGGAGAAATGAGAATAGTGATTCGGGATTTGGAGAGGCAAAAATGGAGATGGATTAGGGTTTTTGTGGCAGCAATTTGAGATTTCAATACTTTCATAATTCAACAAGACAGCAATCATGGTGATAATAGGAAAGGGGGAAAAACGATCAGGCTTACAGAGATGTATTAGGGTTTCATAAACAATTCGTGACATTGAGACTTTCATAACTCGACAAGACGACAATCACAACAACAACAGGAAAAGGGGTAGAAAACAATTGGGTTTCTACTATGGTCCCTGATCTAACACAGTGATTCATAGGGAAGAAGAAGAGAAGAGAATAATCAAGCAGAAAATGAAGCTTGAAAACCTTAGGTTCGTTAAGGAGAACGCACACCCTTGAGCTCGTTTAGGACAACTCAAAACCCTTTGTTTAACCTAAATCAAAACTTACCTTTTCTCATTCATTTAACCCCTTAAGTAGGGTTTACACTAACAAGGGTTCAAGAGAAAGAATTAAAATAATGCCCCTGCAGCATACTAACTCATCAATTAAAATAAAAATGACATAAAAGTAAATAGAAAGAAAAGAAATTAATTTAATACTAAATGACTCAGCCACTGCGCTTCTGCATGACTCGGCCTTCTATTGAGTTCATAACATCTTCTAAGATATATCAGGGTTTCTGTGGCAGCAATTCGAGACTTCAAGAGTTTTAGAACTCGACGAGATGGCAATCTCAACGGCAACAAGAAAGGGGGTAGAAAGGAGGAAGAAAAAAATTGGGCTTTCTCAAGGAAGTCTAACTCTTTTTCTTCCAAAACTGCCTCTAAACTAAACTTTAGTCATTCATGGGGAAGGCAAAAACTTGAGTCTTTATTTCTAAATAACTAGATATTAATGTCTAAGTGAAAACTATCCTGTGTTAAAATTTTATTTTATTAAATACCCTGAGTAAAGTTATAAAACTATATGTCATTTAAATTTTTTAATAAGGGCATTGTAGGTATAAGTCAATGCCGGTTGGGTTCGGGAATACCCATCCCCGATGTGAAATCCAACGGGGTTTTTTCTAATTCCCATCGCTAGTTTTTTGTGTTGGGTAAGGTGAGGTTCCCCGGGAAACCGGATCCAATGCCCACCCCTACGCCAAATGATGAAATCTATAGAATCAAATAATACATACTCAAGTTGTTGAAAAACCATTCTGAGTAGGGCTACATAGCAAAAACACTAACAATTAAAGAATGGTCACATATAGTGATCTTAAGTTTATTAGTTGTGACAAGTAATTTTAGGATGGCCTTAAACCTAAATTTCACATGGTATAAGAGCAAATTTTATGAGTTGACCGAGTCAATAGAAAAAGATAATGTGATTATTTTCTTATCTCATCTTTGTTAGTTTAGTTTAGTTTTCTTTTCCTTGATTACTGTCTTTTCTATTAATTTATCTCCCACTTTTAACTTCTAGATTTAGCTTCTTTGTTTAATTACTAGGATCTTTGTGTTTAATTCCCTTTACGGTCTACTTGGCCTTGATTTCCTCTACTTTATTCGGCCTAGTCCCAAGTCTCAAACCTTAATTCACTCCTTCCGTGTATCTGCCTATTTCACTCATCTTGTCGAATCCTAGTGTTGCAGAGATCCATCAAGACACTGCTAGCCCTAGTATGGCAGTCGAATGAAGTGACATACGAGGAAACGTCTACACACCCAGGAAGTGGTTTGGAGCTTGCAAAATGCCATGAATTCTATCGAAACTCCAAATCATAATTTCCAAACTCTTTTTAAACGAAAGAAATCAAGATCCTACCATTGGTTGGAAAAGAGTTGTTTGGTTTTGTGCTATGAATTCCACATCTCATGAAAGAAAATAAGATTAAGGTTATAGTGCAGAGAATTGGGCATCAGTACCAACATATTGAGCTACATTGAATCTAGAATTTATTTCTCTTCTTGAGACTCTCCCTCCCTCCCCATCACCTTAAAAAAACTTATCAGACCAGCTGATTGCATCGTGATCAATTAAGAAATGAACTTTCAGGCCTCTATGACCTAACAAATGCTACAGAGTATTTTCCCAGCTACTAAAGAATTGAATTAGATGTGGGTATCATGTAATGAATCTTCCGAGTATCAAGCTCTAAAGGCCAGGAATTGATTCCAGATTGTACTTCGCAGGAGACATTGGAGCTTCAGTCTCAGCATTCTCCTCTAATTTAAGTTTCTCTGCGGCACCCAGATTCTGTAAGTAGGAGTAAGATGGGTTTGAAGAGGCCTCGGGATTGCTTATCCTGCTTGCAAGGAAGCGCCTGATCAAGCGTCTCAAGAATGGAGCCATGGTGTCAGGTTCATGTTCTAAATAATACATAATCCCTCCCATGCATAGACAGAAGAGAGCCACCTGAGATAATTAAGAGTAGGGGATAACAATAAAAAATAGTTAGCATGCATTTTCTCTCTACTCAATTCTAATGTTGAAATGATTTGGCATGTTTTCTGCAACTAACTGGAGTAAGATGATGTTAAAGCAAATGAAACGAAGCTCCATAAAAAAAAAATGATAACAAAGATTACTCGTACCTCGGCATTCTTAATATCTGGAAGGAGATGGCGATTCACTAAGATATACCACAGGGAATCTCCGGCTCGGGGAAGCACATAGAGAGCTAACTCTGCTCTCCTGCCTTTCTTTTCCAAAAGTACAGAAAGGGCAGCTATTCCACCAGCAAACCAGTACAAAAGTTTGTGATCTTTTGAAGCCACCTTTCTATGTAGACAAATTACTCCCTAGCACCAAACAGAACTATCATCACTACCACTAAAACAGCATGATTCAAAGGAAAGTAAAAAAAGAATAGAAGAGGAAGATATATGATGAGATAGCTACCTGAAAGATGCCAACAAAAGCAGATAAAAATGTTGTTGATCGAATAGCATCTAGAACAGCCGTCGAGCTGACATGAAAAGGAGACTCCAAGAACTGGATATTATCAGGTCCAAAGTAAGAGATTAATTGCCAACTGAGTGTATACAAATTTAGAAACTTATAATACCAACTATTGACCATTTAAAAAAAGAAAAAAAAATTAAGCACTATGATACCAAGGAATACGAAGATCCAAAGTTGAGGCCTAAACATGTACCCAACTGTCCAAACACTTATGAAAATTGACATATAGAAGGGGCTTGTTGCTGGTGCCTCTGGCACAATTTTCTAGGGAAACTTGATTTGCATTTTCACCGAAAAAGAATAAGAAATATACAGTTGTTTCCTTTCAATAATAGGTAAACTTATTCATGGAAGTTATCAGTGAGACAAAAAACATAACCATACGAAGCATAATTTGCAGTTCCCTAATTTCCCTGACAAATATCAATTCACCAGATCATAGTTTTTCATAAAGATTTGCTTGTGTGAGTTTAAGATGAATTCTCATAATTCTGAAAAAGAATAAAAAAGATACAGTTGTTTCCTTTTAATAATAGGAAAACTTATTTATGGAAGTTATCAATGAGACAAAAAACATAACCATACGAAGCATAATTTTCAGTTTCCTATTTTCCCTGACAAATACCAATTCACCAGATCATAGTTTTTCATAAAGATTTGTTTGTGTCAGTGTAAGATGAATTCTCATAATTCTAAAAAAGAATAAGAAAGATACAGTTGTTTCCTTTTAATAATAGGTAAACTTATTCATGGAAGTTATCAATGAGACAAAAAGTTTAACCATAAGAAGCATAATTTGCAGTTTCCTGATTTCCCTGACAAATATCAATTAACCAGATCATAGTTTTTCATAAAGATTTGTTCGAGTGAGTGTAAGATGAATTCTCATAGTTCTGAAGATGAAACCACTTAAGATAATTAGCTAATGTTTTGCCTCCTCAGGTATGAATCTCATTCTAGCGCAAGAATGCTTGCTTATTTCCAGAACACCACCTCCCTTATTAAGTACATGTTTCTCTGATAGATGCCTTTTTAGTTTTCTCAGGTCTATGCAACACATCAAAACATAAATACATTACACAAACAGCTTTAGTTTTAAGAAAAAGATGGAACTTTTAGCATTCATCGTGGAGGAGGTAAAAGAAAGTGAAAAATAAACAATGATCAGAGATTGCTTCTAAACTAAAAATAAAGTATCAGATCACTTGCAAGTCCACAAATATTTTCAATAAAAGCAAGTCTAGTATGTTCCACAATTGAGCATTGAAATAATGCATATCACACTGTGTACCTATTCAGCAAATTCAAGAGAAGTAGCATACCTTCTGTAGGTGAAGAACAACAAATGGTACAAATGTCAATGAGAAATATAATGGAAATGTTTTCCTAAAAGTTGCTGAAGCAGCACGTCCATTTTGAGCCAAACATGAGTTTGTGTCAGGATGAATTAAAGAACATGGGATAATGGAGGGATATTCCTCCAACTTTACAAAGCTGGGAGGCCTCCTCCTTTTAGATAAGAATGCCGACAAAGCAACAATGTCAACAGGAGAGCCTCTGCAGCTATCCTGGACTGCCTTGTATATTGGCTCTGCCACTGGTCCAGTCTTTTGGATAAAATCTTGATAAGCTTTAGGTAAACTCTCCGGCCGCATAACAAAGGCATACATGACCTGACACCGAGAATAATTTTGCATAAGCAAAAAAAGTAATAGCCAAGTAACAATGACAATAAAAATTTTTGTAGGCAATTCAGTTGTGGTAATAGATGGAGATCTTAAACCGTGCACTAAAGCGGACATAGTGAATCAAGTCGCTGGAAAACAATGGCAAGCATTATGTTTGTGATGAGAGATAGCGTACAACCCTTGTGCTAATGGTGGAAAATTAATGAAATCGTTGTCAAACTTATACTACAAATTTAACCAATACAGGAAAAAAGAGAAGCATAAAGAACTTTGTTTTTTATTTTTTATTTTTTTCCAAATTGCAGATGGTAAGTAACATATTGTGATTGTGGGCTTCTGGCACAGCTCATAAACTACAGAATCATGACGTGCAAAAATGATAAGTAATTGAACACTGGCAGTTCATGGATACTGAGCCAAGACATGTCAATCATCATCACAGACAGATCCTTCTTTCTTCACATTCTGGCCTTTTTTCCACATCATCTATGGAGTGGAGTTAAAGCATACAATTTAGATAAGGCCAACATCTCAATTAATACATATAGAAAGCAGAAAGCTATGCAAACATTCATCAGGGAATTCCACCTGCAAATGAAAAATAGACCAACCCTGAGATTGCAACAACAGTAGAATGCCTGGCGTGGGGCATAGTAGAATAAGATTTAGGTCACCTGACTACATGCTAAAGCAAAGAGCAAAGAATCTCCGTGTCTCCAATGGCTACCCCAAAGATGAAACTTGTTCTTTGATTTTGCAGAATTATATGCACACTGTAGAACAGAGATGTAGAACCTGTTAGAGTAGGAAACAAGATTCAATTTGCATAATCTCTAGCACTAAAAAAGGGACACTAAAACAACTAATTTAAAAACTTGCTTCAGACCTGTGCAAGTCTTGCTAAGAGATACAAGGCAAGAGTGCGCCTCCGACTTGACCCATCTACTGCTAAAATGGATAGTCCAGCGATTGAACCTGCTAGAATTCTGCTGCATCATACCCCTTAATTAAGTCATCTACATTGGATAAAGTTCATGCACCACTAATACACAAAACCATCAGCAAGCACCCAGTCTCAAACATCTAGGGAAAAAAGGAACATGACATATATAAGAAGGCAACAGCATATTGCATGCACAACTGAGCCAAAAAGATAAAAAAGTGTAGGTATAAAAAGCATCTGTATTACAAAAAGTACAATGGAAGTAGAACTTACGGATTTAAAGGAGTCTCTTTCTTCCTGAACTTCCTCAAGAAACATCTGATGGCATGATAAGATCCAGTAAATCCCCCAAAAAGCAACCCAATACGACATGCTTCTTCTCTTACGATCAAATCTTTTTCCGATACAAGTTGCTACAAAAAGAAAAAATGTTGTCAAATAACTAAAGTCAGACATTCACAAACATAAGAGAAACCCCTCTAGAAAAGATTGACGTTAATAAAATGTTTCTAATACTTTCACCAGCTGCATAAACTATGGCAAAATCAGAGAGCATTAAAAATTGGGGAGAGAAATATGAGAAGACTACTTTTCTGTAAATAAAAATGAGTGCATAAAAATTGCAATAATTTCACTTGAGCTTAAATTTTATTTGCCAAATCAGAAACTAAGAATGAAGAGACTATGTACATCGTCAACATTAGTAGGATTAGCAAATGAGCAAATCTACATTAAAATATTAGTATAGATGCCCATTTCAACCACCAAGGCACTGCTGAGTAAAATCGTCTACTAATCCCAGCAGAGACCCTGAAGCTCTGAAGAAGGCTTCTAGTCCCCCTCAAATCAACACTGCTAGCCGAGGTCTAGCATTTTTTCTTCAGGAAATACTTCTGAAAAGCTGGTGATTCTCTTGTAAGTTACTTTACAAGCTAAGTGGTTTCAATACAAGACGCCCAACCTATCATCAAAGGAATTACAGAACTGTGATTCTCAAACATAAATTGATCATTAGATAACCAAAATTACTGAACCTGGCAAATTAGCTCTTACAAATAGTTTGCATCAAGTACAAACCCAGTCAAAAAATTAAGTGCATTAAAAACAAACTCTTAAAGCTTTTTGAAAGATAGAAAATCCCCTTCAACACATAACTGCACTCAGGTCCTAGAAGCTAACAGACACTATATCCTAGCTCATGCAACCCAGGTATTCAGGACCCCCTAACTAGTTGCTAGACGTTGGACCCTGTACAATGTAGAAGGGACACAGATATGAAATGCAATATGTGGATGACTTGTAAGTCGATCTGAAAATTCTAATTACTGGCAGTGGTAACAAATGGAAAAGATTTTAGATAGAAAAGAAAAAAGGATTGAGCCTTAAATAGTATTAAGATTAAGATTTGGCACAATGGCCACAAGGAGGGTCTCTAGTCTGAGATCTTGGATTCAAGTGTCACCAGAGGCTTTGGGTGTATTGTGTGCGTATTACTATCAACATCCGGAAAATGTAAAAGATTTATATTTTATAGGTTCCCTTTACTATTGAAAACAAGGGACTAAAGACCTGCTCACCCCACGACTGAAGGAAAAAAAGGCACAACAAATTATACGTATAGACTCCACATTGCTAGGTTAAAAAGGAAACGAGGCTACCCTAAAAAATGATACCCCAATAAGCACAACAAGATATAAAAATTCAAAATTCTATTTTTGTTGAGTTCCAAACCGGTGAAACATTGAGCAATTGGAGAAATTCAAATTCCTAATCCGAAAACCGATACGAACACACACAATTTCATCCATCGATCAGAGACAAATAAAGCGAACCGAGAGGAGGAAGAGGAAACAACAATGATAAACGACAGAACATCGAGAAATAATTAGGTAGAAAATAGACCTTAAGATCGAGAAGAGAGGAGTAGGAGTGCCGCTTAGCAAGCTTGAAAGCGCGGAGTAGGATACCGATTCCCGCGCGAACTCCGTAAGAGAGAAGGAAGCTCTGGCAGAGGTTACCGATGGCATTGGCGACACAGGAATCGTCAGGATGATCGCAGGGCGGGTATTTACCGCGGGCGTGTCTCTGACGGCGCTGAAGCTCCTCGATGGCATCCCGGAGACGGCGCTCGACGGTTCCGTCGGAGACATCTCGATCAAGACGCGGAGAGGGAGGGTCGTGGGAGGAGGTAAAAGAGGGTTTGGAGAGGAAGGGCATGACGTCGAGCAAGCGAAGGTGGTTTACTCTTTCCTCTGCAATTCTGCATCTGCTGCAGAGAGGATCGGGGAGGTGCAAATTGCTGATAAATGATGTCAACCTTACTATATTTCGCGCTCAAATTTGGTGGCGACGCCGTGACGCAAAGACAAACGATTACAGGCTTCTTAAAGGTCTCGTATGTTGATTGGGCAACAGCAAAAGTTGCTGATATTAGCAATTGATCTGTGCTGACTGCTTCACTGCAAAACGGATCTTCATTAACGCACGGACGGCTGCGTAGGTTGTTCGAGTCAATCGGTTCAACTAGCAAACCTGACTGAATTGGTCGGATTTTATCCTCACTCTAGGTCTTACGAACCAGCTCTAAATTGAATCTGGTTCAACCGGCCACACTCTTTACCCCTTTATCAATTATTGTAAATGTAGTATTATGTATGTTGTTATATGATGTTTTACTGGCTTCTTCTAATGTTATAAACATGTTGTTATATTTTTTAAAAAATTTAAAAATATTATATTTTTATTACTTTTTACTATATATCGTTTATTTGCCTTGTTTACAGAGTGTTAACTGGGTAAATAAATAGAACACGAAATGCCTTAAAAGATAATCGAATGTCATAAACATGTTGTTATATTTTTTTTAATTTTTAAAATATTATTTTTTATTACTTTTTACGATGTCTTTTATTTGCCTTGTTTACCGAGTGTTAACTGGGTAAATAAATAGAACACGAAATGCCTTAAAAGATAATCGAATGTTATCAACATGTTGATATATTTTTTTTTAATTTTAAAAATATTATCTTTTTATTACTTTTTACTATATATCGTTCATTTGTCTTGTTTACCGAGTTGTAACTAGGTAAATAAATAGAACACAAAATGCCTTAAAAGATAATCGAATGTTATAAACATGTTGTTATATTTTTTTAATTTTTAAAAATATTATTTTTTTAATACTTTTTACTTTATGTCTTTTATTTGCCTTGTTTACCGAGTGTTAACTGGGTAAATAAATAGAACACAAAATGCCTTAAAAGATAATCGAATGTTATCAACATGTTGATATATATATTTTTAATTTAAAAATATTATCTTTTTATTACTTTTTATTATATATCGTTTATTTGCCTTGTTTACCGAGTTGTAACTAGGTAAATAAATAGAACACAAAATGCCTTAAAAGATAATCGAATGTTATAAACATGTTGTTATATTTTTTTAATTTTTAAAAATATTATTTTTTTAATACTTTTTACTATATGTCGTTTATTTGCCTTGTTTACCGAGTGTTGACTAGGTAAATAAATAGAACACGAAATGCCTTAAAAGAATCGAACATTATAAACATGTTGTTAATTTTTTTTAATTTTTTAAAATATTATCTTTTTATTACTTTTTACTATATATCGTTCATTTGCCTTGTTTACCTAGTGTTAACTAGGTAAATAAATAGAACACAAAATGCCTTAAAAGAATCGAATGTTCTAAACATGTTGTTAATTTTTTTTATTTTTAAAAATATTATCTTTTTATTACTTTTTACTATATATCTTTTATTTGCCTTGTGTACCAAGTGTTAACTGGGTAAATAAATAGAACACGAAATGACTTAAAAGATAATCGAAACGGTATACGGATAGCCTTATTTTATTTTATCCATATACCATTTATACCCTATTCATCATTTGGAGTGAACAACTTGTTGGGCCTCATTACTCTTAAAATAAGAATTTGACATCAGAAAATGAATATAATCACTAATATTCAAGAGGTATTGGTGCAATTTCATGAATTTTAGGCTAAGAAGTCCTAAGAGTTGGAATGGAGCAACAAAGATTGAAAATAATTTTTTTTTTCAATTTAGAACTTCAACTACTATGGATTTAAAAATAAAATATTGATAAATGTTGCTAGCTTTATTACCAAAATTAATAAAATATTTATAAAATATTTACTTACCCTTTTTAAAGTCACCATAAATTGGGTTTTTGTGTATGTTGGCACAAAAGTTTGGTAGATTGTGATGATCAAATGGAATTGAAGCTACAAGTGGATTAGATTAGTCTGCCAACTGACCTCAATTTGTATCGTAAAACTCAATGTAATATGCAAATGAATAGATTAGATTAACAAGTTTTGATTTAAAAATTTGCATGTGTCAATAAGAAAACCTTAACAAAACTATCCAATCCACAAATTAAAATGGATTTGACTTGAGCATAAGACTATTACTTGTTGAAGGTGCTACAAAGAGAATTAGACTACAATCTAACAGTATTTTAAAGGAGAAATATCTAAAAATTCCCTCTAGAAAATTTATATCCAAAATCCTTATTGATCAAATTTCGTTTCCATAAAATCCACTAAGTGTCTCAACCATCTCTTTCACCCCATTCTAATTTAATAAACTCTTTTAAACACCGCCAGATAATAAAAATAATTTAATTAACCACATTAAAACATCAAAAACCCTATTAATACAATTTTTAATCTAAAAACCCCTCATTCAGTATTTTTTACTTCCAATAAAAAATCATCCAATAGATTACTCAAATATTTAGATGAACAAAAAGGGGGGGAAAAAGAATGGACCAAAGTCTATACAAATTTAGATGTGAAAATGGTTTGCTCAAATAAACCTAGATGGAAGGGAGAATAATTTATCAAAGTTAAAGTCAATATTTCATTTAGATTGTCGACAGACTTTTCTCCAGTTCACTCCACTTTGTAAATGTGTACCTCGTAGATAGGTGACTTGTTGTAGAATTCGTGATATATAGAGATCTAATAGTGATGTATAGTGAAATAGACCAAAAAAATTGATTTATGAGGTGAATAGATGTGAAGTGAAAACTACGGAGAAACACTAGAAAAGATACCCAACAATCAAACATAGAAATATCATTTCTTCTCTAAAAATGTCTTTGGAACCTCAATTCACATAATTATCTATGTGACGAGTAGTTGCTAGTGAAAGAGGTCCCAAGTGAAGAGACAAGTACTACTAATAACTAATAATGTTAGTGAACACATGTTAAAGCCTTAGTAAAATAAAAGTACAATTAGCTTGATCAAAGGAAACAACTTAATCACTTATAGATCTTTCACTACTTCTAGTTAGGTCAGGTTTTGTGCTAAGAAAAATAATATGATACAAAATTAATTTTCTTTGACTAATTTTTACTGTAAATTATTATTAAAAACAAATCTTTTAAACCAATTTGTTGTGTTTATGCCTTGACTGATTTTTATCTCTTTAACTTACATGAGAGGAGACAGTAAGATAACACCTACACAAACACAAAGGCAACTCGATCAAATAAACAATTATTGGTTTACCCTTTTTTTTGTCTTTTGACATGAACCTTTTTTTATATGATCACAAGGCAATAATGTGTTATATTTTTATATATATCAGGTCTTATATGATACATAACCCTTCTTTATGTGCCTCTCCATTGCAACTTGTTTTATCAAAGACAAACTGTACAGATAGGAGATACAACCAACAAGTGTGGCTATTGGACGAGTTCATCTACCTAGGAGCTTAACTTAGGTCCCTTTTTTTTATTATTCGCGAACGACCCGGACTAGATCTCAGACCAGACCTGAATCAGAGACCCAAACTTGGTCAACCCAACGGACAAAAAGTGGACCGGACCAGTTCTCGGACCGGACCGGAATGAGAGACCCAAACCGGGTCAACCTAACGGTAGGAAGCGAACTGAACCAGCATTTATGGGTGATTTTATTCTGATCCTCGCCGATTTTCTTGCATCATGTCGAAAGAATCAACACCGATTATTCATGTACAATCAAAAACTCTGGTTTTACAACCATCGTCATTCTTACTGAAGTAAACTACGATGTATGGTCCCAGATCATGGAGATGCAAGTTGCAGGACGCGAGAAGCTCGAATATATTATGGGAAAACACCACTCCTACAAGAAACCGATGCCTCCTATACGAAGTGTTATACTGAAAATTAAAAAGTCAAGGGGTGGTTGCTAACCTCTATGTCACCAGATATTATGAAGCGCTATATTCGACTGTGCGCCGCACGCGAAATCTGGAATGCTCTGGCAAAAGCTTTCTATGATGGGTCAGATGAATCACAATTATTTTCATTGAATCAGAGAGCTTTCTCCACCAAACAGACTGATTGCCCTCTATTAACGTATTATGGTGGTCTTGTGGAAATTTTTCAAGAACTTGATCATCATGACAAAATTATAATGAAAAATTCTGATGATGTTATCACCTATAGAAAATCCGTTGAAAGATTGCGTGTACACATTTTTTTAAATGCATTGGATGCAGAATTCGAACAAATCCGCGGGGAAATTCTCAGAAAGGACCCGAAATTGGATCTTGAAGAAGCCTATACTTACATATGTCGTAACTTTGTTCGCATAACCACTTTAAATAGTGAAGTTGATCGTGTTGAGTCATCTGCAATGGTGGCACGTCGAGCTAAGCCTAAAATAGCTCGACCAACTGGTCCTACCAGTGATCAAAATCGCAGCTATGAGGTTAGAACAGCAAAACCAAAGCGCATTTGTACTCACTGTGGTGTGACTAGGCATACAAAGTCACGATGTTATGAACTTATTGGGTATCCAGAATGGTGGGATCCTTCCAAAATGCTTTGCAAACGGAACTCTAAACCAAATAATCATGTTTCCATTGCAGTAGCAGAACCCTCCACCTCTCACACAATTGAGGATGCATTAATTTTAATTGCTACATCTGGTAAGATTCTTAATACTTCCGCTCCTAGTAGAAATAGTGAATGGATAATTGATTCTTGTGCTACTGATCATAAGACCTTTGATAATCATCATGTTAAAATTATGAAACCATCTGAACAACATATCATATCTACAACAAATGGTACTCCCTTTCACATTATTGGAGAAAGTTCTATTACCCTCACTTAAAAATCTGAGTTTTGATTTTGTATTAGTTGTTCCAACCCTCAATCATAATTTATTATCAGTGGCTCAAATAACTCGCACTCTACATTGTATTGTGATTTTTTGGCCTAACCTTTGTGTTTTTAAGGACATTCGAACTCCGAAAGACAATTGGTTATGGTACTAGAAGGGGCAAGCTCTATTACCTTGATATGAAGCCAAAGAGTTCTTATCAATTAGCCCAAACATTCTCCGTGAAGAATAAATCTGCAGATTCTGAATTTTGGTTATGGCATACACAATTGGGTCACTCATCCTTTGGTTATTTAAAAAATTGTTTCCAAAAGTCTTTGCTAAATTATTTGTTTCAAATTTTAAGTGTGATGTATGTGAATTGGCTAAAAGTCATCGTGTTCCATTTCAAATAAGCATGAATAGAAGTCCAATACCCTTTTATGATTATCTACTTTGATGTATGGGGTCCAACAAATATAGCCTCTTAGTGATAAACGGTGGTTTGTTTCCTTTATTGATGATCACACTCGTATGACTTGGATTTGCTTATTGAAGTAAAAAAGTGAAGTTAGTTCACTGGTAAAACAATTTCATAGAATGATAGCCACTCAATATCATTCTACAATATAAACTCTCTGAAGTGACAATGGTGGAGAATTTGTTAATCAACGTTTGAAAGAATATCTAGATGATCATGGTATTACTCATCAAACTACTTATCCGTATACCCCTCAGCAAAATGGGGTTGCAAAGTGAAATAATCGCCACCTTCTTGAGGTTGTTCTTGCTTCCTTATTTGAAGCTCATATGTCGGCTAGTTACTGGGGTGAAGCCATCATAACTGCAGTTTATCTTATCAACCAAATACCCTCGAGTGCGTTACAATTTTAGGCTCCCTTGAGTGTTCTTCATGAAACCATCAGTTCACTTATTGTGTTGAATCTAATACCTAGAGTTTTTGGGTGTGTAGCCTTTGATTATCTCCATAAGCCATTGAGAAATAAATTGGAACCCTGAGCTTTCAAGTGTGTCTTTGTTGGTTATGCTCAACATCAGAAAGGCTATCGCTATTATCATCCTCCCTCTAGCAAATTGTATGTCACTCTTGGTGTGGTATTTCACAAAAATAACATGTATTATTCTACTCTTGAATCTTCAATACAGGGGGAGAACATGATTGAATTGAAGACCCTTAATCATCATTTGGACACCTTGGATACTACAAATGGTAAGTATTCAGATTATAACAATCAACATCAAAATGATACAAATCAGCATGATTCACAGGATGGAGATAGACAAGACCAGATGGAAGTGATGCAACCAGAGTCTCAACCGACATCTTCCACCCTTAATAGTGTACCAGTGGATCAATTGTTTTTTGAGTCTGAGTCCATGTCTGAGCCTCAAGTTCTGAAACTCAACTAAGAATGCTACCTCATTGAACCACAAGAGGAAAACCTAGAGTCAATTATGAAGCTCTTCTCACCTCTAAATCTCAGTATACCATGCATAATTTTGTGTCTTATCATAGACGGTCAAAGACAAATGAAGTATTTGTGAATCAATTATCTGCTATATCTATTTATAATAGTGTGAAGGAAGCCTTGAAAGATCCTAAGTGGAAAGAAGCTATGAATGAAGAAATGAGGTCCCTTAAAAGAATTCAATATGGGAAGTGGTTGACCTACCTACAGGCAAGACACCAGTCGGATGCAGGTGGGTATTTACCATTAAATATAAAGCCAATGGCACCATTGAAAGGTTCAAAGCAAAACTTGTCACCAAAAGATATACTCAAACCTACAGGATCGATTACAAGGAGACATTCGCACTAGTCGCCAAAATCAATATTGTTCGGATTCTACTATCTTTGGCTATGAATCTTGACTGACCCTTATATCAGTTTGATGTTAAAAATGTATTTTTGTACGGAGATCTCCAAGAAGAAGTATATATGGAATTACCTCCTGGATGTATTATGTAAACCAAAGGAGGCAAACAAGTATGTAAACTGAGGAAATCCTTATATGGTTTGAAGCAGTCCCTGAGGGTGTGGTTTGGAAGGTTCACCAATTTTATGAAATCTATCGGATACAAGTAAAACAACTCAGATCATACTCTCTTCCTGAAATCTAACAAGGAGGCAATCACAACTCTTATTGTGTTTGTTGATGATATGATAGTAACTGGGAATGATCCAGAAGAAAAGAAAGCATTGCAAAGTCATCTTGCTAGAGAGTTTGAAATAAAAAATATTTGGCTACTTAAAATATTTTCTTGGTATTGAAGTGTCAAGATCGAATGAAGGAATTTTTCTATCTCAACAAAAATATGTTTTGGACTTGTTGAAGGAAACTGGTATGACAACATGTAGTCCAGTCAGTACTCCCATGGAAGAAAATCTAAAACTGGGAACATATTCAAATCAAGTCCCTGCTAAAAAGGAACGTTATCAGATACTAGTAGGGAGGTTAATTTATCTTGCACAGACCAGGCCAGATTTAGCTTATGTACTAAGTGTGGTTAGTCAATTTATGCACTCTCCAAGTGAAGAACATATGAATGTCATTAACCGTATCCTGTGCTGCTTGAAATCATCTCCAGGGAAAGGAATTTTATTTAAAAAGGGAGTCGACTTGAAAATTGAAGGTTATATCGATGCCGATTGGGCTGGGTCAATAGAGGATCGACGATCTACATCTAGATACTTTACATTTGTAGGTGGAAATTTGGTCACTTGGAGAAGTAAGAAACAATAGGTGGTAGCTAGATCATCAGCTGAAGCCGAATCCAGGGGAATGGCCAAGGCAATATGTGAATTATTATAGATCAAGAATCTAAGGCAAGACCTACACATTGAGAAGACAAGTCCTATGAAATTATACTGTGATAGTAAGGCAACATGTGATATTGCCCATAACCTAGTCCAACATGAAAGAACTAAACACGTTGAAGTAGATAGGCATTTTATCTAGGACAAGCTAGAATCAAGAATCATTGAAGTCCCTCATCTTCGATCTCAAGATCAGCTTGTCGATGTATTAACCAAGGTAGTGTCTTACCGAGCTTTTATCAATTGTCTCGACAAGTTGGGCATGAGTGATATCTATGCACCAACCTGAGGGGAGTGTTGAGATTTCTTCCCGTATGAAGAAAGATATTTTTTCCTTCTATTAAAAATCTTGTAATTATGTAATCACTATACTCACTCTCAATCATTCCATAGATAGATTATTACAATCTATAAATCAGCTATTTAAACTCGTCGATGTGAATATAATACAATACAGAAATTGAAGTCTTATTCTTGAGTTTAATTGTTATAGCAATGAATTCTGACTGTTTCACATAAAACTAAGTAGCAAACAACAACCTCAACCTCAAACAATTTAACATGCCTTTTACCATTTTGTTGGTCAAGAAGTCTACATAAACACTTCAAAAATCAGAATCTATCCTTGGCGGATGCCATTACTCTATGAGAGACAGTAAGTCAATATAGTCTTTCTCTTAAGATTTCAAAGATACCACAAAAGAGAAAAATTTAGTAGGAAAAGAAAAAGGCAAATACAACTTGATTGACCAACTAGATCTCTTGCAAGTTTCTTATCACCATCTCTACTAGACAAAAAGCTTTCTCACATATAATAGCCATGGAAGCAGCTACAGATTTGTCTTGAGGCTAGATTGCCATCTCTAATTAACTGCCAGATTTGCCAACTCATTCTATGCATGGTTATAAATACACAAGAGAGCTTCTTAGACACTAGACGCACACAATGTTTTGTAGTGTTGGAAGATGGGAGGTCTGTTATTTTATACAAAATATTATATACATTATTTGCAGCAAGTTGGGAGTTCATGATGTTCTCTCACCCCCAGTTTGAGGGAGAGTGTTGGAAGATAGGGCCCAAGCCCACACGACCAAGGAAGACCCATATATCCAAGTGTGTTGGAAGATAGGCTCAAACCCATAAGACCAACGAGTACATACATCCAAGAGATATAGAAAACGGGCTCAAGGCCCACAGATCAAAGAGAAGGCTCATATGCCCACATAAAATGATGGCAGGATGGTAAATAAAGGGTCATCTCATAGAGTGGCATTGATGTAAATAGGTTAAAGTTCTAGGGTTAAAATCCTAAACTTAAGTTTAGGAGTATTATTGTAATACAATAGTTTGATTAATCTATCAATTGAGTTTTAGGGGACATGGACTCTTGAAAATCAACATGCATTAACTCTTTCTATCGGTAGCTTTCAAACTCACTGAATGTGAATAAACATCTATAGAGTTGGTGTGGTAGATACTTTGTTTGCCATTGCCACATCCATTTATCTCTAATAATTTACGAGAGAAGTGTATCAACAATTGCTTTAGCAACTAAAACCTACTTACCTACTCTATCAAATATCATTTTTTAAACTTCTTATTTTGAAAGAAAGATAACAAGCAAAGGAGCTTTTTTTTTTTACTTCAATAAACTCTAAAAGAAATACACATACATATAGAAGAACTTAGAAAACATAGGGAAAATATAGGGACCAACAAAAATCCAGGCTATGGAGATCTAAGATAGTTGGACACCATTTTGGTAGGGAATTGGAACCAAAACATCTGGATAAGGGATCGGACCATGAAAACGACGGAGGTTTTCGTCTGAGACGACTTAGAGAAGCTGAGCAACAAGCCGAGAAGACAAAGCTTGAAAAGAGATGATATGCCAGGGAGGCTCAGAAGGAAGCTCGAGGACCATGCATCGGGGAAGACTGCAGCGAAAAAAAGCTCATTTTTTTGGTTGAGGGCAAACAAAACCTTTTCGAGCAAAATGCCGCAAAGACAAAACTCGAAGCTGATGATATGTCGGGAAGATTTGCAAGGAGAGCTCGATTTTCGCAGACGGAGGCAGAGGATGCTGGAGAATGAAGCAGGGTTTTCTGCTGCAGACCGAGAGCAAGAGAAGGGGAAAAAAGAGAGGTAGAGGGTAGAGGGGAGAAGGTCGGAGACGACGTAGGAGGGAGGAAGGTGGAGGGGGAGAGCAGTGCTGCTGTGGGCCGAGAGCCAGAGGGAGATGAGAATTTTGCCGCGAGCGAGAGCGAGAGGGAGAAGGGAGTGGGAGGCCGAAGTGCCAGAGGGAGGAGGAGACATACCAACAGGGAGAAAGAGCGGGAGAGAGGAACCAGAATTACTCCCGCGTTACTTAATTCCTCACCCAATTTTTTTTCTTTCACTTCTCCCTTTCTTTTCCCTATCGATCTCCGTTGTAGAGCACGGGCGGCCGAGCCTCTCTTCTTCCTACCGTGGGAGCGCCACTTCCATCGTCGTTGCTCATTGGCCCGCCGTAGTCTCCCACTCTTGGCTTACCGTGGGAGCGCCACCTCCATCGTCGTTGCTAGTTGGCCCGCCATAGTCTCCCACTCTTGGCTTACCGTGGGAGCGCCACCTCCATCGTCGTTGATAGTTGGCCCGCCATAGTCTCCCACCTCTAAAGAAGATGACGCCCACAGTGAGGAAGACGATGGTTTAATTTTTTTTAAATTAGGAAAAATTAAATTATCGTCATAAAATAATAATTTATATTTTTATTTATAAAATAATTATTTTTAATTATTTAATATATTTATTTTATAATTACTGTATTAAATTAGTGATTTAATAGTCATAATTAAAATATTTTTAAAATAAATATTTGATAAATTATTTTGATTTAGTTATCACATTGTTATAATTAATTAAATCAATGATTTAAATTTTGTGATAATATATTATTAATTAATAATATATAAAAATATATATTATATTATTGATAAATATATATATATATATTATTATATTAAATTAGTGATTTTTAATGTTAAAATATATCTTATGTTATTAAAAAAAATATTTATTTATTATATTCGCTTATGTTATTTTTTATTTTTTATTTATTATAATAAATTATAATCATTAGTAATATAATATAGTTTTTTATTAATTGAAATATTAATATATTTTAATATTATATGTTAAATCAATAACTATATTTATTTTGGTTAATTATCTATTTAATTATCTATTTTATTTAAATATATTATAAAAAATTATTTATTCTCTTATTTATATTATACTTTTTTATTTAGAGACACTGACACATGGAATATGTTTTCCTTGTTTATACGAACCCCCGAGGATGAGTTTCACTTTATTTCACGTTCATCGTATACTTACCCCTGTACCACTTTACTTGAATCGGATGACGGTTCAATTCATTAAAACACGTAATCACATGAACAACTTTTGAGTTGACTGACCCCCATTGTAAAATCCAAAAACATGTGTAACATACCAGGCACTCCTTTCTTCTTCCAAAAGAGGCCTTGCTGACCCTGTTAATCTATCCGTTTCGAGGAGCTTCACCTTTCTCCATCGTCATCTGCTGTCGGTGCCGTACGCCTCAGCTCTCTCCTACCCTTGTCTAGATTCTGAGGTGCAGAATTTTCTTTGCTCCAGTTGCGAGACAGGTTTTCGAAGAAGAACGCAATTTTCTTGTTGTCCTTTCTCTTAGTTTGATTTTTGGATTGGGTCCATGGCATTGTGTTCTTCGTCTTGCTCTACCTTCTCTGTGAAATCAAGTCTCCTTTCGCAAAAACCTTCCATTTTTGCTTGGTCGAAGAGACACCTTTCGTTTCGACTCACGAGAGCGACAGATAATGTAGCAGAGGTAGTGGGTTCGACTGCTGTAGAGAAGAAAATAGAGGCAAAGGAAGAAAGCTCGCCTCCAGTTTTGGAGAAGAAGGAAGAGCCGAAGGGAGCTGTGGCAACCACTGCGGTACCTAATTTTAAAAATCCAAGGTGGGTTGGAGGGACTTGGGATCTGACTCAGTTTGCTAAAGACGGAAAGACGGACTGGGATGCGATCATTGATGCCGGTAAGAACGGCGTCCTTCTTTTTATTTATTTTTTAAGCTTTTATGGCAGAATTTTTCTTTGAGACATTTAATCTTCTTACCAAAAGTTGTGATACTTTCAGCTGATTTTCTCTCTCTTAAAATCACTGTGACTAATCGATTTTCATATCTGAGAAAGAAATTTTCAAATAGGGTTTCCCTGTGTATTCCCATTCTGCTCTGGCTATGTATTTTGTGTTAATTTGTTTTGAGAGTACTTTTAGTCTTCTAGAACTGAACTTTACTATCCCTCTAACCTCTAAGATTTGTTGAGTTCAATTTATTTTCTCTTTGTGGATTGTTTTACTTGTTTGCTATCTGTTATTTGCTGGAAGATCTGAAAATCTTTTTGTAGCTCACAGAAACCATTGAAGCCCTTACCAAATCCTGAAAGATTGATCTGCCCCTGTGACTTACCTTGGAACTTTTTTTTTTTTTTTTTTTTTTGTTTTGTGATGGAGCTCTTCATTTTGTTTTGGTCATTGTGACTCGAGCTCTAAAGCAGTATGCATTCATTCAAAATTCTACTTGAACCATTGGAAAATCTCTGGCATCCAAAAACCCAGAAAGCAAGATACTGTCTACATGATAGTTTCTGTTGTTCTGTATCATGTGGGGTTATTACCCAGTTTATTGTTTTCTTCGCAAAATATTACCCTGGTTGATGTTTACATTTGGTCTCTTTTACATTCTGGGTTTGTTGTTTTTCTTCAGAGGCGAGGAGACGGAAATGTAAACCGTTTTTATGAGAAACGGTTTTCTCATTACGTGGTCTCAAACTTCTGGCAGTTACAACTCCCTCGGTAACACGAAACCATGAACCTTGATGGGAGGTTGGTTTTCGATTAAGAATGGTTTTCGGTCCCCTGTCTCGTCACTCTCATTCCCTTCAGTTCAGTGCCATCGCCGTGAGTGCCAAGAGATCGGAAGCACCGAGAAAATAGAAGCGAAGGAATTTGAAGCGTATGGAAGGAGGTATCTTCTGCATAATTCATAATGAATTTCATGTTGTATTAGAAATTCATGTTTAAGACTTACAGTTGGTATCAGAGCAGACCTCTGATCCAGCGTTTTGATTCCGAGAGACTCTGTTCGGTCTCTGTTTCTGTTTATGTTTTTTAAAAACAAATTCCGCGCTCACTGCTTGCGGGCGCCGGGACTCTGGCATCGGCGACAGCCAGTGTCGAGCATGACGCCGGCGCCGGCGACCATTCCGCACGGTTGCTGGCGCCGACCGCCGACGGAGGCCGTCGCAGTACGCTCTCTGTGAGCTCACTGCGGCGGCTATCTCGTGACGCCTGAGAGCGTCGGAGCCTCAGCGCCGACGCCGGCGACAATTCCGACAAGTTTTTCGGCGTCGACGAGTTGAAAGAACGCCAGCGGAACGCCGGTGCTTCTTCCTTCTGCGCGCGGCTGGAGGTTGAAGACGACCTCCAGCGCGTAGAAACATAAAATTAAAATCATAAGGTATTTCTGTAAATACCGAAAGAGTTGGCTCGGGACGAGTTTTCTGTGGCTCGCTGTTCCAACTCGGCAACCGCGACTCAGGTCGGGTTGACTCGAAAAAAAAAAAAAAAAAAATCGAGTCGACTCGGACGAGTTGAGTTGGCTCGCCGTTCCTGGGCCGAGCCGACTCGGCGCTTAAATTGTTTTTGCGCCAGGGGGATTCGAACCCGCGCAGTCGCATATTTATGTGCGCCAGTGACCATTAAGCCACTGGCCGTCTAGTGTTCAGTACATAGGAACTTATAATTTTATTTCCTGTTACAGTTTTTAATGCAATTTTTGGCATATATGTGAATGCATGAAATTAAAGTATTATAGTTTTTAATTATGCATATCTTATGAGCATATTTGGTGCATGATAACATGCTAGTGTAAGTTACAAAGAAATAAATGTATTATTGAAATTTGCCGATATGTCAAGCTGACCGTCGATACTTGATACAACTAGGCGTTCTCTCTGGCTCACGAACAACTCTACATTGATTGATATTGTTAGGTGCTCCGTCCTTCGTCAACTTCGGAATTGTTGTCTTCATATGTAGCTCGCCATTGCTGATCATAGAGAATAGCTTCCTCTGTCAAACTACGGATATTACCAAAATTTTCGGTCTGTCGGAAAAGAAGCACTCCAGCAACCACCGCAAGTAGGCCGGCCTTGCAGATGGAATTGCCCGTTTGATCCACCAGTCCGATCCCAGATAGAGCATCTACAAAATAAGCCATGAAAAATCCCACCATTGCCGCTCGTCCTGTAAGGCAGCCATTAAGAAATTTCATGGATCAGAAAGAGAGTTGATGGTCTCTACGCCGCATAATCAAGACAAAACTTTTACCGTTTAGGACCTCCGCTTCTGGTAGGTGGAACCTCCTCAACCAAGCCCACCATGGTATGGTGCAGCTTCTGAAAAGCACAGGAGATTCATGGGTTGCTGGTTGTGGATAGGTTTGAAGAAATTTTCTCCTCCTTGCTTCTGCAGACAAGAAGAGAATAACAGTATGTTACTCTTTCTCCGTGGAGAAGGAGAATCAATAAACAAACAGGCAAAAGGTCTCAATTCAGAACACGGAAAATGGATTTAAAGTTGCTTCGAGGGAGGGGATTAGTTGACGACGTTCTGAGGCTGGAAACCTCAAATTCCAGTCTTTTTATCCAAATTAGCAAAGAAAGAACCATAAGATCAAATTTTTGAGTCTTAAGATATTGTTTCTGACCTGCAACAATCACGGCATCCCAGTCCATAATCCCGTCCTTAACGAACATATTCCGATCCCAAGTTCCCTTCTTCCATCTCCTGTCATTGAAACTTGGAGAGTAGGGACCTTATTCAATTGATGAATAAGTTCACCTTCTTCCACCTCTGATCCACTGCCACTGATTGAGAGTTTCACCGGCTTTTGTGTTCCATCAATCAATTTCTGGGCATCCGAGTGGTTTGCCTGCTTAGCTCCCTGAGAGCGGCCTGGCCTTGCTGGGGACTCTGGCTTTTTTGTGACTCGGTGAAAGCTTTGGATAGAGACGAAGATGGTACTCGACGCCATGACCAATTGACAAACGGAGTTACTGATTTCTTTTATCTTCCTTGTATATAAGTTAGAAAAGTAGAAAGGAAGGACGGAAGCCCTTAATAATTATTTTATAAACTTATTTCTTAATAATTAGAATTCAAGGGTTCCATGCTTAAAAGACAGGTAGAAGAAATGCTAGAGAGAGTGAGAAAGAAGTAGGAAGAGAGATGGAAGCAAGAGAGAGATGAGAAGAAGACTAGGGTTAGAGTGTGGATGAGTAGAGAGGAAATAGAAAGCCAAAGAGGAGAGTTGACTCTCTCAATCAGCTTGAGCCCTCTCCGATGCCTATTTATATTGAATGAAGAAGATTACAATGGATCTAAACTACCCTTACACATCCATGGAGTAAATATGTCATAATTACAGTTATCCATGATTACGTAGAATAATTTTCCTCTTCGTCTTCTTCTTCTTTTATAAGTTGGTGCATGAACATCAAAGAATCTGAGTTTAAAACATATATGTTGAAGGGAGCTTGCTCCAATGACCTTGGTAAACATATTTGTGATTGATTCTAGGAAGGAATATAATGCATAGATATGACACCAATTTATAGATTTTCCCGAATAAAGAGACAACCAATCTCAATGTGTTTTGTTTGTACACAAAAATTGGATTAGTCGCAATGTGTATAGTTGCATAGGCTCATTCATAGAAAGTCCAAGTTCACTGAACAATGATTTAAACTGATACTCGGCTTCAACACTCATCATGCAACCACACTTTGTTTTTTGCTTCTTCATGTAACTAAATTTCCACTTACCATTGTCCAATAAACAAAGATAGATTTCCAGTCATTAGGAGAACTGGCCTAGTTTTTATATGCAAAGTCTTTAATGTTACTATGTCTACAACACTTACAAAGGTAGATTTCTATAATGAAGGACCCTTTCCAATGCAAGTTAGTGTGTTTGTTGAGGTTAATGCATTAACTGGCTAATAACACTAATAACAAATGAGATATCGGGTTGAGTAACAATAAGATTAATAAGTTTGACAACCAACCACTAAAATCTTCTATCATCCACATCATCATTTGTTTCCATACATAATTTGATATTTGGATCCATAGGGATGTTGGCTGGCTTATGACCAGGCATACCAGTTTCTTCCAAGAGTTCTAAAGTACACTTTGAAATAAAATTATGCCATGTTTAGATTGAAGGGCTTTTATGCAAGGAAATTATCTGAGCAACCCAAGGTCTTAGTTTGAAATGACTAACTTAAATCCTTCATCACTTATTGAATGCCACTAGTGTCATTGCCTATGATAATAATATCATCTATGTAAACAACCATAAGAACCATACCTCAGTTTGTTCTCTTGGTAAAAACTGAATGATCAACCTCACACCTAAAAAACCAAACCTAAGAACAACCTCGTTGAATTTGTCAAACCAAGCACACAGTGACTATTTCAACCTATAGATAGACTTCTTAAGGTTACATACCTTCTCCCCTCAACCATAAAATCGGGTGGTTGTAACGTATATTTTTTTTATGTAAATCACAATTAAGGGAAATATTCTTAATATTCAATTGATAAGCAGACCACCAGAAATTGGCATGTAGAGAAATAAGAACACATATTGAATTAATTTTAGCAACTGGAGATAATGTTTCCTTATAATCAATGTCATAGGATTGCGTATATCCCTTTGCAACCAGTCTTGCCTTTTACTGAGCAATGCTGCCATATGGATTGTTCTTTAATGTAAAATACATATACATTGCACGATTTTCTTCTAAGGACGAAGAGAGGTTAACTCCCAAGTGTTGGTGCTGTACGTGGATGTCATCCTTTCAACCATGGCAACTTCACTAGGATCTTTAGAAGCATCTTCATAAGTTTTAGGAATAGGAGTAGATGATATGGGTGCCAAAAATGAGAAACAACTCGAAGACAATCTTTAAGCTAAGAGAAAATTTTGAAATAGGATAAGATGTAGAGGGCTGTTTTGAGCACAAGATTGAGGTTTTTTGCAAAGAGCAAAAGGTCGGGTATCATTTGGAGGCCCAAATACAATAGGAGGAAAAGAACTTACTTCATGATCATCATTGGATCTTTCAAGTGATAGATTAGCCAAAGGAGAGGGAACCTCTTGAATCAGTTTCTAAAAATTTGCTCAAACAATGGTGGGAATACATGCTAGTCATGTAGGATAATAGGGCGAGGCATCATTGCAAAAGAAGTAAAACCTGGAGGAGATGTATATGGATAAAATGGTTTTTTTTCTCACAGAAGGTGACATAAGTAGAGATGAAGGTATTGTGAAGAGAGAAGGCATAACAAACATAAACTTTTTGATTTTCTAATATCCAAGGAAAATGCATTTAACTGCTCGAGGTCAAATTAATTGTGACGGGAGACAATTAATGAACCAAACAAATGCAACCAAACATACGAGCAAGTAAAGGAAAAGGTGAAAACTCTAGTAATTTTTAAAAAGGAGCTGATCAACCAAAAACACTAGATGTCATATGATTTATAAGAAAGCAAGAAGTTGTTGACCTAGGTTGACCTATGATATTTTGATGATAACAAAAATTACCTATTTGAGTTGATGATTATAATTCAAGTATTTCATTTGCATTTCCTTCAAGAGACACACAATCAAGGCATATGAGGAAGAATCAACAAACTCATAACGAGACCTCAAGCCAAAATAAAATGACAAATCATCTAGAAGAAGCACCTAAAAAAAACCTTAATAATTTGAAGAACTAGAGTCAAATCAAATAGAAAAACCTCAAGATCTCTAGCTTCATAAGAGGATAACCAACCAAATTTTAATCCTACAGTTCATGGGAGAATTGGAGCTTTAGGACATACAATTTCTTCTAAAACCATGTTTTATCAATGCATACAAATGTTTTACAAACTTTACCCCTTAAGAAAGGCCAAAGTCATGCTTAAAAATAAATTTCGTACTCTGGTAGTAGGCATGATCAATCATCTCGTAGAGTTATGAGCGATCATACAAAATATAGTAAGGAAGGGCATATAAAGCATGATCATTCTGAACTGGAATTATGGATCATTCCAAAGGCATGATTAATCATCCATCTTCATTTGATTGATCATACAGCACACGGCCTGACTAGTTTTATAAAGCATGATCAATCAGTCGATGAGGCATGATCAATCAACGGTTTTGTAAAAGCTTTCAAACTTGTTTATTGATTCCTTAATTGATTATTGGGGTTAGGGAACTCAAAAACTGTAGCCATTATACATGGTTGATTGATTATACTTTTTTTGTTGATCGATCAACACTTTTTGGAGCTATTTGTAAACAATTAAAAATGACTATTTTGGTTAGGAATCTTATAAACAGGCCCCAAAACTCGTTGGAGAGTAATTAATAAGTAGTTATTTGGATACAAAAGCTTTCAAAAAGATTCTCAAACTTGAAATTCTAATTTTACCCTTTTTGAGAGAAAAATACTGAATATGTCCAAATTCTTTTATTTATCTCAAATCACTTGACATTTCTAGTTGAATCTAAGTTCCACATACTTCATACATGTACTCTAAGAATTGAAAGTTTGAATATCTGTAGGAGAAGGTTTTCTCTCCAAAAAGAAGGCATAATGTTTTATTTTCCTTTAGTATTCTCACTTTCTTTTGAAAGAGGTTTTCTAGGACCTTAAAGGGAGGGAGGGAGGGAGGGGGTGGGGGGTTGGTAGGTTAGTTTGCTCGCAAAGTAGATCACCCAGGAAAAGAGAAAATGAAAGTGAATTCTAAGGTGATATACTTTCCTTAGGCAATCTACTTTTCTAAGTTAGTGTGGCCTATAGAAAGTATAATAAAATATAGATTCTTGTGTTAGTGTAATATTATGACAAGTATAGGTAGAATTCATTAATAAAATAGATTTATGAAAAAAATAACTAAGAAAAGAGGGATTCATGTTAGTATAAGTCATTAAAAATTATAATTTTTTTAATTAATTCAATTAATAAAAAATCAATAAGAAATTATTTAAATTTATTTAAAGTGCTAATATGATTTAACAACAAGAATTTAATTTTTTATTATGAATTAAATTCACCTTTAATCAATGATAAATAATCATAAAATATTCTAGTAATTTAAATATAAATTTAAAAAAATTATCATATTAGAGTAATTTAAATTTTATATATTTTTTATAATAGTTAAATAAATTTCATTTGGTAAAAATAAATTTGAATTAAATAGCATGAATTTGAATTTTGATACAAAAATTAAATTTCTAATTACTTAGTGTCATTAAGTAATAATAATAGTCATAATTTCTAATCAATCCAATTATAAATTATAAAATAATTAAAATAAAAAAGAAGGAAGAAGGAAGGAGAGGGAAGAAGGAAGTAGGAAGAACAAAGGAGGATGGAGGAGCAATGTGCAAACCCATGAAGGCAACCAACGATGGAAAGTGAAATTCCAGCCTAAGATGTGGAATTTCACATTTCATCATTTTGTTAAGAAATGGGGGATTCACTTTATTTGGACGAAGTGAATTCCACCCTGACTTTCTTATGAGATAGAGTTGAGTCTTATCCATATTTTGATGATAACAAAACCTAATAATGCTAACAATCGTAAATTTAGCATTTCAGATGTTTTTCCTTCAAGAGACGCAAAAATCAAAGTCTTTGAAAACGAATCGACATATGCATCTCAATACCTTGAACTCCATCGATGTGTCAAGTCATCTTGAAGAAAAATAAAGTTCAAGTTGTATAAAAAATCTCAAGAACTCTAATAGTATGAGAGGACAACCTTAAAACTTCAAACTTGTGGTACAAATGAATTTTCTAAAACTTTGGGGCATGTTTCATTCATAACATGTTTTACTAAAACGTATCAAATTTTTAAACATGTTAGAATCACTCAAGAATTTTTTTTTCATGTTTTGAAGCCTAAATTAGAAAACTAGTTTTAACATGATCGATCGTTACCTACCAATAATTGATAATCTCGAATGCAACTTGGCTGAAAATATAAAGTATGATCGATCAATCAGGATGGCACAAACCAGACCCAATAGGGAGACTTTTCTATGATGATTAAGATGGAGAGTGGTTCATCCTAAAATGACTAGGATCTAAGAAACCTATTGCTCAATAACTTTTCATAAGATTTCTCTATGTGAAACTATTTTGACTATTAAAAAAAATGAGGCAGAAAAGAAAACTCCTTTTTCCTCTTTCCAAATGCCATCAAGCTTTTTAATTGCTCCTTAGGTCAGTTTCCTATTTGGAAAACAAAAAACCAAAAACGCGGCACATTCATTGAGGCTCACTGGTGCGGCTTCCGTATGCAAGGCTCTGGATTGATGCTCCGTCCTTGATCAAGCTCTGAATTGTTGCCTTCATGTGTTGCTCGCTATTAGTGATCATAGAGAATAGCCTCCTCTGTTAAACTAGGGAGGTTACCAAAATCTTGGGTCTGTCGAAGAGAAGCACCCCAGCAACCACTACAAGTAGGCCTTGCAGATGCCAGTTTGATCCACCAGTCCGATCGCAGATAGAGCATCGAAAAAACAAACCATGAAAAATCCCTCCATTGCTGCCCGTCTGTAAGGCCGCCATTAAAAGCAATTTCACGGGTCAGAAAGGGGCAGATGGTGTCTGAGCATATAATCGAGGCGCTGCATACTTCGAGATAAAACTTCAAGTTTAGGACCTCTGCTTCTGGCAGGTGGAAACTCCTCAACCAAGCCCACCACGGTATCATGGAGCTTCTGAAAAGCACCGGAGATTCATGGGTTGCTAGAGAACGAGAGTATGTTACTCTTCTCCGCCGAGAAGGAAAATCAATAAACAAATGGACAAAAGGGTCTTAATTCATACTAGTCGAACCGACTTCGGGAAGATGGATTCGAAGTTCCTTGCTATGAGGATATCAGTGGACAACCTTCCGTGGCTGGAAACGCCAGATTCATATAAAGATCGTCTAAGAGTGCGCTATTTTAAAAGTTTCCATTCCGTTTATCCAAATAAATAAACGAAGACAGAATCAGGTCAGATTTTGAGTCTTAAGATATTGTCTCTGAGGAGCAATAATCACAAAATCCCAGTCCCATCTTCTAATCTTTCACAAACATATTCAGATCCCAAGTTACATACTTCCATCTCGTGTCAGTGAAAGCTTTGCAGAGAGGTGAAGATGGTATTTGAGGCCATGACCAATTGGCAAACAGAGTAGTTGCTCTGCTTCTTACTTTGTTTCTGTCTTTATTTCTTGTTTAAAATAGAAAAGTACAAAGGAGGGAAGAAAGCCCTTACTGGGAAATTAAGAAGCTTATCCTTTGAGAGCAAACAAATTGTTATCAGTAGAAATGGCAAACTGTGACTGAAACTTGAGAAATATTGATATTCTTACAAACTTTGTCATTAAAGAAAGAGAAATTTGATTAATGTGCAATGAGAAGAAATACAGAACCAATGTATATCAGAACACTGCATTTATCTTATTTCATTGAATAACTTTTACCTTCAGTCTCACACCTAAAAACAACCCATCTTGATACAATTTCTAACGGAAAAAAATTTTGAACTGTTGACAAACAACAACCTACATGAATTTGGCCATAGCAGGTGACACTATTCATCACCTTGAATGATATCAGGTAATGTAAATGAATAGGTGCTCTTAGGCTTCCCAACCCCTTAAGAGTGTAGCTCGAGCAACACGATTCACACCCAATGTGAAAGCTCCCATACGTAGATTGCAGTTGTATGTGCGGCACATTTCCTTAATGTTCTTGAAAGCTTTCTGCATATATCTTCGAAGCTCCTCGTTCACCTTCTCTTCTTCCCACATGAATCCTTGGATGTTCTGTAGAAGTGTCATATTATGCACACAAGTTTATTACAGGTAAAAAGAGCATTCATAAGAAAAGACCTCTTAGCTTCTCTGTTTGCTTACCTGAACCCACTCGAAGTAACTTACAGTCACACCCCCAGCATTTGCATATATATCTGGAAGTACAACTACCCCTTTCTTGGATAAAATCTGCAACAAATGATCCAACACTAAGAAGCTTTTCTCATTGAACAAATATTCTTTCTGTTAGACATAATAAAACTACCTCATCAGCTTCTGGATCAGTGGGATGATTTGCAGCTTCTATGATGAACTTGGCTCTGATATCAGCAGCATTATCTCTGGTAGAAAGACAGACATGGCCAAATCAGTTCTGAAATTACATTTGAATATACTAAGCCTTTTTTTCTTCTTCCTACCATTGCCTATCAAAGTTTTAATGAATATGATTATTCTTAAAAAAATATATATAATTAGAGATAGAACCTGTTGATGACACCACCAAGGGCACAGGGAATGAGAACATCACACTCGTGTACAAGCAACTCATTTAGTTCCATGGCATCTCCGCCATGGAAGCCCTTCAAGCTGCCAGTCTCATTTTTGTGCTTAAACAAAGCTGGAATATCTATGCCATTCAGGTTCCTGATTGCACCTGTAATGTCACCCACAGCTACAACCTTACCGCCTCTCTCATGAATGAGTTGTGCAGCCCATGAACCCACATTTCCAAAACCCTGAGAAACCATTAAAATTAGCAGTTCTTCACTGCAAAAATCAAATGCAAAAAATATGGCCTGTAGCTACCTGGATGACAAAGCTCAGGCCTGCAATAGACTTTCCATACTCTGCTAGCAAGGCCTCAGTTGCAAACACCACACCACGCCCAGTTGCTGCATCTCTACCTAGAGACCCACCAAGATCCTAAAACATCCAAATGCATTATAACCAGGAGGGCTAAGCTCGAAGGTGCTATTTTCACTAACAGTTAAAGTCTGACGATCATCTGTGTTAAAATACTTACAATAGGCTTTCCGGTGACTACAGCAGGGGAGTGACCGTGAAACTTTGAGTACTCATCCAGAATCCACGCCATTGTCTGCCAATTACCCAAAGGGGGAAAACAAGTGTGAGCTTCAAGAAACAGAAAACTTGCTGAGAAATTTAGCCAATAGAAGCAAAATTGAGGCAGATGGGGAACCTGTGAATTCGTTCCCATGTCAGGAGCAGGGACATCGGTGTGAATTCCAATAAGATCATGGATCTTCTGAGTGAAGACACGGGTAAGACGCTCCAACTCGCTCAGACTTAACTCTTTCGGGTTACACCCAATGCCACCTTTTGCTCCTCCGTAAGGAATATCTGCTACAGCAGTCTTCCATGTCATAAGTTGAGCCAGGGCATTCACTTCATCAAGATCCACCTTTTAAACAATGAAAGTAAAATGATGAGTTTAACAAGCCGATGGTATCGTTTGGAAATGACGAGGCCACAGATTTGAAATCCTAATTATATATAAATTCTGTTTCAAAGGCGTATATGTAGAAAATCTGGGTTAGAACTGCTTAAACAAGCTCATCCAATAGATCGAAGTAAAGACAAGGCCGCTGCATAGAAAATCACGAACCTATAAAATGCGAGTTTATGGAAGAAAAAAAATTGGGGGTGAGTTTGCTGATTTTTATTTGAATAAAAATGCCGATTTTCCTGAAGATTCTGCCCGGGTCTTTTGCTCAACCTCGTAAACAAGCTTTAGTTATTTGAACTTTCTATTAGAAAAAAAAATGAGGTAGAAAAGAGAACTTCCTTTTCTATTTTCAAATGCCATCAAGCTTTAGTTGCTTCTTTGAGTTCAGTTTTCTATTCGAAAAGAAAAAAAAAAGCACTTTCTTCATACCCCATTATTTTACAAGATAGAGAAGAAAATCCAGAAGTTCAAACTGAAAATATTACCACTACGAAAAAAAAATTCTTCGAAGACACCCATAGCTCATTCTGGATCGTTTCATAAAACAAGATCATGGAAACCGTAACGAATGATTGAAATGGTCGACACTGCAAAATCCTCAAAAACACTGAAACCGACCCACGATTCTTCAATACCAACTTCTTTGATCCAAATACAGATCGAATAAAAAGATACTGATCGGTAAAACGCAAAAAAAAAAAAAAAAAAAAAAAAAGGCATAAGCGAGCTAAAGAAAAGCTCACCTCAGGATGATACCGAATCCCCCCTTTCATTGGCCCGCGAGCATTATCATGCTGAACTCTAAATCCAACGTACGAAACCAGAGTTCCGTCGTCCTTCGGAATCGTACACTCAACCTGCAAACACAGACTCCATAAGACCCATGTAACCAAATCCCCAACGCATAAAAAATCAGAAAGGCAGAAACCCAGTATCCTACTTTGATTTCTCTGAACGGGATCAAAAGGCTCTTCTCGAGCTTAGAATCAAGCCCAAGAAGGCGGGCGGCGTTCCGGAAATTTCGACTAGTTGCCGTAAGCGCGTTCATTTTCACCCCACAAAAATCAAATCTAAAACCCCCTTGATACCGGAACCCAAAGGATCACGAAAAAAGAACTGGACAAAGAAAACAGAGAAGCGGAAGATGTTTCCTTGCTCTTGAATAAAACGACTTCGAACGAACAAGAAAGGAGGAAAATCAGTATTTATAGGCGAAAACGCAGTAAAACCGAAAGTGACAGATCTTTCTTTTCTAAACTGATGAAAATGACGACGAGTCCAAACTACAATTTTTTCTGACAACCGAACAAGAAAGTGGGAGAAAGCAAAAACCAGACCATCCACCCGAAAATACCCTTCCTTCTTTTCTCCCCAGAATCGGATTGACTTTATAATTAAATTAAAAATCCGACCCACAGGGAAACACTCTCCAGAAAAACGGCTCCATTTGCCTAGTCATGGCGGCCAAAGAGAGCGAAGACGATGACTGACGTGGCAGTCTGAGCTTAGATGCGCTGGCGATGAACGGAGAGGCAATAGGAGGATAGACGTTTTCGACTCTCGACGTCTGTCTGACGTGGCTTCCTAGAGTAAATTTTGGCTGCCCGGCTTCAATTCGCCGCGCACGATTAGTAAACATAATTCTTATTCTGTGTTCTCCTTCTATCAAGTTTTCAATTCAAGTTTTGCAACAACGAGGTGGGTGATTTTTTATATTAGTTTCTAATTTAGAGAGATAAGCATTGAAATCAGAGGGAGGAGAGACGATCACAACCAAACTCATTTATATTTTTAGGTTTCGTTTGGTACGACCAGACTTCAGTTTTAGGAAGACAGGGAAGGCATCTGGGAATATGCCAAGTCAATCTTCTCTTCTCGACTGTCCAGGTAACGCCTGATCATTTCGTCGAACAGGTGATGGACAGTTTATCCAGGTACGGGAAAAGATGGATGGAAATGAAGATGTGACCTTCCCTTTGATCTGTCCCTTTTTATTTCGATTTTACGGACGCGTGCAGAAGAATAACAAAAACAGAAATTAGAAGGGAAGACGAAGAAGAAGAAGCCAAAAAAAAACAGTAAATGTATGGACGAATCGGTGTCTGAATGTTGACGCGGGCCTCAGCGAGAAGCTCGGAGACGGCAACGTTTCTTGTCCATGACAAAGCCACCATTGGATGTTAACCGTAGGTTGAGAATTGAGAGTCGTAATCTCACTTCTGTCTTCATTATTGAAAACAGAAGTGAAAAAAAAAAAATTAAAATTTACTTTTTGTGGCTGCTGGGATTCGAGCCCAGGTCTCCACGGCCACAACGTGGAATTCTTACCACTAAACTACAGCCACACTTTTGTTTCAGAAGGATAATATTAATATTATTTATTTTATATAATTAACTATTTAAATAATGTGTCATTTGTTCGTTGACCTTAGGGCGGCTAAAATATATGATATGACCAAACCCATTTGTAACCTCATTCACGTTTAACAATCCAAAATTATCCTCAATTGGAAATACATTTTTGTTTTTTAAAGGTCAATTTTATGAAAATAAATAGCATAATTAATTTTATTTTGTATCAAAATAAAATTTTTTATAACTACATTCTCTTGTAAAAATTAATTTTTTAGTTTTATATTTACTATATGTTATTAATTAAAATAATAAAAACACACACATGCATCAATGTCTAGTAAACTTGTCTGTCTTTTGTAACCTATAGCATGAAACTTGAGCTCTATATGGGGAGAAGAAAAAGCATATGTAATAATTTATATCATATAAACTAGCTATTTGTCCATTACATAATACACTGCTAAATTTTAAAAAGTAAACCTATCTACATCTAGTAAATGGCCTCACGGGTGTAAGAAAGATTAAGCAGAAATTTACCCAAAAGAGGATCAGTGTTCTCCTTCAATGAACCTAGGATCGGCGTTCTCCTTCAAGAACCCAAGGTTCAGGTCTCCCTTTGATGAGCCTGATTTCCCTTCTTCATTCGATTCATCAAGCCATCCACTCCATCTATTTTGATTCCGTTTTCTTCCAAATATTGTCATCATAGATCGTCCAGGTAAGACACGACAACCTGGTTTGGCCTCTGAATTTCAACCCAATCTCTCCCATCGTAGAATCACTCGATCCATGGTCAAAGACCATAACATGTGTTTTAACATAAAAATCAAGGGCATTTCATAAACTTACCCCAAAATTTCTTCTTGTTGATTCTCATAGGTCCTGATTTCTCCTCCTACTGTCGACGCCACGTCTTCCATTGTGGTTCCCCTTTCTCACGTCACCCTTTCTCCCATGTTCTCCTCGCCTTGCCGGCTGCTGGAATGAGGGACCCTGTGGCTGTCTGAAGAGGTGGGGAAAAAGCTTCTTGGGCTTCTCGGGGTAGCTATTTTGGGGTTCCAAAACAGATGACGAAGCATTTCAAGCTTCGTTGGAAGAAATTGGAACCGTGGCGTGTGCGAGAACAGCCTGTCCCGTGGCCTTTCCTCCCGTTCGAGACATCGTCTGGTCGAGCGAGTTTAGGTCGTATGACCTTCTTTTCTGCGGCAGGGAGATGCCTCTCACTTGCAGAAATTTTAATGGAACATTCACGCTTGGCTGCTTCCAATGCTAAACCCCTTGCGCCTATTTCTTCCAATAGAACGTGCATGGCAAGCCATTTTTCTTGGGACAAAGAATCACTTATTGTTTTCCCGCTCTGATACCCGTTGTTATGATCCTGGATCTAACACAACGATTCATAGGGAAGAATAAGAGAAAAACGAAAATCAAGTCGAAGGGAAGCTTGAAAACCCTAGGTTCGTTAAGGAGAACACACATCCCTGAGCTCGTTGAGGAGAACTCAAAACCCTTGTTTGCTCTAAAGCAATGCTTGCCTTTTCTCATTACTCTTACCCCTTAAATAGGGTTCACCCTTTCAAGGTTCAAGATAAACAATTACAAAAATACCCATATGACCTATTAATTCTTTAACTAAAATAAAATAAAGTAAATTAAAGAAAAATAATTAATTAAACTCTAAATAACTTAGCAACGTTATTGTGTGCATAAAAATTTCCTAACTTACGAAACATGATTTATTACAGCCGACCCGAGCTTGTTCTGATCGAGACCCGGACGCACCCGAGTCAACCCAACAAACCAGGCTGCTCTTCTAGCTACTATCAATCAGCACCTATCTACCGAGTCAACCCAGACCAACTCGGACCGGGGGTCCGGATCAATTTGACTCGGGCCACTTATGTTTCTACCTCGGTATACATGTCTTCCACGACTCGGATATATTGATCTACGATTTGACTCAGTGCGACTTGGTAAATTTTTTCTCTGCTAGATTATTATTTGAAGAATTGATAGATTATTATTTGAAGAATTGATAGATTATTCATTGGTCAACATATTATTTGGTACAAATATGTGCATTAGATTATTTCATGGGTGAATTTTACAAGGATTATTTTGGTTCACGTTATATGGGCCCAATCCCATTTCAGTTGCTGCTATTGTGTCTCTTTAGATGAGACATTATTATTGAAGAAGATGTGGCCTCATACTATTATTTATTTGTCCCTGTCAAAAATATCAAAAATATTTACGGTTGGGATTCCATGACAGAGGAACTTAATACCCCGTCAAAAATATCAATTATGTCAACTGTTGGGTTTCCATGACGAAGGAACTTAAAACCCCGTCAAAAATATCAAATGTCAAAGGTTGGGACACCATGACGGAGGAACTTATTATTAAATATGTGTTACTTCCCCCCATAATGTCATATATTACTCTACCACTTGAGAATCATTGTCCTGGAGAGGTGGGCACTTAAGAGCAATGCCGATAGACACACTACCTACAAAAGACGGAGTGTGCCCTACATTTAGCATGAGTTAAGACTGGAGTATGGAGCAATGTCTTAGTGGTTAGGAGTAATTTACTCTCACTGATATTATGTCATTTGAGCCTCATGAACGAGAGCACCAGTTTGAGGGGGAGTGTTGGAAGATATTACTCTACCACTTGAGAATCATTGTCCTGGAGAGGTGGACACTTAAGAGCAATGCCGATAACACACTACCTACAGAAGACGGAATGTGCCCTACATCCAGCATGAGTTAAGACTGGAGTATAGAGCAATGTCTTAGTGGTTAGGAGTAATTTACTCTCACTGATATTATGCCATTTGGGCCTCATGAACGAGAGCACCAGTTTGAGGGGGAGTGTTGGAAGATAGGGCCCAAACCCACACGACTAAGGAAGACCCACATATCTAAGTGTATTAGAAGATGGGCATAAGCCCATAAGACCAAGGAAGACACATGCATCCAAAAGATATAGAAGACAGGCTCAAGGCCCACAGATCAAGGAGAAGGCCCACAAGCCCACATACAATGATGGCATGATGGTAAATAAAGGATCATCTCATAGAGATAGCACTGATGTAATTAGATTAAAGTTCAAGGGTTAAAACCCTAAACCCTAAGTTTAGGGGTATTATTGTAATACAATAGTTTTATTAATGTATAAATAGAGCTTCAGGGGGAGGGTTAATACACCAAGTCCATAACTTGTTCTTCCCCCAATTTTCTCCCAATAGGTTTCTCTCCCTTTTTCTCCATGAGCTAAATTCATGGAGTCCTAAAAATCAACACTTGGCACATGAATGTCAACTTCAAATTTGGTGTTAGTCTGGACGAGTTCATGTGCACTGGAAAACAGTTTCCAGTGTTAGTGCCCCAAAATAAGAAAAATATAAAAAATAAGAGAATTAGTAACTTGTTATAATATACTTAATTAAAACATAATAATTAAACCTTGTTGGATTTAGGATCCCTTTTCCATAATTCCGAGCAAGAGAAAGAAGAAATAAAAAAGAGAAAAGGGAAGAAGAGCTCTCGGGTAGAGAGAAGAAAAAATAAAAAGAGCAAAGAGAGGTCGCGCCAAGCAAAGGGAGAGAGAGAGAGAGTAACTCGAGAATGAGATGTGTAACTTGATTAATTTTGAATTACAACACCTCTAGTTATAGTAGAGGAGGAGGTAGAGTCCTTATACAATTAGCCTTTCAATCCTAATTACATTCCAACTCTAACTCTCTAAGATAAGTCTATTTAAACCAAACTACTAGAAGCATAATATGAGTTGAACTAGAACTCTGGCTTTCTTCATGTGACTATAGGGGAGAAGGCCAGCTCGTAGCCTTATCCTTGTGGTTCCCTCGTGATTCTCCAACTCATCTTTATAAGGTTAACAACTCATGAGATATTTATGGGTCCCACTTGATCTTCAAGTCTTCTAGCTCAATTCTACTTGTGCTTCTTGATTCCTTAAATCATGCTTGCTTGGGTGAGGACTATTCTCGGTGTCCCACATCCTCTAGGACTCTTCTTGGTGTCCCACATCCTCATGGTGAGTCCCACCAGCTCAAGCACCATGGTGGGTCCCACATTGTAACACTCCCCCTCAAGCTGGGGGTGAGAAGACATCATAAATGCCCAACTTGCTACATATGGTAGACATAATCTTGTGAGTGACTGGCTATGTGAGAATGTCTACAACCTGATTTTGTGATGATATATGCTTTAGAGATAAGAAACCGGTTTGGAACTTTTCTCGTATAAAATGGCTATCCACTTCACTATGTTTTGTCCTTTCATGGAAGACTGGATTCGATGTAATGTGTATTGCTACTTGATTGTCCCAGTATAGATCTATTGGAACTTTTTTGTAGAATCCCAACTCAGTGAGAAGAGATCTTATCCATATAAGTTCACTAACAGTGTGTGCCATGGCTCAGTATTCTGCTTCTGCACTCAACCGTGCTACTACATTTTGCTTTTTGCTTTTCCATGTAACCAGATTTCCTCCAAAAATCATACAAAATCCCGAAGTAAATTTTCTGTCATCTGGGGATCCAACCCAGTCTGCAACTGAGAATCCTTCAATGTTGAAGTGACAATGATTTTTATATAGAAGCCCCCTTCCAAGAGCTCCTTTCAAATATTGTAGTATTCTTTCAAATGATCAATGACTAAGTTGTGGCTTGTGTATGTATTGACTTACCATACTTACTGCGTATGAAATATACGACTTTGTTACACAGGTAAATAAGTCGTCCCACTAGTCTTTGATATTTTCCAATATCTACATCTTCTCTAGTGCATCCACATAATTTTTTATTTGCATCCATAGGAGTGTCTGCTGGTTTGCATCCCATAATTCCTATTTCTTCTAGTAGATCAAGAGCATACTTCCTTTGGGTTAGGACAATCACATGTCTGGATTGTAACACTTCAATACCCAAGAAATATTTGAGTAATCCAAGATCCTTCGTCTTGAATTCTGCACATATTTTCTCCTTTGTTTTCTGAATGCCCTCGGAATTGTTTCTAGTTAAAATAATATCATCAACATATACAGCTATGATCACCTTACCTCTCATTGTATTTTCAATAAATACTGAGTCATCTGCAGAGCATCTGTGAAATTCGGCCCGTCTGATGGCTTGACTAAATTTCTCAAACCATGCCCGAGGGGATTGCTTTAGACCATATAGAGATTTTTTAAGGCGGCATACGGACTCCTCCTCAACCACATACCCAGGTGGTTGTTGCATGTAAATTTCTTCTTTAATATCACCATTGAGAAATGCATTTTTTACATCCAGTAGATATATTAGTCATGATGAATTGGCTGCTAGAGATGATAAGATACGTATCGAGTTCATTTTTTCCACTGGAGAGAAGGTTTCTTCATAATCAATTCCATAGCTCTGAGTATAACCTTTTGCAACCAGTCGAGCCTTATGTCGTGCAATGGACCCATCCGGATTGTGTTTTGATAGTATAACCCACCTACAACAGATGAGTTTTTTATCTTTGGGAAGAGGAACCAATGACCATGTATGATTGTCAATAAGTGCCTTCATTTCTTCGTCCATTGTTGCATTCCACCCTGGATGTTGTAGAGCCTCCTGATATGACTGTGGAATAGATATGGAGGAAATAGAAGAAAGAAACTGACAACATAAAGGTGAGAGGCAATGATGAGACACAAAATTTGAAATAGGATGAGAAGTAGAAGGTTGAGTGCATGATCGAGGTTCTTTCCGTATAGATATAGGGCGAGTATCATATTGAGGACCAAAATAACTGGTGATGAAGGACTTACCTCTGGTGGATCTGTTAATTCGGCAAGTGTGGTGTCGGCCACTTGCTCTGGGGGTTAAATGATCTTTGTGTCACGAGGGACAACCTGTCTAGGGGAACTTGGTACTGAGGATAGACCAGGAGGAGCGCTATCAGAATAATATGAGGAGTCTTAAAAAACTGTTACATCCCTGGACACAAATGAACGTTGAAGAGTAGGACTATAACAAACATAACCCTTTTGTGTGAGAGAGTATCCCAAAAAAATACACTTGATATATTTAGGATCAAGTTTGCTGTGTCTAGGTAATGAGTTAAGAACAAAACATTGCAATCCAAAGACTTTCAACGGTAATGAAAATGGATCATCATTCGGTAATAATCTAGAGTAGGGAGATTTATTACCAAGAACAGTAGATGGTAGACGATTAATAAGAAAGCATGCTATAAGGACGCCATGAGGCCAATAAAAGTATGGAACATTCATGGCATATAACAAACCTCGAGCTACCTCAAGAATATGATGATTTTTTCGTTAGGCTACACCATTTTGTTGAGGAGTATAGGCGCATAATGTTTGATGGATAATGTCATTTCTTGACAAAAACAATTCAAAGTCTTTGGAAATGTATTCTTTGGCATTATTAGACCGAAGAATTTTTATTTTCTGACCAAATTGTGTGAGTACAATAGCATGAAATGACTTTAAAATGTATAGTGTCTCAGAATGCTCTTTAAAGACAAACAACGAAGTTGTGCGAGTGAAGACATCAATAAAAGTAATAAATATTTTGCTTGAGAAATATTAGAGACACTCAAGGGCCCTATGAATTAAAGAAAATGGAGTGTCACTTTTGACTTCTGGATGAGGAGAGTATGTACTCCTTTGATGTTTACTCAATTGACAGACCTCACAACAAAATTCTGACCTGACTATAAGAGATAGAAATATATAATGAAGAGATTGTGCAAAAGAATATCAGTGAGCAGAAGTGATGGGGTGACAGAAGTGGAACCTTTCCCTTGGACTTTGGTTTGAGAATCGTCAGCTATGATAACAAACTTGTGTGAAAGAATCGGAGATAGAGAATGTAATAAATTTTTGTTAACTGTAAGATGCTTTGAGGCTCCTGAATCAATTATCCAGGATGAAGATGAGGCAGATAGCATACCTGAAGTGGTAGTGGCAGCAATAGTTGCGGAGGAACTAGGAGAAGAACCTAGCATTGTCTTCATTTTCTGAAATAGCTCATACTCTTCGTCAGTAATATTTTTCTATGCAGTTGTTGTTGTAGGATGTTCTTCTTTTGTATCACTCATAAAGGCTTGATTAGCCCTTGTGAATTGTGAATTTTCATTTGCTTTAAAGTATATTTCTTTATAATGGCCATATTTTCCATAGTAAGTGCATGCCCTGTAACGGCACTGGTCTATAGTGTGGCAAAAAATTTACAATGTGTACATTTGGTATCATCTGTTCTGCCAGCACCAGTCCTTCCACCTCTTCCTCTGCCCCCTCTAAAACATCTACCTCGGCCTCAGCCGTAGTCAGATGATGATCCTCTATGATCAGAATACATAGTGGATGATACATTAGTAGTAGAGGAAGAAGTGTATAGAATACAAAGTAGTGTTGCACACACATCATCAAACTTTGGGACAGTAGAAGCACTCAAAAGTTGACTCTTGCCAATCTCAAGATGAGATTTAACATTTGCAAGACAAATGGCAGTAATTAAGGCTTCCTTCTGTTTGTCTTGGATAGAAATATCAGTGGTTGAGGGCTGAGCTAACTTCCACTCTTGAATAAAGCCTCTAAAGCGGGCCAAGTACTCATGAATATTTTATCATTGTTTAGTATTCAACATTCTTTGGAGAATATCATAAGGTCTATGTAGTGTATCCGGGCATGAGTACAGTTTAGCACATGTCTCCCAAATTTGTTTAGCAGTTTCAAGATGAATAACATTACTGGAGACATGTTTTTTCATGCTATTTATTAGCCAACCAATTACCAAAGTATCCTTCTTCAGCCATTTCATATAAAAAATATCATCTTCATCAACAGGTGGTCCTCGGGTAGTGACGTGACCAAGTAGGTCTTTTGTTATAAGAAACCTCCGAACCAATGTGGACCAACTCATAAAATTTGATACCCCATGTAAGGGAATGGTGGTGATTCTCAGTATATCACCTTTGATATTCATATTTTTGGCAGCCATGATAGGTCTTTCTTTAAAAAAAATATTCTAATAATAACACCAAGTAGCACTTCTTCAATCAACTCGATGTATTGAAAAATTTAGCATCAATGCTAAATTATTAATCTTATTTTTTTTCAAAAACTACTCATAAAATGCTCAATAATATTCTTCTATATAAGGGAACTCTTATCTCATGAAAAAAAAATCCAATAATATGATGATGGACTAGTCTCGGTAAACAAAATTTCCAAACCGATAAAACTGTTTTGATAGCTCCTTCTAGATAGTGAGGCATGCATATCTATAACAAAATAAGATGAAAGCATTAACATATTCATCCTTGAATCATCTTCTAAATTCGAAAACCAATAACATAAAAATAAAAAAATTTAACACTTATCTCTCGGCTTGTGTTCTTCCTTCATAAAAGAGCCTTCTTTGAGTGGTATTGATCATCACTTCTCTAGAGCATTCCTTTGACGAGGGATCCTAAATATAATGCTTTGATACCATGTTGGATTTAGGATCCCTTTTCCATAATTTCGAGCAAGAGAAAGAAGAAATAAAAAAGAGAAAAGGAAAGAAGAGCTCTCGGGTAGAGAGAAGAAAAAATAAAAGAGCAAAGAGAGGTGGCGCCAAGCAAAGGGAGAGAGAGAGAGAGAGTAACTCGAGAATGAGATGTGTAACTTGATTAATTCCGAATTACAACACCTCTATTTATAGTAGAGGAGGAGTTAGAGTCCTTATACAATTAGCCTTTCAATCCTAATTACATTCCAACTCCAACTCTCTAAGATAAGTCTATTTAAACAAAACTACTAGAAGCATAATATGAGTTGAACTAGAACTCTTGCTTTCTTTACATGACTATAGGGGAGAAAGCCAGCCCGTAGCCTTATCCTTGTGGGTCGCTCGTGATCCTCCGACTCATCTTGATAAAGTTGATAACTCGTGAGATATTTGTGGATCCCATTTGATCTTCAAGTCTTCTAACTCAATTTTGCTTGTGCTTCTTGATTCCTTAACTCGTGTTTGATTGGGTGAGGACTCTTCTTGGTGTCCCACATCCTCTAGGACTCTTCTTGGTGTCCCATGTCCTCATGGTGGGTCCCACCTGCTCGAGCATCATGGTGGGTCCCACATTGTAACAAACCCCATATTAGGTAAAACAAATATGATTACTACACTGATAAGTAATTTAATGTATAATTAAATTTATTAATATATTAATTAATTAAATTAAATATTAGATTATTTAATGATTGTAATTTATTGTACATTAATATAGTAATTATGTGAGCCAATTAACTGTGCATATGATTAATTATAAAAAAATAAAGTTAAAAATAACATAAACGAATATAATAAATTATGTTATTTCTTTATTAATAACATAAGATATACTTTAGCATAAAAAGGAATGATTAGACAAAAAGAATTGATCAAATGTTAACTTTAACACACTATATTATTTTACGTATTATTAATTAATAATATTTTTTATTAAAGTTTAAACCATTTGTTTTATTAATTATAAAAATGGCTTAATTAAACCAAAATAATTTATCAAATGCTTGATTTAACAATATTTTAATTACCATTATTAAATCACTAATATAATATAGTAATTAAAAAATAAATATAATGAATAAACAAAAATCAGTGATCCATCAACAAAACCATATTTGTTTTTGACAATTAAGGTCATAGTCATGGAATGACTCCATGTGCTATAAGTCTCCTCACTGAGGAATAATGGTACAAGAACCAACCCAGGCTGATCTGAATGGTGAAGATACAACGAATGTTTGAGATTATCAAGGTTAGCCATGCTAGCCATATCCCTTTTTTTTTTAACCGAGTTGAATCGGATTAACTCGTCTGAACTCGGGTGGGTCGGGTCTGAGACTTAGGCATAACCAGTGCTAGTTTAATTTTTCTAACTAATAAGGAAAAATTAAATTGGTAGCAGTGCATCTTCTTCCTCACGACGCTACGATGAAGGCCCTGGGACATACACAACGCTACATTAGAGGCGCTGCAATAGAGGCACTCCGACTGGGAAAGGGGGCACTGCAAGGGAGGTGGTGATGCAACGGAGACGACGCTACGCCTGAGGCGCTGCAACTGAGCAGCTTTGTGACAGGAGCTGCTACAGATCCGTGCAACGATGTTCGGCGTCGGGAGGGAGAAGGGAGAGGGAGGCTGAGAGGGAGAAGGGAAAAGCAAGAGTGAGAAGGGAGAACGAGGCCGAGAGGGAGAAAAAAATGCATGAGGAAGAAGAGACCAAGAGAGAAGAGAGCAGGAGAGAGAGAGAGAAAATTTTGGCCTCCCACGATGACGCATCCCGGTGCTTCATCTGAATGATTTCCAAAAAACTACGGAATCCTAAATCCAGAAATTAAACCTTGGGCGCCATCTTCGGATTCATCTGATTCATCAATATGAATCGGACTCTAGTGCACCACTAACGACGTCAGGTGATGAACTGAGTAATGCAACTAAAATTCATCTCTTGATTCAAGTTGACTAACCTCCTAAGGTGGAGATTTACTGATCCAGGCTCTTCATTGAACTTGTGTAGAAGGTGCTTTCAGCACTTCAATATCTCCTATGGTTCATTGGTAGGCGTAGCTAGCTAATTCACCGACAAGGAAGTTGATGAGTTTTTTGGGATCGACTTCCTCCATTGTAGATGACCAATTTCTTTGACTGTACTTCTCACACGAAACTGAAGAAGAAGATGATGGCCTGAATTTTGTTTAGATTATAGAGGTAGTCCCTCTTGCATGCTCCTTCTCTACCTCACTATTACACTTACGTTGCGCAACAAAACATAACAGAACCCCATTAGACAAGAATGTACGTAAGGGGGGTTAGTGCACTTTGAAAATGAGTTACCTAGTAAAAGTGAAAGTAAAACTGAATTATTTTTTTGAGTAAGTGTGTGCAATGGAAAATATAGTAGAAATTAATTTTTTGTATTAGTGTATAGTGAAAAGTATATAGGAAATTTATTAATAAAATAATTTAAAAGATTTAACATTTATAGGATAGTTGTTTTTGGCTTTTTTATTAATAAGTTAATATAACGTTTAACCTATCTGAATTAATAAATAATTTTAAAATTAAATTAACTTTTATTTGTTTAATTAAATCTATAAAAAAAATACTTAAACAAGTTTTAATTTTATAATATTCAAATGTATAATCAAATTGTTAATTTTTAATATCAAAATTCTCGCTCTAAAAATATTAATTAAATATAATATTAAAAATAATAAATTTATGTAAATAAAAAGTGGGTAATTTATTATAAAAAATTACTTTTATAGATTTAATTTTATAAGATAGTTTTATTTAACTAGACTAAAATATATTTAAACTTGTTTAAAATTAATAAAAAAAATTAAAATAAGATTATTTATTTAATTAAATATGTAAAATTAAAATGAATAAAAAAACCTTACTTTTATAATATCCAAATGTTAATAAAAATTATTACTTTTATAATATCTAAATTCTCATTCTTAAAATAGTCATTAAATATAATATTAAAAATAAGGAATTTATATAAATAAAATAAGGGTATTTTATTATATAAAATTAATTTAAAAGATTTAATTTTTAATTTATATAGTTTATTGATAAACTAAAATAATTTTAAATTGTTATAAATAAATAAATAATTTTAAAAATAAATTTTAATTATTTTTTAATTATAAATATAAATCTAAAATGATTAAACAAATACTTAATTTTATAATATCCAAATACTTAATCAAATTTTTAATTTTGTAATATCTAAATTCTCACTCTTAAATTAGAGATCAAATTTAATATTAATCATGAATTTATATAAATAAAAAGAGGGTATTTATTATATAAAATTAATCTGATTGATTTAATTTTACGAGATAATTTTATTTAACTATTCTATTAATAAATTTATAAATTTTAACTTGTTTAAATTAATAAATAATTAAAAATTAAATTAAGATTTTAAATTAAAAGTTGAAAAAAATTAATAAATATTTAATTTTATAATATCCAAATACAAGTGTGAGAGGGTAGAATGAGCATAACAAGAATGAGAGAGAGTGAGTGTGCGAGTGAAAGTGAATTCACTAGCCTTGGGGAGTGATTTTACTTTCACTCGTTTTTCTAAAGAATGAGTGAAAATGAATTACCTAGGTAAATTCACTTTCACTCGCCACTTATAGTGCACACTAATAGGTTTTAAGTTATTTTTACTAGTGGAAATATTTTCGCTTTCGCTTTCAGAGTGCACTACCAACACCTAAGACTCTCCAATGTTTCTATTCTAGTGCTTCAAGACTCTGATCATTATCTCGTGCTACAGCAACTGCCAACAATTGAAGCCCATCTGTTGAGACAAAGAGTCCTAAAACACCATGCTCTCTCAGCCATACGAGTTGTATCATTGAGAAAGGAAGCCAGGTTTGGAGGAAGTAGCAGCCACACGTTAACGTTCATAATGCTTTCATAATGGAAAACCAGCAAGCATGACATAGGCTCCTTTTTCTGGTGAGCAATGCACCTCCTTCGCTTTCATGCTAGCTGGTCAAACCATGTTTTCACACAGTTTTGCCAATGTTTCTTAGAATGCCCATTAGGCACAATATTTTTATGCTATGTTGTTTCTTAAATGGGGCAAGGAAATAACTAATGAGGAAAAAAACAAACTACACTAAAACCTGATTTGGAGAGAGAAACACATCATCTCTTTAAATTGATATTGTGTCAATTTATAGACCATGCTTTGATACCACGTTAAGTTTTTAGAAAAAGAGATAATTTATTGATTTTATTTTAACTGATAACAATAAGCTTTTATTTATAACATAAGAAACAAGTATAATCAGATTATAGTTAACCTACCCATGTCCCAGATATACTTAAAATCTAACATTTAAAAATATTTCTTAATACAATTAAAAAACTAAACATAAATAAAAGACTAACATAACTTAAATACCTTTAAACTAAGACTTTCGTGAGACCTTCTTCCCATGAGACTCCTTTTAGACTCCACCATATTAATTCGGCCTCTATGACAATTTTTGCTGTGAAATTCATGTAAGACTCTTTCATACATGTTTTTCAAAAAAAAAAAGAAAAAAAAAGTTTTCTTCGCTGCTACCTGATGATCAAGCTTTTCCCCACTTCCTACTAAAGTGTTTATTTGTATCTTTTTGTTCATAATCTTTTACCTGACATAAATAATTTGGCCCAAAATCCTTTAAATGTATTTTTTAGGATATTCCAAGGATAAAAAAGGGTTTGTGTGCTACAATACTTCTTTGTGTAAAACCTTTGTTTGTGTCGATGTTACCTTATTTGAGGAACAACCCTTTTATTCCAAAGGGTTCTCTCCACCAGGTTTTGATGTTTCTGCATGTATGCCCAAACCGGTTGAGCCTTTGGATGAACCCATTCCAAAACCATATAATTAGCCATTGGACCAGCCGGTACTAGCGCATTCTTTTCCATTGGCCAACCAATCACCTACTTCATTTGTTGATTATGAGGTTAGTAACTCTCCTTCTTCTCCTACTATATTTGGGCCTCCTTTTGGTAATTGTCTTAAAGCTATCCATTAAGATCCCCTTTCTTGTGTTCCTAAAATATTTTGCACCTCTAATCCTATTTCTCATGCTATATCCACTCATCAGCACTCCTCAGAGTGTTGTTCTTGACCCACTACTTGTCTTGTGTATGTTCCTGGGGATCATGTTGAGGCTCTAACACATCTAGGAAGGAGAGTTGCCATGGAACAAGAAGTGGTTGCCATGTGTAGCAATCAAACGTGGGACTTTGACCTCTATTGAAGAATAAATATATACGAGTCTTACATGACTCTCATGGAAAAGATTTGTAGCCAAGGAGAAATTTTAGTATTTTCATATTTCTACTTTATTAAAAGTTGTTTAATTATTTTAGGATTTATCATTTAAGTATTTTTTTTACTTTGATTATGATTAGGAATTCTATTATAGGTGTATTGTATATAGAGGCCCAATGTGCTCAGATTAAATAAATCAATGAATTATTTTTATGTTAAAAAAAATTAGCATGGCATTAGAGAAGCCTCTATGAGTTGACTCAATCAATCCACAAAGATAGTGTCATCATTTTCTCTTATGTCATCTCTATTAGTTTAGGTTTTATGTTCTCTTTTTTCTTCCTCATTGATGTTTTCTAGTCCCTGCATTTGTTTTTCCTTGATGTTCTCATATCCATACTATAAATCATATATTGTCATAAATGACTTTAAGTCTATTTTCCAACTTAAAACCAATTTTGTCAATGAGAGTTTTTACAAAGAGAAATTGACATATGAAACAGGAAAAGTCATGTAGCAGGAAAGGTTTGAGTTGCAATAGAACGTTTTATTTATCAAGGAATTTTATGCCATCAATAACGATACTTTATATAGAGAATTATATCTCTAAGAAACATATGTGAGTTTTGTTTCTAACCCAATAAATTGTTTCTCAATCCAATGTTCTTAGCGAGAGATATCTATGTCATAAGACTCAAAGGTTATGCTAGAAATATGTAGCTTGCATGAATTAGAATTTTAAGCTTCTTTCTTAAAGGTAAGTCTTTGTGTTTTAATCTAGGTTGTTTTTCCTTTGAGTACATAATTTTTAGGCTCTAAAGTTTGTTTTTTAATTACATGCCTCATCAATTTACAAGCATGGACATCATAGTCCTTTCTTATCTATCTAAATCATGCTTTGCATGTACAATATACCATGCCAAAGTTTCTTTTTTTTCTTTCTTTTTTTATCTCCAATCATTATCTTCGTTTTTGTATCCTGTAAATTCACTCTTGTATGGACAAAAACTCCTTTGAAATTTCATCTTTGACAAAAAAAAAAAATTACATAAAACTAACTTGTCTCACTCATGAAACCGAAATTAGGGTTTGAGGTTGTTTCAAAAGAGAAACAAGGGAGAAGAAGGCCTATTTCTCACATTTTTGGTGGAATTTTAAATATTATTTTATTAAATTGCTGCCACTACCTCTTAGGCTAAGCAAGTTCTCTTATTTAACTCCCTTACTACCCTTATGTGTCCTTGAGCTTCCCCCAAAACTTTCTATTTGTTTGGGTCAATTGTAGTTTACCTTTTGCTCTTACCTAATGTTACTTCAATCTTTTAAGGAAATTTCAAAAAGCATGATAGAAATGCTCTTCTAAGTTGTTTTATCCATTTGTTTGTGTCAAGACACTCTCAATAATCTATTGATTTAATGATGGCCTCCTTTCTGGAAGTATCAATGTTGCATTGTCGTCTTCTTATGTTTGAATTATGACTGCTATTGTGTTTGTGTTTCTCTAGTACTTCTTCCTTTTAACATCTTTTATTTTCATCACTTTAGAGTTGATGCTTATAGGCTCACTGCATGTAAAAAACAAAAGTGCATCTAACATCTAGCTTAAGTTAAGTCTATTATTCTTCATTAACGAGGTGATTTTTGTTTGAACTACCTCTAAAAGTGAGTAGTCTATTTTTTTGTGCCCTAAAACGAGCCATTTTTCTGCTATTGAAATCAATTAAAGTCTTTTCTTTTCATACTTAAACCATTTTTTACTGGTGAATGGAGTCTTGTCATTTAGTTCAGGGTAAAATTTTCCCATATTTGTTTTGTAAAAGTTGGTTTTTATGTCTTTTTTTTCCCAACTTGTGGGGAGAAAGTAGAAGAAGAAGTAGGAGAAAGATGTATTTTATTCTACATGTTGTGGTAATTTTTTATGTGACAAAATATCCAAGCAAGTGAGAGAATATAAGATGAAGAATTGACATCTATGACAAAAAAAAATCGATAATGAAGATTGAAGACTGTTGAATTTATGGAAAAGAGAAATATTTCATTGAATTATTGTAATCAGAGTACATGAACCTCTATTTATAACAGAGGAAGGTAATAGAGTCCAATTACAATTAAACTATTTTTGTCTCAGTTACACCCAAACTCTAACACTTAAAGATAAGTCCTAGCATAATTAAATAACCCAATATAAATAGAAGACTAACATGAATAAAACACCTTTAAACTGAAACTCTTCTGTGAAACTTCCTTCCATAATAATTGTGGCTTTGTAAGACTTCTTCTTGTGTAAGGCTTCTTATTGTGTAAGACTCATAATGCCACCTAACATGATCATGGTGAGTCCCACCAACTTGTGTGATCATGGTGGGTCCATATCTTATGGGTTTGGGCCCATCTTCCAACACACTTGGATATGTGGGTCTTCCTTGGTCGTGTGGGCTTGGGCCCATCTTCCAACGAATACCAAGATTTTTTTTGTTTTTTTTTTTGTTTTTGCTAGAAGAAGTTACAAACTCTAGCTTGAGGGGGAGTGTTGAAAAATAAATATGAAAGAGTTGCATGACTCTGATGGAAATGTGTCTCATGGAAGAGGAAAGTTTAGTATTTCTAGATTTCTATTTTGTTGGTTAATTGTTATAGGATTTATCTTTAAGCAATAGTTTACTTTGATTATGATTAGGAATTCTATTTTGGGTGTAACTAGGACTTGGATAGTTTAATTTCATTATGATTTATGTTTTTCCTCTATTATAAATAGAGTCCCAATATACTCGAATTAAACAAGTCAATAAACTATTTCTGTTTTCAAAACTTCAACAACTTCATTACCACTTGGTAAAAATGTTATGGGTTTTTTATTGGAGTTTACAGTAAAGCACAATCCAGATGGGTTTGTTGCTCGACTGAAAGCTTGGTTAATTGCTAAAGGGTTTACTTAAACATATGGCATTGACTATGAAGAAACATTTTCTCCGATTGTCAAACTTAACTCTAAAAGACTCCTTTTTCTCTCTTGCTACAAATTCTTGTTGGTTTCTTCGTTAACTAGATGTGAAGAATGTCTTCATTAATAGTGATCTCCATAAAGAGGTTTACATGTTTCAACCACTTGGTTTTGTGGTTGAGGGGGAGAAGGTGTGTAGACTTAACAAATCAATTTATGGCCTTAAGCTATCTCCTTGGGCATGGTTTGACAAATTTAGTAAAGTCGTGTGTGGCTTTGGTTTTAAGAGGTGTGAAATAGATCATTCTATGTTTGTTAGACATGCTAATAATGGTGTTATTCTTTTGGCTATTTATGTGGACTAAATTATTCTCATTGGGAGTGATCAAAGTGGTATTCACCAAGTAAAGGAAGGTTTGTCCAAAGTTTTTCAAGCTAAAAATATTAGATTCTTGGATTTGAGGTGTTATAATCTCAACATTGAATTGGTTTACCTCTGTTGGAAGATATAGATGACAACCATTTTATACGAGAAGATCATATACATCATTTGCAGTAAGCTGGGAATTCATGATGTTCTCTCACCCCCAGCTTGAGGGGGAGTGTTGGAAGATGGGCTCAAACCCACATGACAAAGAAAGGGCCACATTTTCAAGTGTGTTGGAAAATGGGCCCAAGCCCATAAGATATGGATCCACTATCATCACACGAGCAAGTGCGACCCACCATCATCACATGAGGTGGCATTATGAGTCTTACACAAGAAGTCCTACAAAGCCACAATTATTATGGAACAAAATCTCACAAAAGAGTCTCTATTTAAACGTGTTTTAGTCATGTTAGTCTTGTATTTATATTAGGTTATTTAATTATGTTGGAACTCATCTTTAAGTGTTAGAGTTTCGGTGTAATTGGGACAGAGGTAGTTTAATTGTAATTAGACTCTACTACCTTCCTTTATTATAAATAGAGATTCATGTGCTCTGATTAAACAAGTTAATGAAGTATACTATTTTTCACAAATTCAACAACCTCTAAGGAAGTATGTGTTAGACTTACTTGAAGAAATATGAATGCTTGGTTGTAAGCTTCTTAACTCCTACGGATCTTGAATGCCAAATTGTGTGTGAAATCTGAAAATAAGGTTGATGTTGGGAAGTCGCCAAAGCTGATTTGTAAGTTGATTTTTTGATAGTTACTAGACCATGCATTTCTTTGGTTATGAGTGCTATCTTCCAATTCATGCATAAACCTCAACACTTTCATTTGCAAACTCTTGAAAGGATATTGAGGTATTTGAAAAAAAATCCAAGGCAAGCATTACTGTATAAGAGTCTTGAGATTATATGGTTGAAAAATTTGTAAATATAGATTGGGTAGGTTCTCTCTACTCTCAACTACATCTCGATTTCTTCTTCTTTACTATTCAATTACAATTGTCAATGAAATATACTCTTTTCCATAAATTCAGCTAGTTCGACTGTCAAACTGATTGCCCCATATGAGTCGACTAGGTTATACACATTGGAGAAATTTTCTGTGTGTGAAAGGGGTAAGGGGAGGGGGAGGGGAGTAGAGGGATCCATTGCCTTCTCCTTTGTATAAGAATGTAGGAAGTAGGTTCGAATTTGGGTCATACCCTCTTATGTTTAGGTCCTATGCAATAAATTTCCAATGAACTGAATCGGATTTGAACCCCTTTTTACTAAGATAAAGTATGTACAAGCCAAGCCAAGCCAAGAACAAGATTTGGTTTCTATACTAGTTAAAATAATGCAATTGACACATAAAATCTTTTTACACAAGGATGAACAATTGAAGTTATACTAATAATAAGATAAAATAAACTAATGATAAATATAAAGTAATGTATATTTATTATTATAAAAATGTTTATAAATTTTATTTTAAAAACAACTTAATAGAATAAAAATGTATATAATAATATTATAATAATATTATAATATTATAATATTATATTCTACCATCCACAATAGGTTTAGTATCAGATTGGACTAGAGTCAGGACTTGGCGTTTGTTTATTACATTTCTTTGACCTTTAAACCACAGCTTCCGTGTCAAATTACTCATATCAACTTTCAATACTAACCAAAGTTTTAACTGAACCTCTTGTTGGGGGTGGGATGGATTTAGTCCAACGGGATTTTTCAACAAGAAATATACCCCAAACTAATCGTACAAGCACATACTCAATCAAACAGTCACAATTATTATTATAGTTTTTTTATTAGTTTACAACTTAAATTCAGGTTGCTAATCCACTCTCAAGGTGTCTCCACACCTTGGAGTTCAATCTACTGAGTAAAAAGCAAAAAAACACTTGCAAATCAAATGGCTTGTGTTACATGAATTCCCCCAAAGGGGTTACACAAGCCTAGAGACTTAAAGGCTACACAAACTTTTATAGCAGCACTTAGCCACAAAGGCCTTAGGCTAAGCTTAAGACTAGGTACATGACCCCACTCCAGCAACCACACAACTCTGCCACAAAGGCCTTTTAGCTTGAGCTCTAGGCTACATAAAGCCTAGTACCAATTGGGTACAAAACCCAAATACCACAGACAGCTACATCCAGCCTCGTTAACAAAGGCCTTACAAATAATTTGGGTATGTAGCCAAGGGTTTTGCATAAAGCTCATCTGATACAAATAATAAGGTAGACTTGCTTTTACAATCTCAAACTCACTAAATGCCTCTTGAATAGGCAAATACAACAATGAAACTCAAAAACAACACTATGCAATAGTAGATTTGCAAATATAAACTTGATAAAGATTTGTTGAATATATAAAAGTCAAATAACTCAAGTTCACTAGAAAATGAAGAAAGAACAATCAAAGATTTGAAAATACCAGTTCTTAGCTCAACAAATACAGCTCAATGGAATAAGAGGTTTTGACACATTTAATCTTAGAAATTCTTGCAGGACTATTTACAAATAGTTTATCAATTAGAGAATACAAGTTCCAGCTCAAAATATAAGCTAAAATAATCATAGATAAGGGTAGAACACCTGGGTCGGGGTAGAGACTTTTGTTTATCTTGGAGATCATGTATGGAGATAATGTAGACGATGTAGATAACGACATGTCATGATTTATCCTTAGAGATCATGATCCTCCCTGATCGTGTGGATCATGTACAAGATAAAAATGTGAATTGACGATATGCTTTACAAGATCAAAGTTTGGGGCCGCAAACACTCGGTAAAATGTGGCTTTTGGTGCATACCAAATAAAAGAAAATAGCACAAAATACAAGGAGCTCAGACGCAACAAATCTGCCCAAGGAACAAACCGATTAATTATCTCTGGCCAAAACGTGGATACGTGATCTCTGGACATGATTAAGCAAGAGTAACATTTTGCATGTTACAAAGTAGACAGAAAACAGGCTCAGGCATTGCTTGTAAACAATCACATTCAAATGTAAAATGTGGCTGTTGGTGAGTACCATAGAAAAAGAAAATTACACAAACATAAGGGGCTCAATCAGTTGCCACTCTGCTCATAGAACAAACCAATTGGTTGCTCTTGTAAGAGAGGTCTCAGAAGAAGCATTACTCTTATCTCTGCCTTCCAACAAAGAAAATAAGGTAAACAACTGAATATTCGGTCCCAACATTGTGGTGGTCAGCTCATGCAGTTTTTAAGTGTTGCTGCTCATGTAGGGTTACCACCGCAAAACCAGTTAAATATGAAAAAGATGGGAAATATTACCAGCTGCATCCATGTACAAAATGTTAGTTATGATATGGCCCCACCAGACTTCCACTTGTTTCCTGAAATATCAAGCATATTTTAAAAGGATTAAAAAAGAAAAAGATAATTACTTTCTTTTTCTTCGATCTCCACTGGCCATTCTCATGTCAGACTTTGGAAGAGAGGAACCAGGTGGTGCACCATACTGCATTGGAGAATGCACTGGAGGTGCAGCTGCAGGAAGTGGAGGAGTTGTAGCCGGCACCGGTGCAGGAGGTACCACTGGAACTGGGGGAGCAGAAATGGGCTCAGGAAGCGGACGTGGTAGGATGTGCTTCAAACGGTTATTCCTGTAGTTCTTCCAAAAGAAAAACTGTTGACGATGGGCCAACTCCTAGGCATACAAAAAAAAACACAAAAATTTATTTCCATTGAGAACCAAGACATAACAATCCAAAATATAATAGCAAGCAACAGAAATGACATATACACAAATTGAGTGAACCTCGAACATTATAAATCAAGGTGCAAGCATGAGTAAACTGAGATTCCAGAGGAGGCAGATCAGGTGGGGGTTGGACTCACCCCTTCAATTGGGGAGTCCCTTACTCACACCAAGTCCTGTTACTGGATTCGTGACTACCCGAACCGAATCGGGCAACCTGACCTTTGTTTTCAGGTGCCCGGGTCAGTACCTTGACTCCAGGTTGAAGAAACATGGGTTCAAGAACAAGTTTCAAAGTCTGACCTTGCTGCCTGGATGTGCCATCGCATTGCGAAAATTTGCATTTTGGAGAAGTTCAAGAAAGAATAAGCAATGTGGATACCTGCAATACAGCATGGTAAAAGAAGTCTAAAACAAACAGAAAATCTTAATAACAGGAAACATAAATATCGATACATCTCTGCAGACCAAAATCTGCAGTATAACAATCACTGTTTCAGAAATAGCTTACATTATGAATTTTATGTATTCAGGTTGCTGCCAGTATTGAAGGTATTTCAAGTAACCAATGAAAGCTTCATCTTCAAAATAACGGTTCTGAGCCAAATCTGGAAAGAACAAAAAGGAACAATAAGTAAAAAAAACAACACAACAAATATGAACCTAAGTTGATTATTGTAGGACAAAAGACACTTGACAGTCAAATGAAAAATCAATATATGGAGCAAAAACAACTCCACAGAGTCTTTTTCTCCTGGTTAAAATGTGGAAAAGAAATGCATAGAGAAATGAAGATATTAAAAATGTATGCAGCATCAGCATCTTGAGATATTACTGAGCAATATTACATCAGACATTAAATAATGATGAGCACAAAGTAAAGGCAGGCACCTTAACATATTTCATTCTGCAGTAGCACAACCTTTCTGTAGATACAAGTCCATTGAACATTCTTTCTGGTAACCCATCATTCCCCCAATGTGTTTTGCAACAAGATGTACTACTAATCTAGCAGCTCTTCTTACAGACAATGAATTCGCTCATTAATCAACCAAACAGTACATCCAGATAATTCTGGTTGAACTCAATGTGAAGTTACCCATGTTCTAGTAGTGCATCTCAAATTTTCTTATGATACAATCAGCAGTATTCAGTCTAATCATAAGAAAAAATTTATCCTAGAAACACATTACCCAATTTCTAGAACTTCAAAATACTTCATCAATATCTGAAGATCTAAAGTTGTTGTCATCAAAGTTGGATTGTTGGTTTGTGACCTAAGACCTGTCTCACAATATCAGGTCATTGGTAGATTTCTTTTCATTCATCAATGGCTCAACTTGGGTCAAGGATCAAGTAAAATTTCCACTCCATCAATGGTTCCCACCAATTTCCCTTGCTAGTTTGAGCCACAGTAAGCAATAAAAGAAGACAAGTGAGTCGGTCATATTGAACTTACAGTGGATGTACGTTGGATTAGAAAGGCACTGAACAAACTCCAGTTCAAGCAAAAATCTCTGACGGCCATCGTCTGGGTCCTTGTAGATGTTCTTAGGCCTGCAGCCATAGACAAATCAACAATACGTCACATTAATTGCCTACAGAGGACATACTTTAACATGAAGAATGATACTGAAACGATGCTGGTGGGAACTCTTTCACAAAATCTGGAAGCCATACACCACAACACAATCAAAATACTAAAAGATTCAAAATTGTGAATTTAAAGAACCAAGTAGAGATACTTGCATGGATGGAGATTGACTTGCGTCATCATTTCCTTTGTTGGCATCCATCACCCTCTAACTTTCCCTCAGTGTCGCCAGCTTTCGACTATCTGAGAGCAAAATAATAAACATGAAAAGGCATCAGAAGGAAAGAAGAGGTCCACCGATAGGCTTTGAAGCTCAGATAAATTTTGAACAACCACAAATTCATCCGGAGAAAAAATGCACGCGGCAAGGATGAATCTAGCAACAGATACATGCGCCACAGAACTACTCTGGCCCAAATAATGCACATAAATAACACCAACACCAATATCAAAATAACAAATCTATAAAATGAATAAAATTGCTAAATTTTATGCTGACCGCTACATAAGTTATTAAAGCAATAAAAAATTAGCGCATCTAGGTTACCCTACGTGATAAAAAAAATCTAAAATAACCAGGCATCATAGCTAAATCAGCAAATAAAAGGAAAATAACATAGATAAAATCCTTATATGTACCCAATTCTTCTAGTCTTTTGATCTGAAAAGGTGGCTCAATGTCTGTCCGCCGGACAGCGGCTAGTCTCATGTGGCAAGAGACAAATAAAAAATAAAAAAGATGACTCCTTAAGATTCAGGCGTATTAGAGTTCAAAGAAGTCAAATTTTAGGGTTTGGCGAATGGATGTGGTCGAAGACGAGATAATCACACACAGACTGTCCGAAGGCAGAGCGGTTTTCGTAACTAACAGGGTATCGAGTTTCTTGATTGCTGAGAGAACGTGAAAAGTTGGAGCTCCTCTCTAAACCTACTGTCTGACAGAAACGACAACTCTTTTTGAGTGCTGATCGTAGTCGTCAATGTTGATAGACCCGAGAACCCAGTTTAACCGGGTTAGATAACCCAGTTTTCAGCTACAAGCCAGAAGCTGGCCCAGTATATGGTGTCTTTCTGGACCACCTATGGGTAACGGTGATTAAAGCGAAACCAGTGATATAATCAGTGTGAACTTAGCAGAAAAAAGGACTCACCATTCACCTCTCAACATGCAGAAAAACTGGATTTTTTCCTTTCACCTGTTCCATTTAATGCTACTTTTAGTATTCTCTAGCTACCCGATTACTTTGTTCATTTCTTCATCCGAAGATAATAACTTGTAATCTGAGTATATGAACCCCTATTTATAATAGAGAAAAATAATATAATCCAATTACAGTTAAAGTACCCTTGTTTCAATTACACCTAAAGACTAATACTTAAAGATAGGTCTTAATATAATTAAATAATTTAACATAACTAAAACACTTTTAAACTGAGACTCTTCTGTGAGACCACCTTTTGTAAGATTCTTGTTAGACTCTACTATATTAATTATGGTTTTGAGAGACTTCTTACTGTGAGAGACATGTAAAAGTTTTCCTATCTTCTCTTCAACACTAGAGTTTATAACTTTAGCTTACAATGAACAAGATTTTTAGTCTTCAATTTTCTTTGCCACAAAAAATTTTTCATAGATACAAAAACTTCATCTTTTGTGCTCTCACTTTATTAAATATTTTGGTCACATAAAAATTATTATAACATGTGGAACAAGATTTTTTTTCTTATATTTTCTTCTTCTATTTCTCCCCCTCAAGTTGGGGATAATAAAGGCACAAAGACCCAACTGGGACATAACACAATATGGGAAAAAAAATCACTCCTAGCTATATGAAAAAGCTCCATATACCAGTCAAAATGGTCATAGTCTCAAACACACTCCGCTCAATTTTAAAGGTGGAAAACTAGCCCAACTATAGGGCTTAAAAAAAGAGACTACTCACTTTTTAAGGGTAGCTCAAACACAACCTTTTGGGTAAATAATAAAAGACTTGACTCTACTTGGATGTTGGGGACACTCCTATACTTTCTAGGTAGTGGGTCTAGGCATTGCTTTGAAATGATAAAAACACAAGATGATAAATTGACAAAATACTTGAGGAAAACAACTTTAACCGGAAGGAGGTGACTATGCAACACTCAAACTTCCAAAGTGACCTTTTTTTTTTTTTTTGGAAAACTAAGGGAGACTATAATGGTAATACTAAATAAACTTGACCAAGTATGACTTTTTTCGGGTGATCACATTTTTTTGGAGCTAACCATACAAAAGATATACAACCAAGTAACAAAAACACAAAACTTGAAACAACTTTAATACAAGATATCCTGACATTGTTTGAGATCAAGACAACAATGAGATTCTTCTTCAAGCACCGCCTTTAAAACAAACTCAACAACCTCAAGAAGTGTCATTAAGGAGATCCCCCAGGGAGAGGAGAAATGTGGTTCCAAATGATTATATCATATTTCTCCAAAAACATGAGGATGGTGTCAGATTGACAAAAGATGACCCGATTAAATTCTGTCAAGCTTTGTGCAGTTCTAACTCTCAAAAGTGGATTGATGTCAAGAAGAATAAGATGAAGTCTATGAATGACAATGACATTTGGGATCTCATCGAGTTGCCTATAGGTGCGAAGCCCATTGGTTGTAAATGGATATTTAAAACCAAGAGGGATTCAAATGGCAATATCTAGAGATATAAGGCCCGTCTAATTGCTAAAGGCTTTACTCAAAGGAAAGACATAGACTATAAAGAGACTTTCTCTCTGGTATCTTCGAAAGACTCTTTTAGAACAATAATGGCATTAATGACTCACTTAGATTTAGAGCTACATCAGATGGATGTCAAAACTGTGTTTCTCAATGGAGACATTGACGAAACAATTTATATGGTACAACCAGAAAACTTTCTATCTGGTGATCCAAAGTCTATGGTCTGTAAATTGAAGAAATTCATTTAAGGTCTCAAACAGGTTTCCCCTCAATGGTATCACGAGTTCCATCAAGTCATCACCCTGTATGGTTTTGAGGTGAATGTAGTTGATGACTATGTATATCATAAGTCTAGTAGGAGTAAATATATCTTTCTGATATTATATGTCGATGACATTCTACTCGCTAGTAGCGATATAGGCTTACTGCACGAAACCAAGAAACTTCTGACAAAGAAATTCAAGATGAAAGATTTTGGTGATGTCTCTTTTGTATTAGGTATACAGATACTTAAAGATTGTTCTCAAGGTATCCATAGGTTATCGCAAAAGAGCTATATTGGTAAGGTTTTGAGCAGATTCGGCATGAAAGATAGTAAACCAGGAGACACACCCGCCGCTAAAGGAGACAAGTTTAGTCTCAAATAGTGCCCTAATAATGATCTTGAAAGAAAAGATCCAGAAAATTCCTTATGCATCAGTAGTAGGGAGTCTAATGTACGCTCAAGTTTGTACTCGTCCCGACATAGCATTTATAGTAGGAATATTGGGCAGATATTTGAGTGATTCAGATATGCAACATTGGAAAGCAGCCAAATGCGTTATGCATTATTTGAGGAGAACAAAAGACTACATGCTCACTTATCGAAGATTAGACAGTTTAGAGATCATTGGGTTCTCTGACTCCGAATTTGCTGGATGCCAAGATAGCAAGCGCTCCACATCAGACTACATCTTTATGTTGGATGATGGAGGTATCTCATGGAAGTATACTAAGCAGACTCTCATAGCTTCTTCAACGATGGCTACACACGGAATATGGTTGCAAAAGTTTGTGACTAGGCTGCGAGTGGTAAATGGCATTGACATGCCATTAAAGATTTAATGTGACAATAATTCGGCGGTACTTTATTGCAACAACAACAGGAGTTCAACGAAGTTGAAGTTTATTGACATTAAGTTTCTAGTTGTTAAGGAGAGAGTTCAGGATAGGCAGGTTTTTATAGAACATATAGGGATGGACTCTATGCTAGCAGACCCATTAACCAAGGGCTTAATGCCTAAGGTCATTCATGAGCACACTGCTCATATGGGCGTTATTTTTTAAGATACCTTGGTTTAGGGGGAGTCATTTTTGTACTATATGTTTGCTTTAGACATTGAGTTATTCGAATTTTTTACGTAATAAAATTGATTGCTTATGATTCTATTTTTGAACTTGCTTGTGTTTTTCTATGCGCAATGTTTGGATTGTATTAAGGACTTTGGAAAGATCTCATTAAAGACTAAAGGACCAGTTGGAAATAGGCATATTCGAGATTACATTGCATGTAATTTCTATGATACTCATCCATATTTGATCTATGTCATTGAGGGTATTAGTATGGTGATCATCGTGGTTTAGTCACGACTGTATTATGATGAAAATCGCAGTGGTTCCATTATTAATATATAAGATGGTACCATTATTGATAGTATACAGATGTGCACCTAAAGAATTTGTGATATAATTGTTTCAAGAATGATATGTAACCCAAATGGGAGATTGTTAGGAAACTATGTTTCCTATTCTAATTTGGGCAACATATTTATTATTCAATTATATTAACTATTTAATGGAATTGGCTAAAATTAAGTGATCTAATTTTGTTAAACCCATTAAAGAATATGGGCCATGAATATGGCCTAATTGAGTAGATACCATAAGGAATTATGGGAACCTTATATAAGAAGACATATTATGGTTATGGTCCCCAAGAGACTAAATCACACACAATTTCCCTTTTCCCCATCCAGAAGAGAAACGAAGGTTCCATTGAGGAATACGGAAATTTAATTGAGGAAGATCACAAAACCAATTATTCGTTCGTATCGATTACCGCTAAATTCCACAACAATAGGTGACCCGAATCCTAATATCCTAGCATGATGTAAATTCTAGATTAGAATTTAAAATTATAATTTTCTAACATGTAATCCCAACTCTCCCGATCAAATGTTTTTTCTAGGTAAATCTGATCTATTTTCCAGTTCTGCACAAAAGAAAAATCCGCACAACGACAGGATATGTAATCTAAAAATGGCTTTCTGTCATGTCGTCACCATTATCCAATAAGTTTTGCAGATGATTTAGACTCATATGAACAGTCGAGAATAACGGCTTACCACCAATAGTCTCTAAGTTTTCAACGCAAAAAGAATAAACCAAAACAAAACAAGGCTTTTATGCCGAGAGACGGAAAGATCTTTGAACCAATTATTACATCACAGGAATGGTGCATACACCAAACAAGATAAAACGTTCAAACGGAATGAAATGACGACGAATAGACACCGGCCATGAAAATGTTCCTTCCCAGTGGGATCTAGTTTGCCGCAACGATCTTTGAAATGGTTTTCTTGTCGGTCTTAAACGCTTTTGCCAACACCTCAGCGTCTATTCCACTTCCAAAGAGATTAGTAGGCAAAGATATTGTCCCAGCACTCGCACCTCCGAACATGCCAATTGCTAACGCAGGGTTCTCACCGTCGGTGTTCAGCTGGTAATGAACAAGGCCCTTGGGGAAGATGAAGAGATCGGGAGCTCGAAGGGTTTGCACGAAGAGCTTGTTTGAGGAGTCGATGAGCCCGACTTCCAGAGTACCTTGCAACACCATTAAAAGCTCAGACGCTCTGGGATGACTGTGGGGAGGATTGATGCCAGCAGGAGGGTAGAGTAGAGTAGCCACTGAGACACCCTGCCCATCAAGAGCTGGGAACTCCTTTTTGGTTGCTTTGGTTATAAGGACTGTAGCTTTTCCCGTCAAATTAGCTTTCCTGAGATTTCTGAACCCGGTGAAAGTAAAGAAGCTCCTGGTTATATCGGCCGGGTTGAGCGAAGGAGGGACGAGGAAATCCGAGAGAATGTCAGGGTCACCGGCATGCACAACAACTGAGGTTGCCATGAACGTGGCTGCCAAAAGAAGCGGGCAGAGATTGCAGGTCCTCCTTTCCATTGTGTCTGTCAGTGAAGCTGGGGATGGAAGCAAAGAGAGTTGAGTAATAAACTCTTAATCCTGCTCAAACACCTGTGTATGCAGAATATATAGAAGAAACATTCCGGCTCATCATTTGGCCGGCCGGCTTTGACAAAACAAAATAAAAAATCGATAGAAATGCGATTTCATTGTCGCCTAATCGATTGCTACTAAGGAAGATCGTCTTTTTTTGTTATGGCGTATGCGATGAAATGCGATTTGTCTATCAATTTACAACTGTAAAGGAAGGTATACCTTGAGATTGTCATCGCCTCTGCTACGAACTGCGATTTTTCTTTTTCCTCGCGTCTCAACATAAGACTAAATCAAGGTCGTTTATTCATGAATTGTCATAATTTAGTCTCATACTCAGACACGGCTGAGAAACCCATGCATTAAAAATGAAAGTGCTTTACGTTGTCTAAGAAGGAATGCATATACGTTAGGGAAAACACACTTGGATTAGTTTTGTACAGTTTGATGTGGCTAAATAGTAGGGAATGTGAAAATCTAAGGCCATCCATAATTACAATTCACAAGAAGGAACTAAAGATATATCCTTTGCATTCATGACACATCCATGTAATAAATCTGAGATCGAATTGATCGGTAGAACCGAGTACAACATCCACTACAAGAAAATGGACTTTTGCCTACAAAATTTTCGCTTGAGGAAATCCAAAAATCACTTGGATAAATTCTCCCTGTGAAAAATTCACTAGCGTATTTCCACTGGTAGAATTTCTACCAACGAATTTGAAATTTGTTAGCATAGAGTTTAAACCTCTACCAGCAAATTTTAAAATTCCTTGTCGATTCTTTGCTAGCGAATTTGGAAATTTAGTGACATAGATGATTGGGTCAATTAAAACCTAAGATATAACAATAAATTGATTATTAAATAAAGATAATAATTAATTTTCTTTACTATGGTATTAACCATAGAAGATTTATACATATAATATTTACTATTGTTGTCTATAACATACTTTATGAGTAATGTATTTATAAATGATATTAAATTAAAAAAAATCATTATTATCAATTAAATTTTAATTTCATTTCAACTAAATTTATTCAAAAAACTAGTAGTTAATATTGTTTACCATAGATATTAGTTAATTGAACTTAATGGCAGTTAACAAAGTTTATTCTAAAACAAGTGTTAACTAAATAAAGTTTAGTAAATTCATATTAATAGAATAAATTATTCAATTCAATAATGTAAATGATAATTATTTTTTAAATTATATTTTAATTTTAAAATTTTAATTTATACATATTATTTCATTTCAATTTCAATAAATTTATACATTTTCCAAGTTACATAATTTTTAACTTGGTAATAAATTTTATAATTCTACCACCAATTAATTATGTTTACTTTAGAGATCAAATTTGGTAATTTTTCTTGTAATTATGTTGATATAAAATCAATGTATGTGTATCTTATTTATTAATTTACTTTTCTCATTTTTATTTTTATTTTATATACAACAAATTAAAATTTTATCAAAATTCTTACAATATAAATATAAGTGAATTAATTTACTATATCAAATATATATTTAATCTATTTATATAAAAAAATTTGATGTAAGAAAGCAAAGATAAAAATGTTATAAATTTATTTTAAACTAGCAGTGCCTTTCCCAATTAATTTAATTTTTTTTTGAAAAATAGAACTTTCCCAATAAAATTTTAAATGTACCAAAAAATTGTTTTAGTAAGCATAAACCTTTTCACTTTTCCTAGCAAATTTAAATTCACCAGAAAAAGTGTTTTCAACAAATGGAAAATTATTTGAGGAATTTTAAAATTCATTGGCAGAAATTCATCTTTGCTACGCAATTTATAATTCGATGGAAAAGGTTTGATTTTCCCAGGGAATTATGAAATTTTCTAAGAGAAGCATTTTCACCAACAAATTGAAATCCACAGGTAGAAATATTTGTTTACAAAAAATCATTTTTCTTATAATGTGGACCTAGTCCCTCTCCAAATTGGTTAAAGCCCAATTGATTAGGTCGAATTAGTGTATTCAATTAGTGATTTGGCTAACTTGACTCGGTTAGTAGGGACATAGAAAGAAGTGAGGGGTGACCTAGCTCTTTCAGAACTTATGAGAAAGGAGCAGGAGGGACAAGCCTAGCTCTTGGGTATAAGGTTATGTCAATTGACTTTTGCATAGGAGAGTCTCACCCTTAACCCTGATTGGGAATGTTGTGTAAAAATTATGAAGAAGTACTTGGGCTTTGAAAATACTTGGTTTTTAAATAAAATCTTGTGTGTGTCTGTGTGTGTATCTTTGTGTGCTCAGAATGTTACTTCACTCTCAAGGAGCCCTTGCTCTAGTTCAATTACAACACCTGCCCAAACACCTTGAAAATCATGGCTAGCAACTTTAAGTATAGGCACTTAAACCACGAAAGGGATTTAAAAAAATACAACTAGTCAAACTAATATGATTGACCTAAGAACAAGGATTACTTGATTTACAATCAAGCTTATAGATGCCTCTTAATAAGTAGATATCAAATTGAAGAGCAATAATATAGTTATACCAAGTTTCTAGGTGAAACGATCAAATAATTAGCATCACTAGAATAGATATCAAAGTAAATTCACATAATGCTAAATATATAGAAGTTTTGAATTTGGACAAGAATAGTTCAAATAGTAAGGATAATCAAAACTTTTGTCATTTTGAAAAGTATTTAGTAGATGTAAAAATAAATACAGGAATATTTAGCTCTTTGAGACTAAATCTTAACTTGGAGACTCCATTGTAAGATTTCAAAATCCAAGCACTTAGAAACAATGACAAGGGAGCTTTGAAAAATCTGTTTATGGAGTTGTTGTTTAGGCTAGAATAGACTTGCTATTTATGGGACAAAATCTTAGTTAAAAATAAACTAATTGTCACGAAATATTAAGCATATTTTTGGCTCTTGTAAAAAATTAGTGAAAATAATCCAAAAACTAAAAAAAATATTTATTAAATCTTAATTGTGTTTTTTATTATTTTGGTAGGTCACTTTCACAAATTGAAGAACTACAACCAAAGTCGTGGCCTCTAAAAAGTCTTTGATTTCCAAATATGTAGTTTGGAGTCTAATCCTTTGTCGGGGTTTGAATCCTTTCTGCTCCAACGACTCTTTTAGGGTTGAATATTTTGTCTGACTCGAATCCTTTATTTTTTGCTTCCTATAGGAGACTCTTTTTTTGTAGGGTTCGAATCCTCCATGTTCTTTATCTTCAACTTGGGTAGAATCCTCTTGATATAACTGATTCCTATATTTTTCTCTTTCTTATAAGGGTTGACTCAAATAATTCTAAACTTGTTGTTTCTCGTGTTCGACACCTTATTCCTTGTTGCTTGTTGTATGGGGTCGACTCCTTCCCTATTCAACATGGATCCAATTTGAATTTTTTCTTCTTTGGACATGATTCTTTGCTTCTATGTTTGAATGGATGCACATATACTCAAACTCCATGTGCATGTGCTCGACTATTTTTCTTTTGTAGAAATATCTGTAATGATTTTTTCAAATTATTTTTTCATCCCTTGCATTAGTGGTCGACTCTTATAGTGTGTGGTCGACTCCTTTTGCTTCTTGAAGTGGCAATTATTGAAATTTTGAATTTGATTGGTTTCTTCATGCATATGTGCTTGACTCATATAATATTGAGTCGACTCATTTTGTTAAGTTGTGGACCCTAATCAACGCTTTATGCTGAGTCTGTACGTAGATCGACCTTTGTGGTAAAATCGTCGTGGGGGCTTGGAAGGTTGGAGGGTAGCCCCCAAAAGGTCCACAGTATATTGATTGTTGTTTCATTAAGGGCACTTAGGGGATTTCATACTTGTAATCCGATTGCACTAGTTTTTTCTTTATATTTGGGGGCGCCGTTGTTAGGGTTTTATCACCCGAAGTAAGATCATCATTTGTAGTTGAGAGAGGTTAGAGAAAAAAACTACATGTAAGTGTGTGCGATTTTCTCTTGTAAACTATTTCATCTTCATAGTGGATTACTGCAGCAGAGGAAGACAGGACATAGTCTCACCTTGATGTGAACATGTATAAATCTTGTTATTTTTTCGTGTTTGTTTTTCCTTCTTATGCGATTATTATTATTGCTCTCGTTAGTTTAGAATTAGGGCATCTAATTCCTAACACCTTTTTCAAATTTAGCTGAGAAATTGTTAAAAGACGTCCACAAGTGTGAGGGTGGCATGGCTAGTAAATAAGGAGAACTTCCATAGAGATGGTATAAAAGTGTAATTGTGCAAGTTGGTGTATGTCCTCTTATGGTTTTTTCTTTTTGAAGTGTTGAAGAGAAGATATGGAAGGCTCTTACAAGACTCTATGGATTTATCTCATGGAGAAAAAAAGTGACAACATATTGGGAGAAAACAAGAGGAAGAAAGTGGTTATGGACTTATTGTCCTAACCTTTCCACTGAAGCTCAATTTATAGATTAATGAAACTATAATATTATAATTATGCCCCTGGAACTTAACCTAATTACTTCAATGTCATCACTTATAGGAACTCTTTATTTACCATCCTACCATCATTGTATGGGCCTGTGGGCCTTATCCTTGGTATGTGGACCTTCCTTGCTCTTTCATATCTTCTCTTCAACATGAAACATGTAGCCCTAAGGGCATTGTAGTCATTATAAACACCTTCCCACAAGTATAAATACAACCTTAAGGCATGTGGTAAAGCATTCAACCCTCTTCTTCTTTGCTCAAATTTGTTTTTATAGCTCTCTTTTTCTCCTCTTTCACTCCCTTGGTTTCTTCTCTTTTCTCTCCCAAGAGCTTGAGTTCCTCTCTTCTCTCCTTCACTTGAGGTCTTTTGTATTTGTGTTAGCCCTAGAAATCAACACAATATCAGAGCTAGCAAGTTTAGTCAAGCTATGCACCGATTCGGGTTCACAATGTCCTATGTGGACCATTCCATATTTGTCTAATGTTGGAAGATGGGCCTAAACCTACAAATATTCCATATTTGTCCAAGAGCTTGAGTTCCTCTCTTTCTCTCCTTCCCTTTTTCTCCATGTGCTAAATTCATGGAATCCTGAAAATCAACATTGTATCAGAACATTGATTTTTAGGACTCAGCTATGATTTCTTTTTAGAATTCTAATATTTTTTTATATTTTAATTTTTACCAGCTTCTCTATTATTCATCCCAAATTAGCTATTGTACTTCCTTTAAAGTTAGTACTTTGACTAAAGAAACGTCTTTGCTACTCCATGTTCTTTCTCTCTTCTACATTTTCTATTTCACCTTCCGTCTGCCCCCTTAATAGAGTTGTCGAGATGAAGCACTCGATCTCTTTTTGTTTCTTAACCGCAAAGACCTTGGCGCCAAAGGCCTTGACAAATTTGACAGCAACGTGGCCAACGCCACCAAGACCTACATGAAGGCCAAACTCGGAGGGGCCAAAGTATTTGAGCGGGTTGTACACAATTATACTGGTGGAGAGAAGCAGTGTGGTAGCTTCTAGGGGCACATCTTTGGGAACTTGAACGACGAAGTGCTCGTTGACTGTACACGCATTACAATCCAAGCTACCTATATCAAATATTGTATCACCAATTCAAGCAAGGATAGCCAAATAATATCCCTTAACCTAGAATGTACAAATATTATAGTCCAAGTTACGTATATCAAGGGGGGGGTTAGTCCACAATGAACTTGAAAATAAGTGAACAATTCAATTCATCTTAAATGAATTGATTCAACTTCAACTCATTCTTGGGTGTTAGTGTAGACAAGTTCAAATGCACCGGAAAACAAATTCCAGTGTTAGTGTCCCCAAAGGAAAAATATGATATAAACAAGAGAATGAGTAACCTTTTATAATATACTTAAATAGAACATATACCTGAACATATACCTAAACAGATAATTAACCAAAATAAACATGGTTACTATACTTATAAGTGATTTAACGTGTTGTATTAAAATATATTAATATCCTAATTAATAAAAAACTATATTATATTTACTCATGATTATAGTTTATTATAAATTAAAACAATAATTACATGTGACTAAAAAAATATTAAAAATTAATAAAAAAGTAAAAAATAACATAAGAAAATATAATAAATAAATAAATTATTTTTTAATAACATAAGATATATTTTAACATTAAAACTCTCTATTTTAATAAAAATAAAAAATACATAATAAATAAATAAATAAATATATTAATTTATCAATAACATAATATATATTTTTACGTATTATTAATTAATAATATATTGACACAAAATGTAAAACCAGTGGTTTAATTAATTATATAAATTGGATAATTAAACCAATTAATGATTACAATTTATTATAAATTAATATATTAATTAAGTGTGACTAGAATAAATTATTTAAAATAAATAAAAAAGTTAAAAATAACATAAGCGAATATAATAAATAAATAAATTATTTGGTAATAACATAAGATATATTTTAACATTAAAAATCACTATTTTAATACAATATAAAAAAATACATAATAAATAAATAAATATATTAATTTATCAATAACATAATATATATATTTTTACGTATTATTAATTAATAATTTATTAACACAAAATCTAAATCTAGTGATTTAATTAAGTATACTAATTGATAATTAAACTAATTAATGATTAAAGTTTATTATAAATTAATATACTAATTACGTGTGCCTAGAATAAATTTTTAAAAAGTGAAAAAAAGTAAAAAATAACAAGTCGTCGTCGTCGTCGAGTCTTGCCACATTCCTCTTTCGGATTTCCCAGGCGGCTTCGAGACCTTCAAAATTGCGACGAAATTATGTTATGACTGAAGATTGACCTCACAACAACCAATGTCGCTTCGTTGCTCTTCGTCGATGAGGTTCCTGTCCCAATCCATTATCCGAAGCATCATAGACTCGGTAAGAACCCTAAAATCCTGCGAAGCGCTGATGTCGATGGCAGAAACCTTACGCATTGCACAACGGGAGAGACATGGAGAGGAGATGCGTAGAACAGAAGAAGAAGATGGGCCGAAAAAACTCGAGCAATGACGAGAAAAAGCAGAGAGCGAAAATGAGAGAAAGAATAGAGAGCGAAGACGAGAGGAAGAAGATGGGGTGAAAAAATCATTGGGAGACGAAGGCCGAGTGAGAGGGAGAGGAGAAAGGGAAATGATGAGAATTTTTTCCTTTCGGGGGGGGAGGGAAAAGCAACGCATCTTGTGCTTCAAGTGGTTGATTCGGAAAATTAGACTGAATCCAAATTCCTCGATTTTTGCCTGAGAGAATGAATTGACGTGATTCACTTGAAGTGTAATTTATTCTATATTAACCCCTTAATCTAATGAACTAAATAATGCGAAAATAACTCATCTCACCTCATTTTGGACTAACCCCCTCCCCCCCCAAAATATTGTATCACCAATCAAATAAAGGATAACCAATCACTATCCCATAACCTAGAATGTACAAACATTACAATCCAAGTTACCTATATCAAATATCGTATCACCAATCAGAGAAAGGATGGCCAATTACTATCCCATAACCTAGAATGTACAAGCATTACAATCCAAGTTACCTATATCAAATATCGTATCATCAATAAGAGAGGATAGCCAATCACTATCCCATAACCTAATTACACAAAAACCAAAGTTCATCTTGTTAAGCTTCACTAAGGGGGGGGTTAGTCCACAATGAATTTGAAAAACTTGAAGGTGGGGTTGCCCTGAAGTTCAATTCCTCCATCAATGACAACCACGCCAAATATCAATCAACCCAATATGGAATATAGTTTAATTGTTCCATCTTGTGTTGAAAATATTAATTAAGATATTTAATAACTTATTTCTCCACCACTTTCTTATATTATCTCGTGATAATTTAAAAGGATATATTTATGCTTTATCTTACACTTTGTCACAAGTGTCAAAACTCTCTCTCTCTCTCTCTCTCTCTCTCTCTCTCTCTATTTTCCATGAGATAGCATGGCTGGTTATCTCTATATTCAACATATTCAACCTCCAAATAAATGATCAACACCACACTAAGTAGGTAGCTGTGCCGTTGAGGCGACATTCATGTCCTAGAAATTGTGGCAATGGTGCGAGGAATTAACAACGAGAGAGCTCCCCAGTATGGTGTTACAAGAGGTTATAGTCCCGGTTGCAATGTACAAGACCACTTCTAGTATACAAACCCACTAGTTGCTATGTACACAGGGCCCTCTCGTGTGTCAAATTCTTGTAGATAATTAAAGTAATAAGTTAAAATTTATCTATAAATACTTTAAAATAAATAATAAAATAATTTATTTAAAAATAATAAAAACTAATGATAAAACAAAAAGAAAAGGAATGAGACAGAAGAAAGGAGGAAGGAGGGAGATAGAATAAAGGAAAAGATGGAATAAAAAGTGAATTTCGCTCTAATTTTGTGCGTGCATTGACACAAATATTATTTTATTATTTAAACCAGTAAAATTTGATTATGCTGAGATAACATTAGCCGAATTATCCAGCAGCTTCTAACAAATTGAAGTGCTTTTACTCTGCCAGCGTTGCAATCGACTGCTCACTAGCCGTAAGCGCCTAAACGGGAATTTCCTCTCGCTTCGAGAGTAGAAGAAAGGAAGGTTTGGTCTTACGAGGTCTTTCTCGTTTCTTCCTGCTCCTTCAAAACAGGTAGGGTTTTTCTTCGCGTTTTTACGGCCTTCTTAGGTCTTGTCTTCTTCATTTGAATCTCTGGCATACTAAGTTGCAGCATGATCTTGATTCCCAAGTCTATTTTACAGAGCTGTTGTACAACGGCATTCCGTGATAGTTGCTTCTTGTGCTAGTCACTTTTTTCGTTAGACTGTTTTGACGGTTCAGCCAAAATTTTGAGGCAACATGTACGGAGGTGGTGAGTACAGTGTACATTTTCTTAAATCTCGTTTAACTTTTTCTTTCTACCCCTGGAAATTGAAGCACAGACTGCAGCAATACGAATATCCATGTCATTTTCTCACTTAAGATCTCGTTATCTGTTGTTTCCTTTTTACCATGACATGAGCTGTATTTTGTTTCCATACAGATGAAGTATCCGCTATAGTACTTGACTTGGGCTCTCACACATGCAAAGCTGGCTATGCTGGTGAAGATGCTCCGAAGGCTGTGTTTCCGTCTGTAAGTGTGCTTAAAGTTAAAATTTCATATGAACTTGCGTAACCACCCTAGTGTGTTTGTGAAGTTTTTATTGCAAAGTTAGGGCTGTCCAAGTGGGGCGTGTGCTTAGTTATAATGGGCTTGATAAATTTTTTTTCTCTCTATTTAATCCAAAGTTCTCTGCCTTTGAAGGTCGTTGGATCAATTGAGCAAGCTGGAGCTGTGGATAATGAACGAGATTCAGAAGCTGCAATAGATGGTAAAAGCGGCAATAGACCATTTGAAGCCGAGAAAACAAAGACAAAGCGCAAACTTTATGTGGGATCTCAAGCTCTAGGCTACCGTCGAGACCATATGGAGGTGAGCGGGTGGAGCTACTTGCCTAAATATGTGCAAGCTCTTTGCCCATTCTTTTTTCATCTCTAATGTCAGGTTTTCTCCTTGATAATTCATTTAGGTGTTGTCGCCCATAAGGGATGGAGTTGTTTTGGACTGGGACATAGTTGATAATATATGGGATCATGCTTTCAGGTTTACATTGTTCTTAGTTGACATTGATTTCTTTATTTTGAGCTTGCTATTTGTTTTTCTTCTTGTAGCTGTTCCAAACTTGATTGATTTGTGAGTGACATGATGTAATATCTTCTGTCAGGGAACGATTGTTAATTGACCCTAAAGAGCATCCAATGCTACTTGCTGAGCCATCATCTAATATACCACAGCAAAGAGAAAAGTGATCCGCATTTCCTCTTCCTTTAGTCAGATTATGATTTCTTCAGTTTTGAGATATCTGTGTCTGAGTTTTGTATTTAATCGTTCTCTATCTGACTCTCCCTCTCTCTCTCTCTTTCTCTTGCTCTCTATCTATCATAGCAGTTTGTTTCTTGAAGGTTGGTATAGTTGTTTTTTTTTAAATATGGCGAAATGTAACTTGGACATGTAAAATTTGGCAGGGCAGCTGAGTTAATGTTTGAAAAATACCAAGTTCCTGCTTTATTCCTAGCCAAAAATGCTGTATGTTTTCTATTGACTTTTAGTTTCATATTGACTTTTGCAGCTTTCGGCATGTCTGATATTCCTATACCTGTTTTTCTTTTTTTGTTTGGCATAATCGCTGTTTACTCATTCTCAGGTTCTCACATCTTTTGCTTCTGGCCGTGCTACTTCTTTGGTTGTCGACAGGTCTGACTACATTCTCTTCTAAGTGTCTGATTGGACATGTTATTTTTTCTTTTACTTTGGGTTGATGCCCTTTAGTAATCAACACACCCTGTTTAAAATGTAAGCTGAGTTGAAAGTAGAAGTTTTGTAGTTTGGAAATACTTTCTCAGGAAACTGTGCCCCTCTTGTGAAGGTTTTTGACTTTTGTCCCCCTCTTTATAAGAGTTTCTTTTCCACCTAATAAGAGAGAAAGTCTTTTCACCATTAAATAAAGATGGTTCACACTTTCTGCCTTCTGTTAGAAATATTTTGGTGCTCATTTAGTAACTGATGCACCCTGGATAAAATGTAAACTGATTTGATAGCTGAACTTCCAGATTACCACTCCCAAATTTTTGTTAAGGCACCTATAGCTTATTTAACTTGTCATCTTTTATTTTGATCCGGGTTACCTTTTACCCAAACTTTCTTCTTTATATGAAAACTCTAACAGCATATAGTCTGTTACAAGTATTAATAAATAATATTTCCATTGCACAGTGGTGGTGGGTCTACTACAGTTGCCGCTGTACATGACGGATATGTCCTTCAAAAGGTATTGTCTGGCTTAATGTGGATAGCTTAGCATATCTATTTGATGCAAGAAAATACTGATCGATGAGTCATTGGAAAGTTATAGTAGAAGCATCTGTTTGGTACACAAGTAATTGAGCTAGAGGACTGAAAATTGTGATTAAATCATTAGAAACTAAGAGAAAATAAAAGTATTTAAGAATCTTATTTGTTTATAAGAAGTTAGTGATTAGAAAAATATTATCAAATATGTTGTACATCTGAAATGTGGAGTTAAAAGGAACACCTGCCTGGTATACTGTGGTGGTCCTGGATGGGAACAATAGCACTTGTTGTGAAGTGACTGCAGTAATCCCCTTTTTCCTGCTTTTGTGGGAAACAACATGCCTACTAAGTGTCTAGGGTTCTCTCTATTTCTTCAGGCTGTGGCAACATCTCCGATAGGAGGTGAATTTCTCACGGATTGCTTGATGAAAAGCTTGGAAAGCAAGGGCATCACCGTAAGCAGTTTTTATTTTAGAGCAATGTTGGTTAACAATAAAATGATTGAGTTTAGTGGATATTGCAAACTCTACTTATACTCGCCTTGTTGTTGCTTTATCGCATTTTTACATGTGACTGGATATTGTACTCTTCTCATCTTTCTCTCTGTCTCTCTTTCTCTTTAATTTAAGAGTTTCTCTTCTTCCCATATTGCTATCCCTGTTTCTACCTCTTCTTCCCCTGCTCTGAGCTCCTTTATTGAGATGTTTTAATGAAAACAATAAGAGCTCTATAAAATGGAGTTCAATACTAGAATAATATTTTCTATTTTCAACTTTTAGGAAACTTGAGTCCAATTAAGTTCAGCAAACAAATGAATGTACTTTCTTTTAAGTTATTCTAGTTCTACAGATAAAACCAAGATATTCTTTCAAAAGAAAGGAGACACGCCCGGGAGAATTTCAGGTGCCCCCCTGCTCTCATAAATTAGTGACATATAAATTTTGTTCTTGTAACTTTTTCAGTTTCTTTTACTCTATTATTGTATTCTGAAATTGATATTTCAATGTATAAAGTTAATGCTTTAATCATTTTGTGTTCATTCATGGATTTTTTCATGTTAGAAGACTCTTTTTTTATTTGTAATTTTCTTTTTATGGAATGAAGATGGTGGTGAATGATTTCTAATAAAAATAGGGCAGCTGGAGACCTTCTTGGGAGCTCTCTTTATTTCATTTTTCGGCTTGTTTATTCGTGCAGTTCACACTGCACATATCTCTCATGTTGTAACTTCACTGATGTTGCCCCCCATTGACATGACTCTATGCACATGAGTACACATCCTTATAACAATTGACTCAATGGTCTACTTGGTCCTCTGGAACCCCTAAATACTGTTTTCTCTCAATGGGGTTGTTTCATTTACTTGAGTACAATAGAAGTTCATGTTATATTCATCCTAAGAATGATTTTGCTTATATCACCCTGAACTGAACTCGACATATATGCTGTGATTAAGTTGAACACTGTGGAGCTTTAAGTTATATCGAAGCACGGTATTTCTGGGAGCAGCGGGAGCTTTTCTGTTTTTTTATTTTGTTCCTTTTTGGCACCCAGCGAACTTGTTATTTTGCTTCTTTGTTTCTTGAGGTAGATCCTTGATAACCTAGTATTAACCTCTTTGGAGAAATTATGATTGGATTAAAAAAATATACAATATTTTATCAGAGGAAGTGACTTGGTGATACCTGACTTTAGGACCATGCCACACACAGTAAGAATGTCATTTTCACACTTTAGAATGAAGTGAATGTTAAATCCTGCTTGGAACATTGTAATTTAGTAGTCTTAGATGAGGTCTAACAAAGATGTCTACGAGCTGGCTTTCAAAATTGTCTTTTCTTTGGATGTGTTCACTTGGGCATTCATGAAAAAAGCTGTCAAAAATGACAATTAAGTTGCCACAATGGATTAGTGTTCAGACGATTTTTAACCAAATAAGCTCTGTGTTTATCTCCCAATTCCTAATTTTCAATTTGGCAAGGTGTATGTCCACCTTGAACCCTTGCAAGCTGTTCCATTCTGAAGTTGAGTTGACTGATCACATTTCTCCTCCTTTACACTATTGCTCATAAGATCTGGGGCTATGTTCTCTTCAAATGTTTGTTGGATCTTTATTTTCCAGCTACCTTGCATGTATCCTATGCTAAAACCATTTATACTCTTTTCCCTAATCTGGTTAGCACTATGTGCTGAGTATGTCTCACTATGGTTAGTTGGCAATTAAAGTCTGAAAGAAATCAACTCATATCTAAAAGGTCCTCAATTATGGTGTTTTTGGAAAGATGCTACATTCTTCCATTGCTTGGGTGGGTTTGATGAATAACATTAATGAATTCTTGGTTGCTTTTATTCACAAAGATCAGAGGTCTATAGCTGGTCTTTCTTCTCTCAGACATGCTGTGTGTGTCCTTGGAGCCTACTTCCACCTGCTTCAATTAAATTAAACTTCTGAGGGTGTTGTCTTACTTGCTTTCTCTGGTCCACTTGGAATTAGGGACTCTAATGAGGCTGAACACTGCTCTCTTTCTTGGTTTTCAAGGACAGTTTCTTGGGCTAGCTTATTGTTGAAGGTGATTCTACTGTAGTGGTGCAAGAGTCACCGACCCGCTTGGAGAGCTGGCCATATTTGTATATGAGATTCTCAATATCTTGGTTGTGTATTAAGATCCAAAATATCTTTCTTGGTCTTTTGGCTAGGATCAAGTGTTCATAAAGGATCTACAATTGTTCTACAAATTGTTGGCTGGAATTTACTCCCTCTCAGCTTTTTTTTTTTTTTTGGTGAAGATGTATTTCTATTAACAAGAGAAAATTACAAGGGGGGAGGGAGCAAATCCCTTACAACAAGAGATTGCAGGGAAACTCCCTCCTTGGCAAGCACATCTGCTACCGAATTTGCAGATCTTGGAATGTGAGACCAAATACATGAAAAGGATGATACAATTTCCAAAATCTCTTGGAATATGTCCCAGTGCCTCCATGGGGGGGGGGGGGGGGGGGGGGTGGTATTGCGCTGGCACCAACCAATCACAACCTTGGAGTCCCCTTCAATGTGAATAGGCCCACTGCATTTGTCTCTGAACACCCGTAGCCCATTAAGAAGGCCATGTAACTCTACCGACGTAGAGTCAGATATGCCTAAAGGCCCAGCAAAGGAAAAACATTGATTTCCAGATGAATCCGAAATCACGCCCCCAAAACCAGCGATCCCTGGATTGCCGAGAGAAAAGCCATCAAAATTCAATTTTAGGTAACCATTCTCCGGGGGAGTCCATTCCTTCATAATTGAAACCTTGGTCCAATGTGCATCCTCGCCAAATTGCTCCAGTTGTCTCGAATGGCGGTACCCTTGAAAGAAGAAAAAGGCTTTTTAGTCAATAGCCAGGTGGATATTTGCCCTGTCACTCTACCAACTACTCTAGCCTCAGACTCGCTTTTAGAATCAAACCGCCTTCTATTCTGTTCGTTCCAAAGCCCCCATGGAACGAAACTAGCACAGGCTGAGCACAGGCTTAGAATCAATTTGCCGAGACTAGTAAGGGGATATCCAACGATCGACTTGCAGAAACTTATCAGATCGGCAACAATACAGAATTGAATCTCCAACTTGCATAAAACAGAGGTCCACACATTCCATGAGAAATGACACTGGAGAAGAGTATGACTGGCGGATTCACCTTCATTGTGGCAGAAAGGACATAGTGGATCTATAGATGGGCCATCCCTTCATTGTTAAAATATTTACATGGGGTATTTTCATCATTTCCTATAGTCATATGTTTCTCATAAAGATGCAGTAAACTATGCTTCTTATTAGAAATCTATGTTTCAATTTTTATTCAATTCTGGTTTGTATTTATGTAGTTATGAGAGATCTTGTAATGAGGGACAGAACTATCTTTTTGTATTATATTTGAAAAGTAACAAACTTAGGAGGATTAAAGAGGAAGAAAGAGAGAAAATTGAGAGGAAGAGAGTAGGTGAAGAGGCTGCAGTGTGCTGCATTGGAATTAGGCTCAAAATTCGAGCCTGACCCCCTTTAACATTTCTGTTAGGAAACAATGTGAAGGGTACTTTGGTTATTTCACATAGTGTACACCTCCTGGATATAGTCCTATCTTGTTCAGCATGCTTGAGTGTTTATATAGTTGTAATTTTGTGGCGTAGGAGTTTTTAGGGATTAAGTGTATGAGCAACTTAATTGAGGTAATTTGGGTGGAACTAGAATCCTTACTATTTGAGCTCTCAAACGATTTAAGAGCAGTAACATGTTTGCTGGTATCTGCCATTTAATCCATCAATACACCCCGAATGAACTCAAGAGGATGCTCCAAGTTCAAGGTATCAATAACCTAAATCCACCCAAAAAGGTTATGTGGGTTCTGTGCTACGAAATTAGGGTACTATCATCACACCCAAATCACACTTCAGTGAACAATGGCACACACACTCTTCAATCTAGCGATTAAGCTTGAGAAAATGCAATTCAAACAACACCAGGCTTGATGATGCAGGCAAAAGAGGGATGATGCAGGCACTGGGTAGGTACACAGGTACGAATGAAGCTAGGGTATTTAGTTAGGAACCCTTTAAGGGCAGCAAATCGTAATAACTGCTCAATTAGCTGTAGAAGCCATCAACCAAATGATTATGGCAGGAAGAAAAGAAGGAAAAATCTGACCTTTACCCTACTAGTTCAGAAATTGTTTGAAGAGCCTTCAAAAGGGTTGATCAACATGGAAACAGAAGTCAAGATTTGTGGAAAACTGCCCATGAATGTCTTTTCCTGCTCTGATACCATGAAAAGTATTGATCAACATGGAAACGAAAGTTAAGATTTGTGGAGAAATTGCCCAAGAATGTTTTCTCTTTCTCTGATACCATGAAAAGTAACAAACTTGGGATGATTAAAAAGGAAGAAGAAAATTGAGAGGAAGAGAGTTGGAGAAGTGGCAGCCATGTGCTGCATTAGTATTAGGCTCATAATTCGAGCCTGACCCCCTTTAACATTTCATTGAAGTGGATTTACAGTAAAAATAATGCCCCTAAACCCTAAACCCTAATACACATCAGAATTCAATGAGACTTGAAACATAAATGCATGATAAGTAGTCTAACTTTTTGAAGTTGATATGTAGTAACTTGCTGGAAACATATGACATTCATATGAGAGGATGAAATGACCAAAATACCCCTGTGCCACTATTCTAACAATATTTTAGTTAAGTGATTTTATAAGAAGGAAAGGGCTCGATTTCTGAGCCCTGAATGTGCACAACTTTCCTAGCTGTTTTCCTTCTCTCTTGTCTCTTTCTTTTCTCTCTTACATCTTCTCCTATTTAAATCTTACAATTATACATGGCATTAGAGCGGTAAGACGTCGAATTTGGGAGGTTCTTCTACAAGTTTCTTGGTTCTCTCCACGAGTTTTTGATTCCTACAGAAGGTTTTCCAAATAGTTCTTCTACTGGTTGGATAAAGGTCATATCTTACCCTATCTTTTTCTGCCATAACCATTTGGTTGATGACTCTTGTTACTAATTAAGTAGTTTACTATGTTTTTATTGATCCTAGAGTGTTACCTAATGGTTTTATGCTAAATGCATACTTGCACCTATACTGTGCCTACGCCACCTATTCTTTGCCTGCATTAGCCTACTTGCTGGTGTTTGTGATTGAATTTGTGTTGATTTCTAGTGGCATTGGAGATTGTGGTTGTTTTTGCTTGGTGTTATTATTGTGTTTGTGCCCTAATTGAGAAGTGTGGCCACTTGATATGTGCAGGTTGGAGTTTGTATTTATTGCTATTTTGGATTTAGTATATTATTTTATTAATAGTTGTGGTATACTTACAAGCTGTTAGAGGATTAAATGTTGGACTTGACCAAAAATGTTACGCCAATAAGCCTTCTGAGAGTTTATAGATAGTAGGGATTCTCATTCTATTCAGGTTACTTCTTTGAAGTTGAATGAGTCGAATTATGTGAACTAGTAGTCCTGGATGGTCTTAGGTCTGAGTATGACACAATTCGGGCACAATTATTGGCTAATGATGATGTGACAGCTTGAACATGCATTGGCTAATGATGATGCAACAACTTGAAAAAGCATTTAATTGTGTCGTTCGGGCATAGTGTTGTTCGGGCATAAGGTGTAGTGGCTGGTAAAATGAGAAAGATATAGAAGTCGTTGATGCTATCTCTCCCAACCTCAATTCTTCTTTTAATAAATCTAAGGCTAGAGGTTGTGGGGGCAGTGGTAGAGAATCTTCTACTAAAGGACATGGACATAGTGATAGAGGGATAGAAAGTGTGTTCACTGTGGCAGAAAAAAAGAAGCTATTTTTCAGATACACATTGTGAGAAGTTTGGAAAGCCATCCAACAACTACGACATGAAGAGATAGTATTCCATGTGCTGGCTCACTAGAAGAAATTCAACAACTACTTCAGAGGTTGGTTCAATTGACTTCCACACCACTCATCACTACTTCCAAAGAATCGAATTCCTTCTCCTTTGTAAGTGCCAAAATGGCAAGACAAATATGCAAGAACTGAATGTATCTTGTTGTCCCTCTGGATAATTGATTCAAGATTATCCACACACATATTAGGTTTATCTGTTTATTTCAGTTTATCACTCCTTAGTCCTATCGTAATGTTACTTTAGTTGAGGGATCTACCTCCCTAGTTTAGGGGGAGGGTACCGTTCACACTACTCCTAGATGTCCTTGAACTCAGTTCTATTTGTTCCAAACGTTTTTGTAAAGCCTTTGTCTGTTCGTAATATTACTAAATCTCTTAATTGTTCTACTACTTTTTCTCCTGCTTGTTTTTTCAGGATCTATAGACGGAGAAGATGATTGGTTTAGGACATGAGAAAGGTGGGCTTTGGGTGATGTATCTATTCCGAAGTCAGTAGTTCTTACAACTAAAGATACTCCAATACTTATGGTACCTATGTTTGGGACATCCATCACCAGCAAAGCTTCGCCAATATTTTCCTTCTTTGCTAGTTGATCTTACCTTTGATTGTGAGTCGTGTCAACTTGGGATACATCGTTGAGCTAGTTTTCCAGCTAGTTCTAGTCATAGTTTTCGAGTCTTTGAATCAGTCCGCTCTGATGTATAGGGCCTGTTTGTTAGGAATTAGATGCCCTAATTCCAAACTAACGAGAGCAATAATAATAAACGCAGAAGTAGGGAAAAACAAGTACGGAAAAGGACAACAAGATTTATACAGGTTCACCTCAAGGTGAGACTACGTCTTGTCTTCCGTCGCTGTAGTAATCCACTATGAAGATGAAATACTTTACGAGAGAAAGCGCACACTTACATGTGTTTCTCTCTAATCTCTCGGGCTGCAAATCAAGATGCTCCTCGGATTAAGATGATTAAACCCTAATAGCGGCGCCTTTCAATTATAAAGAGAAAATTAGGGCAACCGCGATACAAGAGTAAAATTCCCAAACTGCCCTTAATGAAACAACAATCAATATATCGCGCTCAACTCAGCGTAGGGCGTTAATTAGGCTCCACAACTTAACATTGTTAAGGAATAGTCCCACATGGATTAGTGAGTACAATGATCTTGAGTTTATTAGTTGGGAAAGAGGTTTCCTAAGTTGGCTAGTCATTTTGGGATGGGCCTTGGACCCAACTTTATATGGTATCAGAGCAGGTACTCATATGTGGGCCTACACCTAAATTATCCACTTGTAGAGTCACAAAAGTGGGCCTACACTTAAATTATCCACTTGTAGAGTCACAAAAGAGGGCCTACACTTAAATTATCCACTTGTAGAGCCACAAAAGAAGGTTTACACCTAAATTATCTACTTGTTGAGCCACAAAAGAGGGCCTACACGTGAGGGGGAGTGTTAAGGAATAGTCCCACATGGATTAATTAGTACAAAGATCTTAAGTTTATTAGTTGGGAAAAAGGTTTCCTAAGTTGGCTTGTCATTTTGGGATGGGCCTTGGACCCAACTTTACAGGGCCTATGTCGAGTCTCTAGTTCTTTTGGTTTTAAGTATTTTTTTCTTTTATAAATGATTTTAGCTGAGTTACATGGGTATATCTCTTGAGGGAGAAGTCAGAGGTCTTTGATGTATTTCTAAAAAAATTCAATGCAATAAAAAAATCAATTTGGTGTCGATGTTCATCTTTTTCGTATAAAAGTGGACTTGAATTTCTAAATCACAGGTTTACTTTATTCTGTAATCTTCATGGTATAGCCATCAGATTTTGTGCATTTATACTCCCTAACAAATTGGGGTTGCTGAAAGAAAACACCAGACAGTTGCTTGAAGTAGGTCATACCTTGCTATCCAAATGAATGTTGCCAAACCCTTTTGGGGAGATGCAGTTTCAACTTCATGTTTAATAAATTGTATTCCATCATCTGCTTGCAAGGACAAGTTTCTATTCAGGTTCTAAAGCCACAATGTAAAATCTTTGATGTTCTTCCTTGTGTCTTAGGGTCTACTTGTTTTGTTCATTTGTTTAGTAACTTTACTGATAAATTATCTCCTTGTTTTGTTAAATGTGTTTTTTCGGATTTTTCATGTCATAAAAAAGGATAAAAATGTTATGATCCTATTAAGTGCAAGACATACATTTTTTGAGAATACTCTATATATTTTGTGTCATCTACTCAATATTAGCAAGTGTTTGATCCATTTATGAATAAACCTTTGCTTGTAGCTATTATGGGTGCTCCAAGAGCAAGTTCCTCTAAGCCGCTATATATGTATAGCTGGCAATGTCACAACTAAATACCGGCATCAAAAGCTTCACTCACTTATGAGATTCCGGTTCGTGAGCCCCCTCCTCCTTTGGACCAACCATCTTCCTCTTTACTTGCAGATCCAGTTCCCTCTTATTTAGATATGCCAATTAGTCTCCGGAGAAGTAAAAGGCCTTGTACTTCACGTCCCATATCTAAATATATGTCCTTAGATTCTTTGTCACTTTCCTACAAATCTTTTGTCTTGTTTATCTCTGTCTCCTCTACCTAGTTCAGTGCAGGATTCTATGGCTTCACGGTTTGGAAGCGAGCTATGGACGAGGAGATGGATGCTTCGTTTTCTAGGGGGACGTAGGGTCTTTGTGATCCTCCTTTAGGAGCAGCTGTTGTGGGCTGTCGTTGGGTGTACACCATTAAGTATAAGGCTGATGGGATTATTGAAAAAGAAGAGAGATTTAGGCTGACCACTCAAATTCTTGGTTCAAAAGTTCTTGATCAACAGAGAATCAAGCCTTCTTCATTGACACGTAATAGAAAGAGGCAAGACTTGCAGCTGGTACACATGAAGTTGATTTCTCAAGATCCCTTAACGGTTCCCCAACCCTAAATTGAAGTTCTGATACCATGCTGGCTAGTGGAAACCATGATTATGGTTGATTAGATTGGTGAAAAGGAAAAAGGGTGGTTGACCATGCTGCTATTCTTTTTAGCTAGTGGTGTTCGGGGGGGGGGGGGGGGGGGGGGGGGGGGCGGCTCTGTGGTCTGGTTCTGAATTTTCTGTTTTTTTTTTTACTTATTATTGTTTTCTTTTTCTCTTAATAAAATTTCTCGTTACAAAAAAGATCAGTCAGAAATTTCTCTTGATGTATTCGAGTTTCTTGTCTTTTGTTGTTTTATGAACTTCATAGACGGTAGATCTGGATTTCCCAAATACAACAGAAAGTTACAAAGTCTACTCTCGGGTACGTGGTTATTTCTAAATTTCTTTTATGCCTTGCTTTATGTTTCCTCACCCCTTATCACTGTGACTTTTAAATTCTCACATTTTAAAGAAAAAAATTATTTTCTTTTGTTAGAGGGTAATTGCCAGTGATATCAAGGAATGTGTTTGCCGGGCACCAGATGCTGCTTATGATGGTAGGATCTTTTCCTCATATTCGGTCTTCATACTTTATTTTTCTGTATTGCTGCCCTTATTTACTCTGTATATCCACTATATGTTTTTTCTTTATCCAATTCCTTTCCTGTTGTTTTGTGATTTTTTGTTAAATAGTGTCTCATGTAGAGTTCATGAGGTGGTCCTAATCGTGTTTGTTTCCTGTATCTTTTTTCTTAATAAAATTTAGCACTCACCAATAGAGAAGAAGAAATGTGAAGAAAGAGAATTGCAAGATCTGCAAAAGCAAAACAAGATACAAAATAAACAATAAGCAGAGTCCCTATGATGAAATCAATTCTCTGCTCTTTTTCTTGATGCCCACTCTTTTTGGCCAACTTACTACAATTTTATCAACTTTGATTTTGTACCTGGATCCAGCTTACATGTGACAGAAGTAAACCCTCTGGAGTATATTTTGAAAACTCCAATGGTGGTCATCTTTTAGAGGCTCTGGGCACTTTTTGTTTTTATTTTTGAAACTGGTGAGTAATTTATTTATAAAAAAACTGATTACAAGGAGAACGGCCCTTAGGCCCCTTGGGGCATAGAATTCTCCACTAAAATACAGGAATGAGTAACCCCAGACTTTGTTAATGCGTCAACCCAATGATTAGCAGACTGAGAAACATGCTGCCAAGTGATGACAACTTGTGATGATAAAATCAGAATCGCATCGTAAACGTGTCTGATGCGCTAAACTGGATTAGAAGACCAGGAAAGGCATGGGGTAACCACCATAAGAGAGTCAGTGTACTGCTGAACATATTACCGAATTTTTTTGAAGAGCAGCGTTAAACTCAGATTCTCGGAAAATACCCTTGCCCAAGTGGGCCTGAATATGCCAATTTCCTCTATTGGCATGATCACGTGTGATAGCAACATGCGCACTGATTGCCTCGAGATGACAAATAGCCAAAAGCCGACTTTCAGTCTTAATCTCGAGGCAAGTTCCCCAACCATGCTTCATCTCGAGGCCCCGAAGAAGCCCAACCGTGATAGCAACAACCAGCTCTCGTGGTTCGATACCTCGAGCACCGGGAATACCGGGAATCCTCTTGTTGACGGAGTCCTCTTCCTCTCAAGCTCTGTATCTTTCAGGGAATGGAATGCCCAACTGCTAGGAGATGCTCACAGTGGTTCCAACTTCCATCTTACTCCTGTTAAGCAAGACTCCTCCCATCTGAGAACAGAAAGGCTGTCGCCCCCTACCTCGCCTTCTCTCACACACATGGAGTCCGGACATCCTGATCACCCAGACTTAGAATCCACACCCGAAATCTCCCCTCCTCTACACCCAACATCCCCCCTTGTCCTAGCTACATATCAAAGAAGAAGACGTCGTCAGGAAAATGATATCCCTCAGGGTGAATCCAGTTTGGCCAATCTTCGATTCCCTGAGAGATATAACAGTACTCAACCTTCCCCTCCCCCAAATGACAGATCGACTCGTCTAGTGGAGGAACTCCAAGTTGAACGTCATAGATATGATGATGAGACATGGCAATAGATGATGAATTTGGCGCGCCTTATGGGAGTTGTCTATAGGGGTCAGTTGCCCAGAGACAGCATTGCGTTGGGAGTCCAGAAACGAGGTAACAAATGATTTTGTTATCTTGGAATGTTAGAGGTATTGGTGCTGTACAAAAGCGCGACATGATATCTAGCTTCCTTTCTCAATTTAAGCCCTCCATTGGTCACTCCAGAGGTATCTTTGTAGCCTGGGACTCAACGAATTTTGACTCTCTTAATGTTACTGAGGGTTGTTTCTCATTGGGTATCCAGCTATAGGATAACTCCTCCGACAGAATATGGTGTGTGGGTGGTGTCTATGGTCTGACTAGATATCGGGAGCGAAACCTCTCTTGGGAAGAGCTCAGTGAGCTTCACCAGACATGGAGTCACCCCTAGCTATTTGCCGGTGATTTTAATGCTATCCGATACTGTAACGAGAAGAAGCCTCCTCCAACCCGCATATCTACCTCAATGCGAGGCTTCTCGGACTTGATTGGCGGATTTGGGCTGGATGAGATATCTCTTTCTGGAAAGAACTACACCTGGTCTAACGGCCAGCATCAACCAATCCTCTCAAAATTGGATTGTTTTCTAGTTTGTCCTGACTGGTTGCAACTTTTCGGGAATGTTTCTAGAAGAGTTCTCAATAAGGTTGTGTTTGATCATTGGCCTATCATGCTGACCACCTCTTTTGAAAAATGGGGACCCTCTCCTTTCCGTTTTGAAAACTCATGGTTGGATGAGAAAATTTTTGAAGCTCTTATTGATGGATGGTGGACTGAGGGTCCAAGCTTTGGAAGAAGGGAGTGGGCCTTCCCTCTAAAGTTGCAATTCATAAAAGGAAAAATAAAGGAATGGGCTACAACGTTGTACCTCTTGGGTGCCAAGAAGGCTTCTCTCCCTTGTTAGATCACTGCCCTGGACCTGGTGGAGGAGCAAAGGTACTTAACTCCTGCTAAGTTCTCTTCCCGAGTTTCTCTAAATTCTAATCTCAATACCATCCTGCATCAAGAGAAGATCCGTTGGAAGCAAAGAGCCAGATTTAAATGGCTGAAGGAAGGCGATGCAAATACTAAATTTTTTCATGTCGTTGCATCGACAAAGCGAAGATCCAACCGAATTACCTCATTATGTGGTAACGTTGTGTCAGACTTTGATCACTAATGTGTTGATTAAGTTTTCACAGATTTATATTCGGAAGAGTGTTCAAATTGACCGAGGTTTCAACAAATCATTTTCTCTCGTCTCTCTCCAACAGCTGCCTCATTGTTAGAATCCCCCTTCTCTATTGGAGAAATTGAGCGTGCTATCTTAAGCATGGAAAGTGATAGGGCCCCAGGCCCTAATGGCTTCAATGGAGATTTTTTAAAAAGATTTTGGTCTCGACTCAAGGAGGATATTGATAGAAATTAGACGCCCTAATTCTAAATTAACGAGAGCAATAATAATAAACACAGAAGAAGGAGAAAACAAGCACGAAAAGCACAACAAGATTTATACAGGTTCGTCTCAAGGTGAGACCACATCTTGTCTTCTGCCGTTGCAATAATCCACTATGAAGTTGAAATAGTTTACAAGAAAAATCGCATACTTGTATGTGTTTTTCTCTAACCTCTCGGGCTGCAACGCGATATACTCCTCGGATTAAGATGATTAAACCCTAATAGCGGCGTCCCCCAATTTAAAGAGAAAGCTAGGGCAACAACATTGCAAGAGTAAAATTCCCAAATTGCCCTTAATGAAACAACAGTCAATATATCGTGGATCGGACGGGGGCTTCGCTCCTGCCCCTTCCAACCCCCACGACGACCTTACCGCGAAGGTCAATCCGCAACCAACTCACTGTAAGGCATTAATTAGGCTCCACAACTTAACATATATCATAGCAATGATCCATGGCTTCTTCAGGAATGACATCACCTTCCACAACATTGATTCCGAAGAAAAGCTAGTGTTGAGAAACCAAAAGACTTTTTCCCAATTAGTCTTGTTACGAGTGCCTACAAAATCATTGCTAGAATTTTTACTGATTGTTTAAAGGTTTTTCTTCGTATCGTCATCCACAGAGGGCAAAGCGCTTTCCTTAAGGGGAGAGAAATCTTAGATTCCACAATGGCAGCACATGAGCTTATTGATCACTTCCGCTATAACAAGGACCCAAGAATCGCCTAAAAGCTTGATTTGGAAAAAGCTTTCGTTAGGGTTAATTGGATCCTGCTTGATGAGATAATAGAAAAAATGGGTTTCGGCAAAAAATGGAGATTTTGGATAAGAAGTTGCGAGGTCTCGGCTTCTTACTCTCTCATCCTCAATGGCTCGGTTTGTGGGTATTTCCAAGGGACCAGGGGGATCAGACAGGGTGATCCGCTATCTCCGCTCTTATTCAACATGGTAACATAATTCCTCTCCTCTATGTTTTATTCGGCTTTTAATCTTGGATGGCTCCCCCCTACTAGTCCCCAACAAGCTTTTAATATCCCCATCCTTTAGTATGCGGATGATACCATCATATTTGGAATTGGTAATATAGAAGGAGCTAGAAGGATCAAAGCCGTTTTGGGCCTTTTTGAATTAGCCTCTTGGCAGAAAGTTAATTGGGGAAAACATCACTCATGGGATTCAACATCGGTCCTGAGCTCCTTGCGGAGATGGCAAATATATTTAGTTGTACAACAACTAGCCTCCCTACAACTTTCCTTGGCCTCTCCCTATTCAATGACCGCATAACCCAAAGTTTATGGAATCTGGTGCTTGAAAAGATTTGAGTCCCGGCTAGCAACTTGGAAGAGGCGTTTACTCAGCAAAGCTTGGAGGCTCATCCTCCTTAAGTCTTGCATTGCGGGCATCCCGAATTATGCGTTATCCTTTATGCCTTGCCCCTCTTCAGTATGTAAAATCATGGATAAGTTAAAAAGAAGGTTTCTTTGGAGGGGATCGAGCGATGCATTTAAATATCACCTGGTCAGATGGGATGAAGTTTGTCTGCCAAAGAGCTTGGGAGGTCTGGGGATTCGGAAATCAAAGGAAATGAACCAAGCTCTGCTCCTAAAATGGATATGGAAGTTCACCACAATTTCTTCCAATCTTTGGAAGGAAATGGTTCTTGTCAAGCTTGGTTGGAATTCTCCATGGTGGATCTTAGGTGGTAATTGGAGAGGCCTATCCTCAATCTGGAGATCACTATACTCACTTCTTCCAAAATTTTCCTCCGCCAATAGATTCTTTGTTAGAAATGGTAGATCCCTCAAATTTTGGGATGATTGGTGGGCGGGGCAGGAATCGTTACAGATCTCGTTTAGGAATCTATTCCTCCTCTCTACACAAAGGGAGATATCAGTAGCTGATGCTTTTGGGGGGGTGGTCTGAGCCTACATGCTAGAAGGGGTCTTTCTGACACTAGGCTTTGGAAGCAAGCCGCTTGATGGATTCTTTAAATTCTGTCAGAATTAGACCTTCAGAGGCAGAGAAGCTCATTTGGTGGCTTGACAAAAGTAGCACCTTTTCAGTATCATCTGCATACGGATACATTAATGGTTGGGATTCGACTCAAAGGGAGCATGAGATATACTTTGTATGGCGTTTCTGTGCATCGCCAAAGATAAAAATTCTTCATGTGAAGCGCTTGCCAAAGTAATATTCTCACGGCAGACGTGCTTTGAAGAAGGGGCCACCCATCTATCGACCTCCTCTGCCCGTTTTGCAACATAGAGGTTGAAACCACAAGTCACATATTGCTACAGTGCTCCTCGTGGAATGTCTGAACTTCCATTCTCTGCAAGTTGGGGCTGCAATTCTGTATGTCAGTTGATCTGATCTCCTGCAACAAGTCGCTCATAGGTTATCCCCTTCCTGGTCTTTGAAAAGTGATGATCTCCGCCTGTGCCAGTTTCATTCCGTGGGGGCTTTGGAATAAATGCAACCGAAGGCGTTTCGATGCAAAAAGTTAATCGGCGGTAAGAGTCGTGGATCGGGTGTCGGGCCAAATCTCCGCTTGGCTTCTGACTAAGAAGCTCTTTTCCTCCTTCGTGGGTACCTCTACCCGTGAAAACTGGAGCAATTCGGTGAAGATGCACATTGGGACCAAGGTCCAAGTCATGCGGGAATGGACTCCTTCTAAACTTGGTTACCTAAAGTTGAACTTTGATGACTCTTCTCTCGGTAATCTTGGGATTGCTGGTTTTGGGAGAGTTATTTCGGATCCATCCGGTATTCAGTGTTTCTCGTATGCCGGCCCATTAGGCATTTCTGATTCAACGTTGGCTGAGCTCTATGGCCTCCTCAATGGGCTTCGCGTTTTCAGAGACAACTATAGTGGTCCCCGTCACATTGAAGGGGACTCAAAGGTGGTCATTGATTGGTGTGAGTGTGCATCCCTTCCCTGTGGCGCCATTGGGACATCTTTCGGGAGATTCTAGAAATTGCCTCACTATTCTCTTGTATTTGGTCTCACATCCTAAGATCTGCAATTTCGACAGCAGATGTGCTTGCCAAGTAGAGAGCAACCTTGCAATCTTTGGTTGTTAGGGATTTGTTCCCTCTTCCATTGTAATTTTCTCTTGTTCATATAAATACATCTTTTTCAAAAAAAAAACATGATCACGTGTGACTCCTCTTAACCAAGCTGGACCTGGACTGCCCAAACAGCTCCCATCAAAATTTAATTTGAGAAAACCAACTAAATGCGGGTTCCAAGAAACCACTGGCACGGGAGATAAATTCGAAGAATGAAGAATATGACCCCAATTTCTATGAATAACTGATCTAGGATTGTGAAGTTGGGTCCAAGGCCCATCCCAAAATGACTAGCCAACTTTGGAAACCTCTTTCCCAACTAATAAACTCAAGATCTTTGTACTCGCTAATCCAGGTGGGACTATTTCTTAACATTCCCCCTCACGTGTAGACCTTCTTTTGTGGCTCTACAAGTAGATAATTTAGGTGTAGGCCCTCTTTTGTTGCTCTACAAGTAGATAAGTTTAGGTGTAAGTCCTCTTTTGTGACTCTACAAGTGGATAATTTTTAGGTGTAGGTCCTCTTTTGTGGCTCTACAACTGCATAATTTAGGTGTTGGCCCACTTATGAGTACTTGCTCTGATACCATGTGAAATTGGGTCCAAGGCCTATCCCAAAATGATTAAGAAACCTCTTTCCCAACTAATAAACTCAGTATCTTTATACTCACTAATCCATGTGGGACTATTCCTTAACAAGGATATTTTGGACGAAGCCGAAAGGCAGCAGTCCATGACAGGATCGAATTTGCAATATTTTCACCTCCAATTGAGTGGGGTGTACTGAAAAATGTCCAAGAAGTTTTTTCCTTTACATGCCAAAAAACGGCAGCAACAGACAGCTGCCACATCAGCCTACGCTCCTTGGAGAGGGGAGCTGTAGAAGCTTGAGCAGCTACCAAGTTAAGGAAACACTCAGGAATCCCTAAATGTCTTCATACAGAAGTCTAGATCTGCTAAAGGAACAATGTAACAATAAATGACTCACAGATTCCTCCACAGCCCCACAAAACCTACACAAATTGTTAATGATCACTTGACCTCTTTTCATCAACTCATCACTTGTATGAATCTTGCCATGAGCAGCAGACCACATAAAATGTAGAACTTTAGGAGGAGCTTTAAATTTCCATACTGAAGAGATCTTGGACAGCAATGGACAGAAGAAGGAAGTCAAACCATTTAAAGGGAAGCAACAGTGAAACTACCCGATGACTCACGGCTCCAAATAGGCAAATCTGTATCATAACCTTTAACGAAAATCAATTCCAGAGTATGCAGCAGCTGACCTAACTAATATTTCATCATTAAAAGAGCTCGGCAAAAATTAAGAGTCTACAGAGGGTACCAGAATTTTCTGTCATTGTATGGGAAACAGAAATACTTTTATCTCATGCAAGACCAAGTAGCCGAGGATGGGCAGAAGGGAGGGGTGTGATACCCAACCACAAATCCAACCAGAATTTAATTTGCCTTCCATGTTGCACATGTTAGCATATATTCCTCTGAAGACCTCTTGAAGACGGTTTATTCCTTTCCACAGATATGAATGGTGCTGTGAAAAAGAAGTAGAGGGCCAAGGAATCATTATATTTATATTTACTGGCAATCAAAGAGGTCATATCGGACATAAATCTCAAGAGGCTTTCAGATAATAAAGACTGCTTGATCACCTTCATACTTCCCCCAAATATTTCTATTCCTTGTACTTGTTTAGATATTATGTGAATTTTTATTGTTTTTGGGGCAGGTAATACAAAACCTGATGCCGGCCCTACATTAAATGGAGAGGGGAGGTTTCTCTGTTTGCCCACAATGCTGCCAACTCTGCTTGGTGCACGTGCCTTTAGATCTTTCCTCTCTAGTTAGGTCCATCTCTTTTCTGGGCTGCAACATGCACCTGGTGGCATGCCTTTGACAGCTCAGTTTCGTGTCTCTACGGTACATGACCATAAATCTATCAAGTACCTTCAACTTGTTCTCTACACTAGTAGGATTACTCACATATTCTTAGGATGTTCTCAATTACTGCATTTGCTTTGTCTTGCACATGAACAATGTTATGTTACTCCTAGTCTTGCTCTATGCCCAATTAAAAATAATGTTTTTCATGGTACTTTTCTGATGTGAATATGACTGTCCTTTACTGGTCGTCTGCTTCATTGAACCATCAGATGGAGGTCATCATGCTGATCACAATGATTTCTTCACAGAAACAAAAGTGTACTGTGTTCTGTGGAACTGTTATTTGCTTCCTGTTTTAACTGCCTCAATCTTTTCTAGTCATTTTTTCCTTTTGCAATTTTTTTAGGTTTTAGCGGTTGAGTTTTATCAATTGTTATCTACTGATAAGTGTTTCTTTGCATGATTCGATCAGCTTTCATTATTTACTCCATGTAAAAGATATTGACTGCTGGCTGAAGTGTTTGTTATCTTATTATTGTATCTAATCTCCTCAAAGGTGCTCAAATATCTTTTTCAGTTGTGGATTGGACTTGGGCTCAAGCCTCACCAGGGGTATAATATGTGTATATATGTATTTAACTTTTATTTTTATTTTTTGGGTCTTATGGAGGAAATGTCAATTTCCTCCACACACGAGCTGACTTGGTGGGGAGGTTTGCCTTACAATATGATATTTCCAATAGTAATAGTATCTGTTTGCTCTTTTGGTCTTATGGAGTCACTGAATTCTTGCATAAGGTTCTAGTCCTTCCTCACTGTTCACACTCTCTATCCTATAATCATCTCAAAGAAAAAAAACAACGACTAATGCCATGTATTTACAGATGCTGGATATGCAAACATTCCTATGACGCCATATGAACTGCCAGATGGACAGTAAGATGCTATCTGATTTTTGGTTTTCTAGTTTGAATTTATTAGGTGACACTGTTAATATTTCTTTCTAAAATATCTTTTTGTTGAACTTCATAAAGTTTACCTTTTAATTTATATGCAGGACAATAGAAATTGGGGCTGATAGGTTCAAAATTCCTGATATTCTGTTTAACCCATCCTTAGTCCAGGTGAGCAGACTCAAAGGCTCGAAGGTTTTGTTTCAAACAATGTTTGTGCCTGAGAATGTTCTGGCTTCGCCATCTAACACACTTGCACAGCAGTTTCACGTGCATACTTTGATATTCCTTAGTAGTTTTTTGTGTTTTAATTCTTTTCTCTGGTTTGAACTTATCTAACGTGATTCGTTTGAGCACAAAATGTTAGACAATTCCTGGAATAGAGAATGCTATTGACTCTTCTCTTCCTCTCCGTGGGCTTCCACAAATGGTAAAGTTATTATACTACTGCTTTGGCAAGGTTTCTTCATTAATGCATTGCTGATCCTATCTGGTCTTTGCATTTTTATTGACAGGTTATTGAGAGCATAAACAAGTGTGATGCAGATATTCGGAGGGAACTTTTCAGTAGTATATTGGTAGTATTTTTGAAGTTGTTGTATGGTCATATTGTTTTTTTTTTCATGGCTTATAATACAGCATTCAATTTGATATTAAGAATCATTTAAATGTGAGTTTGATGGCTGCATGTTTTCTTTAAAACAGCTTGCTGGTGGCACAGCGTCAATGCAGCAGTTAAAAGAGCGTCTTGAGAAAGACTTAATTGAGGTAAAACATTTAGAAAGGACATTAAAACTTTGTTTAACTGAATTAAAAAATTATACTGTGATTAACTTGAACACTGGAGTTTTAAATTAGAACTAAGTGTGCAATTGCTGGGATTAGTGGAGAGTTGACAGGTTTCTTTTTGTTTGATTTTTTTGGCACCCACTGAACTTGTTGTTTTGCTTCTTCAAGTAGGTCCACGATAACGTAGTTCTTAACCTGTTTGGAGAAATTATGAGCGGATTCGAAAAATATACCTGAGAGGAAAAATATATCAGGTGCATGTCAAATTTCTTATTTTCTCCTCAGTGACAAATAACTTTTTGTCTCATTTGAGGGAGATATACTACTATGATTCACAAAGTCATTGAGACAAACCATTCCAAATTCATCTCGAATATTGTCACTGGAAATGTAACCCAAAAGGCCATTTTTGTCATTTTATCTTTGGTTAATCGTGGTAAATCTAGTTCTCTCTCTCTCTTAGGATGTTAGTGTTGTATGTCTCTGTTATGTTTCTATTTTATCAGTTTTAATATTGTTTTTGTGCGTAGATATTAGTTTCAGTTAATAATTAAGTCTTCATTTATTTCCTAGGGAAGTCATTTCTCGTAGAAAGTAGATTTCTAGGTTTTATGGCTTTCAAGGAAATAGATATATTTTTGGAATTGTTTTAATTATAAACATGGGAGAAGGGTCTGTAAACATTAATCTATGCCATGACTTTTCCTTCTGCAAACTCCAACATAGTATTAGAGCGGGTTAAGGGTCATTGAGTTGACCTGTCAACTTGTGGAGAGGATGTAACCTTCCTTCACAAAAGGTTATGTTTTTCCTCTGCTTTTTTTTGTTTTTTTTGTTTTTGTCTTTTACATGATATGAGTCTCTCCGTGTTTGCCTCTCATCTGTCCATCGTTGTTTTCTATTCTTTTCGTTATTTCAATTGTCGCTGTGTATGTTGTTGCTTCCTATTATGTTTTGCTTCTGAAATGGTGTTGGCAGTTCCCTTCCTGCTTGTCACCTTGGTCTTCCTCTCTTCATTGGGCCTCTCAAGCAACTATGGACCCCTGTCATTGAAAAATTGGAACGCAGATTAGCGACCTTGCGGGGATGTCTTCTCTTATTGGCTGGGAGACTCACTCTTCTTCGGGCGGCTATTGACGATATCCCAACTTTTTTTTCCTTCGCTGTCCTATGGCTGTCTGCAATCAAATTGATCGTATCTGGAAGCGATTCCTGTGGATAGGGTCCAACGACGCCTTCAAGTACCACTTGGTTAGCCGGGCTGAGGTCTGTCACCCCAATAGCTCTGGTGGGCTCAGCCTTTTGGTTTACCAAAGAAACGAACATTGCCTGTCTTTTGAAGTAGTTCTGGCGGTTTAATCATGCTCCTAGTGCAATTTGGAGGCCGATGGTTGCCAAAAAGTTGCGTATGTCGGGAAGATGGCTGACCTGCGGGGGTGAACGACAACATCTCTCCCCCCTTTGGTGCTTCCTCTATCACTGCTCAACACTTTCTGTACTGGTGTAAGCTTCCTTGCTGGAAATGGGGAGACAATTAGTTTCTGGTTCGATTGCTGGTGCAACGAGAAGATGCTGGGTAGCTTCTTTGCTTCCTTGGTTTGCATTTGTCTTGCGCAACATGCGCCGGTTGCTGAATTCTGGTCCACTCCTGGTTGCTGGGAACTTCAGGCGTGGTTTATCTGACTCGGAGGTTGTGCAGGCTTTTCAACTTCTCTCTAACCTCCACAACATTGATATCTGACCCACCCAGGTAGACAAGATTCTATGGACGCCTGATGCCAATGGGGCTTTCTCGGTTTCTTCAACATATTTGCACACCACAGTGAGGCTTGACACTAATCCAACTCACGCCAGTGCCATTGCTTGGAAGATTTCTGCTCCTCCGAAAGTTCAATTTTTCCTTTGGTGCACCCTCCACAATCGCATCTTGATGATTGAAAACCTTAGACGATGTGGAAACACTCCTCCCTATCGTCTTTGCCCATTATGTTTTCCGATTGATGAGACTGTGCAACTTCTTATTCTGCATTGCCACTGCTCTTGAGGTGTTTGGTCCAGGATGATGCAACACAGTGGTCTTCAATTTTGTATGCCCGAGCATCTATCTGGAGTTTATCAGGCCTTCATGCACCCTCTCCTTCCCAAGCTGGGAAAAATCCTGGTCTCTGCTTGCCTGGGACATATTCCATGGATGCTGTGGCAAGAGAGAAACAACCACCGCTTCAATTTGAAATTCAGATCCATCGAGGAGATTGCAGAACTGACTGTTGGCCACATATCTTCCTGGCTTCACTTCTAGAAGGATTTCAGCAATCTTAGCAGCATCTCTCTGAGGACGAACTGGTGTTGCATCTCCCCACATGACTGGGAATCTTCGCCCTCCAGCTTGTATCCCTTGGACGCCTCCTCCCCATGGGTTTATCAATCTAAACTTTGATGGGAGCGCTAAGGGGAACCCTGGGCTGGCTGGGTTCAGAGGTGCTTTCTAGGATTCTTCAGGCACAATTCTGGTCTCTTATGTGGGTCATATGGGGAACTCCGACTCCACCGTTGCAGAACTCCTTGCTTCATACCATGGCCTTGCCGTATTTTGTGACTGTCTTCATGGCCCGTTCCTTGTTGAAAGAGTTTCCCATGTTGTTATTCAACGATGCTTGTCCTCAACAACTCTTGGCGGCACTAGCCTGTTTATCATCACATTTCTGACCTTGCCTCTAACATGACTTGTAGCTGGTTCCATGTTCCCTGTTCAGCTAACTACTTAGCTGATAGCCTTGCTAAGGGCAGGACCTCCCTCCAATATCTTGTTGTAACAGGAGGTCCCTTTTACTTTGTTGTTTTCTTGCTTGTCTTTGATAAATTATCACTTTTATAAAATAAAAAAAAAGGGCATTGGAGTCATGTTTTCATGAAAAAAATGGGAACTTGAAAATAGTTCCATGTAGTTACTTTCAGTTAGAAATTCTTCTTGCCGTGTTGTTGTTTCTTGCAACCACCCATTCCCCGGGGTTGGTAAGCAGCAGCCATTCTGCTGCCACGACCCCCTCGATTGGCAGCTCTCCCAACATATCTATCTTCCTGCAAAGGGTTGTTTGCTGGACATGTCTCCTGGAACTGCCGAGGAACAAAATTTCATGGAACAGAATCGTTGAATTGGGGACCTAGAATTACATCGAAATCACTTGTAATCGGGACTGAGAACCTTCCAAAACGTCCCCTTTCTCTATCTATTTCTCCTATTGCTCGTAGCCACCTTTGTGTCAGCATCTTAGGAGCTGCACACATCTCCAAATCTTGTAAAGTCTCACGTTTCTCTTCAAACAAACCACCAATTAACACCAGGTAGAAAATTCAACAACGTTGAAGAATTCATGAGAAACCGCTGCAGAATCAATGGGAGCATAAGTAGGACATAAGAATCAGTAGAAAAGTTTGTGATGTTTTTCGGATCTGGCTACCATGCTGATGTCGTATCCCAAAGCTACTTGCATGCCTGAATTTGCTACCAGACAGCCTGCAAAAGTACTAATGAAATCCAGAGTAGCAACATTGCTGATGATTCACCATGTGTGGCCTTGTTTTGAGAGTTTGATCCAAGTTCTATTGGATTCTTTGGTACAGAGTTGTCCAGGCAGCTTTTGTGACTCCGATTTTATCTTGTTTGGTATATTTTTATCCCACTTAATTTGTCCGAAGAAGAGATGTCAAGTCTGCATATTCTGCTTCTCCGGAAGCAGCCAGGAGTTTGATGGAATTCCTGATCAGTTTCCAGGAAATTTGTTCTCATGCTGTTGTGGCCTTAACAATGCTTAGAGAGAGGAATGGTGGAGAGTTGAGCATGCTAGTTGCAGTGGGTCCTGCCAAAACCAGAAGCTGCTGCTGGAAGCCATATTCAGCAGGTCCTCCACCGTTGGGATCCTCCCGAGTCCAAGAATAGTCAATGCTTCTTCTAGCCATGTCTAGCCACTTCCATTGTTTCTTTATAGAAGTGACTAGGAGCCACATAACCGGACTCCTGTAAAGATTGAAGCGACCACATTTTTTAAGAACAAGTTTGTATTTGCTTTTTCATGCTTATGGTTAGTGTGAGATAAATTTTATAACAATTTGGAGTTATATGCTCCAGCTTCAGGGGACTGTTGGAAGATATTAGTTTGAGTTAATTAGGTTTATTTTCTAGGAAAATTATTTCTTGTAGAAAGTAGATTCCTAGGTTGTATGTGTTTCAGGGACATAGATGTAATTTTGGAATTGTTTAATTATACATATGGGAGAAAGGTTTGTAAACCCTAATTTCTCCATTATCTTTTATTCTTACAAATTCCAACAATTTTTACGTTACAGAGGTGTAATTTAGTCAATTTCTTGTGAGTTCACTTATTTTATTCAAAAAGGGGTTAAGGGTCAAGCTTGTCTCCTAACTAGAAGCTGTCTCTTTCTGTGACTGCTCTTACTTGGCCATATCTCTTTTCTCTTGGTTTTCTTAATTTATTCCCTTTTTTATGTAAGTCCTACAGTTTCACACAATATCAGTGCTCTAACATAGTCGTAGTAAGATCTTATCCTATTTGTGACATTTTATGAATTTTCAAGAAAAGAAAGAGGTAACTTGGGAGAAGAGAGAGCTGAAAAAGAATCGCTTAATGTTAAATTTTGGAAGAGGATGATTAGGGTCCCCCCTTCTCTACTATTTAGGATTCCACATGGGCTCTGCATATCATCCTCAAATAGACGGTCAAACTGAGGTTGTCAACAAGTGTTTAACCACATACCTCTGCTGCTTGACCACCCCCGGAGATGGCCCAAACGGATCCCATGGGCTGAATTCTGGTATAACTCTATGTTCCACAAGGAAGTTGGTACGACCCCCTTCCAACCTTTCTACGGAAGGGACCCACCGTTGCTACTCTGGTACTCGGTATCTCCTTGGTAGATGAAGTGGACCGTCAACTGCAGGACCGTGATGCCATCCTAGAAGAGCTCAAGCCCGAATGAAGGCACAAGCTGACACAAATAGAAGGGACCTCTAATTTCAAATCGGTGATTCGGTCTACCTCAAGCTACAGCCTACCTTCTCCTATCTCTACCCTGCACACCTAATGAAAAACTCAGCCCTCGCTTCTATGGCCCCTTCAAAATTCTAGACAAGATAGGTGAAGTAGCCTACCGTCTTGACATCTCCTCCTACTCTCGCATCCACCCTGTCTTCCACATCAGCCAACTAAACCCACCAACCTGCTTCCAGCCAACCCCTCACTGTCTCACAGAGGACTTGGAACTTTCTGTCCAGCCAGCCAACATCCTCACCACATGGCAACTCCAAGATGGCTCCCTCGAAGGTGCGACTCAATTGCGGGTGGGGGGCGGGGGGGCATGTTGGACCCCCCATCCTACGTGTATACAGCAGAAAGGGTAAGGCAAAGAAAAGGAAGGACAGTCAGTTAGACAAAGGAGAAAGTGGCACCCATCCACCTGGCAGCAGCAAAACTGACCCTTAGAGGACAGTTAATTAGCAGAATAAGGAATAAAGGAGTCGGGCAGCAGGGGAGGGTGCAACGAAGGAAGAATAGGGTGACCAAGGGAGGTCTCCCTTTCTTTGACCTAAGTTCTAGATTTTTTTTTTTTTTTTTTTTGTGATGTTAGCTTTGAAAAAAGTGAGATAATTCTCGTCCTACTGTGTCATTCTAACCCTTGCTAGTACAGGTAGTCAAGGATGGTCAATATATTGCATATGTTCAAGGTCTCCTCATTCTGTAAGCCTCACAGAAGGTTGAGAATCTAATTAATTCAACCTTCATGAAGGAGAGAGGATGGTGGGCAGATATCTGGAGTATCAAAGTCAGCTGGAAAACCACATCAGGGACTCGGCAAGGGAGAGTTGCCAGTCTAAATGTTGAGCCAAAATGTGGTATGACGTCTCCTTCTACCATGCATAACGATTTCATGCTGGACACCATGGTTTAATATTGTGGATAGTCTTCCACAGACAGGAGGCATGGGTTGGATAGGATCTCGATAGAGCCAATCTCAAAAGTCCTTGGCTAATATGCTAAAAGTTATAGAGTTAGTGGAATGCGGAAAGCTAGGTCTTTAAGCTTATATTATGTTAGTTGGGCTAACTGATGCCCTTACCCCTGGTTTGTGCTCCACAGAATCATGCTAATCTGCCATATTTCCATGGTGATTTCCTAAGGGGGCACAATATGACCTTTCCACCTGGATAAGGTAACCCTTTTATAGTCAACATTGCAAGCAGATTGATTAAATGGAAAACTGGACAGGGTATTAAGTTTGATAGGAGTCGCTTGACAGGCTGGGCATGTGAGTTGTCTAGGCCCATCAAAGAGAGTTTGGTGGCTTTGAGAGGCAGGTAGCATGATCCTAACTACCCCATGGGATGGTTATGGCAAATGGTATTATCGTAACTATTGCATTGGTGGTTATAAGTGGTATGAACCTAACAATTACATGAAAGCGTTATGCCAAGTGTCACTAGACTGATCGTCTTAAACTTAGTTTGGCTAGGGGAGAGCCACTTGGCTAAGTAGTGGAGAACATTTTTTCCATGGTGTGGTGGACGTGGTTTTGGACATGGCAAGATAATCTCTATGACCTGGAAATTTTGTTAATCTTGAGCTTTATATACCTCATTGGACTTGATGTTGTGAAGGAATTCAGATCCTTGGGCAAAGAATGAATTAACTAGAGATTTTGTCTCATCATGTTGTTGGAATCATTTTTGCCATTCCTGTTCACATATAGCACGCTTGGGCATCTTTGGAGGTCAGCTGGCTGAGCTACATCATTATATCTTGGTCATAATAGATCAGTTTAAAAAATTGATGGTACCCATGACAGCTGCAACTTTAAGACAGTAAAACGAACATGAATTCTTCCTTAAATGGTCATTATAACTAAACTACATCAGAATGAAAGGACTAAAGTACCCGTCAAAATTGGAATGAAAGTACATTATGTATACTACGAATGATTACAGAGGACTCTGTTAGTGATCTGACCTTGTTTATAAACAACCGAAGTAACTAATTAATAAAGTTAATCAATCCCTCAAGTTTACTTTTATCAGAAATTCTGTACAGGTAGTGGGATGCAGAACCAAGTCCAGACCCATTAAACTAGAAAAGCAGAGAAGGATGGACGTGCCAGTAAACCTGAGACTACCTGATGATTTTATTGGCTGCTTTATCTAATGTTACCCGTTCATCTTGTTTACTAGTATGCTTCTAAGGACAACATTTTCAAATAGGTTAGAAATAAAAGGAACCATATAGAAGAATACAGAAGTGGGAATAGACGTTTTTTTTTTTTTTTTTTTTTTGATAATGGAAAATGGCTTCTAAATTTTTGGACAACTTGAGCACGAACACCACCTTGTGTCTTTTCAACGTTTGTCCTTGGTTGTGCAGGAGGCTCCTCAAGCTGCTCGAGTCAAGGTACTGGCAAGTGGGAATGCAACTGAAAGACGATTCAGGTAGGATCCTTGTGTACTAATACATCTTCTCATATAGTGTCACATACACCTGCATTCCCTTCTGTAATCCTGCCTATGTATTTTGTTGAGTCAATGGTTATTGTTACACTTATACAATAGGTCACAAAGAGTTGCAGGATAAAACTTGGTTCACAAGTTGCACCGATGAAATTATTCTGAGGGTGAATATACCTTGGCATAGAGATAGTTAGCCCTTTAAAAAAGTGGTATAATGATGAGAAAATCCCGAAACAACAATACATTAATGTATAAACTAAATTTTCATGCATATTTACTGCCCTGTTTTAGTCTGCTGACAATTGTATGCTGTCAGTGTTTGGATAGGAGGGAGTATTCTGGCTTCACTCGGTTCCTTTCAGCAGATGTGGTTCTCCAAAGCAGAGTAAGTTCAAAGAAGCCCTCACGTTCATTTTATCATAAATTTTTAGTTTCCAATGTGCATTGGTGTGTCACTTTTCATGCCATGGTACCCCAGACGTCAATTGCTAAACTGGAAGGTCTTCAATTCCTTTTCCTATCCGTATGTGTTGGTGTCTCTTTTCATGCCATGGTACCCCACCCTTCATTTTCTGAATTGGAAGGCCTTCAATTCCTTTTCCTCTCTATTATGTATTCTTTTCTAGTTTCTCAGATAAGATAATCTTGTGATTGGAACAAATGCAGTTGAGTGTTTGTCCTTTTCCTGACTAAATCTGTCCTCAAAAGCTCAGTTGCATGTGTTCTTTTCACTGGATCAGTTCACCTTTTATTGTGTCATTGTTGACTCAAGATGACAATTCCAAATAAAAAAGGCTTAAGGGATTTGTGCAGAAGTTTTTTCTTGCTTTAGGCTTTAAACAGAAACTGAGTTACAAAACCCCATCCATATGTGATCTAAAAATAACTCTTGGATACGGCAATTCTTTATATTTCTAAGAAGCTCTTAGTTCACATTCTAATGACACTTAAAACAAACGGATTAATTTGAATATTGAGGAGGTTACAATGGGACTAGTTCCTCCTAAATTGGCTATCGTCTTTCTAACTAATAAGCATAGGAGTTTTTCAACCTAACTATTGTGTAACTGTTCTCCACACACATGACTCTGACTTTCTACTAGTCTGAGATGTGGAATGCATTTACAACTATAGACTGCTAGATAAAAAAGTTACAGTGGGGCTGGTTCCTCCTAAAATGGCTATCAGGAGGTCTTTCTAACTAATTTGCATAGGATTTTTTTAACCTGAACTATTGTGTAACTGTTTTCCCATACACAACGATTGACACTTCTATGCAACTATTCTGAGATGTGGAGCTCATGCACAACTATTGACTGGTGGATTTTTTTAATCTCCAACAACAGACATAGTCCCTTTATTAGTAATATTTGTGTTGAATATAGTGTTACTTGATGTGTGCAAAAAGTGGCATGAATGGAAAACTGGGAATATGGAGGAAGACCTTGGAATCTCAAAAGTTCTAAATTTAGTTAAGCGGGAATGTGTGATTTATAGACTAGATTAATTAAGCGGGAATCCCTAGTTTTTTATTGCGTAATGAATCACACATTTCTGTTATGCAGACCATGATAAGCCTCCTAAGTTATCATGTTCGAGGAAGCCATAGTTCGGAACAATTTTCAAAATGCCTGAAACTTGGCTACCTGAACATTTTTACCACCATTTAGAGACCTCAATTAACTTAAGGGTATGTTCGAAACCCCTAGAAAGAAAAGAAAAGAAAAGAAAAGAAGAATTTGACCATTATTATTTCCAAAAATGGTTAGTGAAAATGAAATAATGATCAAATTCTCCTTTTCACCAACTATTTTTTAGAATAATAACGGTCAAATTCTTATTATTTTTTCTTTTCTATGGGGTTCTAAACAGACCCTAAGAGTCTCGAACTGACAATTTATCTGAACTAAAACTGCTCATCTGAACGCTTCAGTGGCAAATTATATATGAAATACTGAGCAGTGTTCCCTTCTCTTGTTTGTCCTTCAATCTTTCCACTGGAGTTGACTTGTCTCAGCTGCTCATGAAAAATCATTGTTTTCTTTCTATTGGTTTTTACCTTGACAATCACAGGTTCGAGGAGCATGGGGCTTCGTATATTCAAAGAAAATGCCCTTGAAGCGGCCTGAGTCCTTATTCTGAAGGCCAGTATTTACTGTATCATCTCTTCATCCTGTAGAAGGCTCAATCAAAGTCCGTAAAATTCTCTAAGGTTATGCATGCCTTTCCAAGATGATTGTAAGTCAATATTAGCGTCTAACCACTGGACCTTTTTGCATTTCAATTACTGAGGCACTTCTGACCTTATGAGCAACCTTATGTAGCTTTTCGGTTTCTTTAGGATATTTATACAGTAATTTCTGGAGGATAGGTTGGTCTTATCTCATTGAATGCAAAAGACTGTTTATGACTGTCCAGTGATATTGTAATCTGAGTGCGTATGTGCCTTCGCCGGTATGGTGCGGCCGTGAAATCACAAGAAGGTACCTTTTTATTTTGTGGGTAACAAAATCACCAGAGCTACTGAATGTTTTGTTAGAATTTTGAACTATTCGGTGTTCATAATAGAAACATAAAAGACCCTTAATGAAATTTCAATTTTTACAATTGCTCAAATCCATTTACCAGTAAGATTATCGTTTAGCTACTGCCCATGTAATGTTTCTTTATATTAAGTAAATTTATCAAAGTAATGTGTAGGGGTGGTATCGAGTTGAGCCAAGTTTGAACCTGTATATGTTGGAGTTTGATTTGATTTGAATATTTCAAACTCGAGCTCAACCTTGACCCTAAAATAGAAATCGAGTTTGAGCCTAAATTTTTTAACCGGGTTTGAGTTTGAATTTAAGTCGGGTTCAAGTTCTAACCTAAATTTAAAACTATAAAATAAAAAAAAATAAAAAAAATAAAGAGAATATTTTGATGAACTTAGTACCATTGAACTGTAAGTTATCACACAGGAGTCCAAGATTTTGTAATGGTATATATTAATGTATAATAACCAGTTTAATATATTTAAACGAAAGAACAAATATTTCAATTAATAGTATTTATTTTATTAGTATATAACAACATTGGATGTTGAGGGATCCAAAAGAGTTAAATGATTGATCATCTTTGAGGTTTGATGTAAATAAGAGTAGTTATGTACCAATTAAAGAGGGAATTGACGAGAGTAATTAGAGTAAAGGGTATTTTTGTAAAAAAATCTATGTTGACGAGTGGGCTCACGAATTAATAAGTCGAGCTTTGAAAATCTTGAGTTTGGCTTGTTATAATTAATGAACTTTGTTTTAAGTTTGAACTCGAGCCGAGTTCAAGTAAAAACTAAATTGAGCCGAGCTCGAATGGTTTACTTGTTGGTTTGGTTAGCCGAGTTCAAATAAAAACTAAACTGAGCCGAGCTCGAATGGTTTACTTGTTGGTTTGGTTTGGTGCCACCCCTAGACTGATATGAATTGTGGGTTGACCTAGATATAGAAGGGTGGGGGATTGGTTTTTCAGATCATACTCACCCTAGTATCCAATGAGTTACTCTAACGAAGTCTTATCTTTAGCAATTGGGATACACATTTGGGTCAGATTTTTTGTGGGTCCAAAGTAGTTGTATAAACAATATATAAATGGAACAAAATAAATTATTTTATATTGGGTATATTAATATATGGTGCTATCTCTATATACCCTTCATTTAAATATTTATTGAATAATAGAACAGGTAATCAGGGTAAATAAATTGGAAAAAATAAAAAAAAATAACATAAACATTTATAAAACTATTGAAATAATAAAAAATACATTATCATAAGCAAAAAAAATGTTATTCTAGTGTAAAATAATTTTTTAAAAGAATATTATAAAAAATACACTTGGATCATGTTTTTATCTTTGGTTATTCACTCAAATAAAACCTTTACCCAATTTTGTTATATTAAATAAATAATAAAAAATGAGTAAAGGGAGTGAAATTGACACCTCTAGGCAAATATCCAACTTTTCAATGGAGTGGTACTGAATTCAAATTTAGTGGAGCATGGACTTATCCTGTGTTTTTAACACGAGCAAAACCCACCCACCGGGTCACCCACCCACCGGGTTGCATGGAAGAGGCCGAGTCCAGTTTCGCATGATTTGGAGTTGAACCGAAATTACAAAATAAAAAAAAAAAAAAAAAAAGGAAACGGCTCAAAAGGGGTAGGGAGTCGGTCTCCTTTTGATGAAAGAAAAAGCGCCCCGAGCGCCATCCCACCGCCTCCCCCAAGGCGGCAGTCAGCGACCGCTGGCGCCTGGGCCTCGCTGGAGAGGGTGCGCAGCTTAAGCCGCGTGCGCCACCGATAATCCTATCACCAGCGGCGGCTCCCCTAATTTTCATTCACTCCGATAAAGACAAAACCTAAACTAAAAAAAAATATGCACCACCATCCCCCTTCACTCCTCCTCCCCTTCCCCCTCCCCCTGCCCCTCCCCCTTTCTAACTCTGACCTACGCCGCTCTTCCCTCCTTTCATGGCCTCCCCTTCCCCTTCCCTTTCCCCTTCCCTTTCCCCTTCCCCCTCTTCTCCCCAATCTCCTTTCCCCCAACAGCAAGATGAAGAGCAGCGACAGCAGGAGGATGAAGATCTCCAGCCGGAGAAGCAGCAGCAACAGCAGGAGCCGCAAGATAGGAAAGACGATGGGCTGGAGGATGATGAGGAGGATGACGATGAAGACCGGGAGAAGCCACAGGAGGAACAACGACTGCAGCAGCCGTCACAGCGACTGCAGCAACCTCCTCCCCCGCCTCCCCCTTCCTCCTCCCGCCGTCTCCCCCCTCCCTGTTGGACCCACGACGAGACCGTAGCTCTCATTGATGCCTACCGCGAGAAGTGGTACTCCCTCCGCCGCGGCAACCTCAAGGCCTCTCACTGGCAGGAGGTCGCCGATTCCGTCGCCCGCCGTTGCAACTTCTCCCCTCCTTCCAAGACCGCCGTCCAGTGTCGTCATAAGATCGAGAAGCTCCGCAAGCGATACCGAACCGAGCGCCAGCGGGTTCTCGCCGGCGCCCCGCTTCCGGCCTGGCTCTATTTCCGTAAGATGGACGCCATGGAGACCGGTGGTTCCGGCGGTGCCGTTGGTCCTGGCGCTGGCAATGCGCTTGCCGTCACCGTTGCTCGCCCTCCGCCCCCTGTTCCCGCCAAAAATAGGATCCACTCTTCCCGCTCCTATTCCGACGATGTCAACCTCAGTGCGCCTTCCTCCTCCGAGGAAGATGATAAACCCAATACCCGCAGTCTCCACCGTCTCATGTCCAACGGAGTCGGCGTCCGTTTTCGGATGCCCAAGGTTAACAGAAGCCCTATTCCGGCTAACAGTCCATTTAAACCTAAATCTAACTCTAATCCCATGATGCTCCGGAGGCACACCTTGCCCAAAAAGCGGAAAAGTAATCCAATGGCTGAGATGGTTTCCTCCATTAGACTTCTTGGGGAAGGGTTTATGAGAGTGGAGCAGATGAAAATGGAGATGGCCAGGGAGATTGAAAGGATGAGGATGGACATGGAGATGAAGCGGATGGAGATGATTCTTGAGTCTCAGCAACGTATAGTCGATAGTTTTACCAGAGAGTTTGGCGGGAGAAAGAGAGCAAAGAGGATGCCTTCACCTGGAAATTAGACTCCTAGAAAGGTTCTGTAAAGTTTGTTTCTTTTTCCTTTTTTCTGGCTTAGGGATCCTAATGTAAGAGGTGGTGAAGTAAGCTGATGCTTGCTTTGTCTCCTTTGCATTTTTTTTTTAATTCTTTTTTGCTTATTTGGAATTTAGCTTTCCTCTACTGACTGGATTGGATGTGCAGAACTCTTTTTTGTAATGAATCATGAATATACCTGATGGAATGCTAAGTAGAGCAAATGTGGCTTGTAACTGTCCTATTTCAATTCTTTAGGTTTTAGGCGATTTGGTGAGCTCTGAGGTAGTAGATCCCATTTGAACGCCTCTGAAGGTTGCAATTTTGGAAGTTACCAGGAAGGTTTTCTCTGTCTTGTTATGTTTCTCTATCCTTGCTCTCTCCTGTTGTAACCTAGTTGTTGTGGAATTTTTGTGTCCTGCAATTTTTCTTAGCAGCCTACATTAACAGAGAAAGTTCTACTTTATGAAACTAAAATGAACCTGGGGGATGGTGCCTGACTTTGCTGTGCTATTCCAAAATTTACATCCAACCTTCAAAGATATCAGGTGAAGTAGTTGCATCCGTAGGTTCTGTGGGATCCTTTTATACCTTTTTGGTGATTTCAAATTTTAAATCATTGATGTCTTTTAAAATGTGCTTCTGCATTATGCCATATGTATACTGCATGAATTCTTGATCTGAGATCAGTTGAAGCAGATAGTGCCTGTTATTATTCTTATTAAGGACATTTGCTAGCCTAAGATTAACTTTCATTGGCTGAGTTATCAGCTCTGTTGATGGCATGCCAACCATATGGATGAACCAATGAGTCCACAAAGATGACTCTAGGACTGCATCCTTGTTAGGTTTCCACACTTAAAATGATCAAAGATTGGCTGTTCAATGTTGCACTTGAACAGACTTTATCTATTGTGGTACTGCTTTTCCTGGGAATGGCTCCCTAAAAGAAAAGTTTTGATAAAATTCCAGGAAAATTGAAACAGTTACTTTTATATTCATTTTTATATTGAGGATCATAAATAGGCTTAAGAACATGGATGGAAGCTTCAACATAGTAATAGACCAAAACCATTAGTTTCCTCGCTTTTAAACGGCACATCCCAAGATCTATGAAATTGCTTGGAAGGCAATTATCTTTGCTAAATTACATGAAGCACTGGAAGTTCAGCTCATGGTTGGGAATTGATGAATTCCTTTTTTAGCCTCTTTAGTCAAGAGTATGGGATTGGTGAGGTTCTTCTGCACTCATCTTTGATGGCATTGGACTAAGGAGATTCTATCACTATCAGTAGGGAAAAAATGATATGCATAGGATGGTCAAGAAAGGCTTGAAGAGGGTTAACTTACTCATGAAATTAGCTGAGGATAATGCTAAATGGAAGATGATTCATGTAGCTGAGCCTAGCATTATTGAGATGAAGCTGTGATGATGATGAGGATGCCCAGATTGATGTGTTACCTCAACTACAATAACCCATCGAACATAGGTGATTTGGGTCATATTCCAATTAAGGTACTTTGCTCATCATGCTTCAGACTTTTAGTTTCATGTATTATTGTGGTATTAGTCGTTATAAACATATTTTTGTAAGTTAGTATAAACTGATTTGGTACTATGGAGTGCCTTAACCTGCTAGAATGAGTTTTATACAAATTAAGTTGTTTGTGTTTCAAGAATTAAACTTCAATCCATGGATATTCTCAAGTAGTTGTAGTCAGCTATATTCTATATTCACGTCCTGCTTTATTTGTTGTCCTTCCCTGTTTCTGAGACGGAAGCCCACTTGGCATCTTCTATCTGGGGGACACACTGACCAACATGCACATTTTTATGAAGTTTAAAGGTATAAGGTATAATAGTCAAGAAATGTGACAAGAAGGTTATATATGATGCACCTGTGCCTTTATTTCTCTTCTTGGACTATTTTAATTATATTTCAAAACGGTTCAATGGTAAATTATTGAAGAATTAGACAAAATTTATGCTTTCTCTTTTGATACTCGTTAGTAGAGCCTTATCTCAACTGTTTTGGGATTGTCTAAAATTAATGTGTTTTGCCCGCCACCCACCCACCCCACCCCCAATTTGTTCTTGATGACTCTGAGATTGAACAGACCTGAGAGAAAGTTGATTTGGTTTGGATGTTATTTGGAGGAGTTGCTCTCCATGGTTTTTTTCAATTTTGATACAACGTCAGAGCTTTTTCTTGGCTGTCTGAAGCAAGAACAAATTAGAGCATCTTTCTTGCATTCCTGCTATCAGTTATAATGCTTTATTGGCTCGTAATTCTGTAAACTAGACAGTTCTTCCTGTTTAGTTACATTTACCAAGCCACTGCATTTTGTGTAAGCTTGCCCAAGACAATAGTTACCAGACAGGGAGAGACATAGGTAATTGTACTCATTATTTACATGGGGCACCGGCTACATTGTTTTTTACTAATCTATGAACATGGGAAGCTATTTCCGGTGATCTTTATGTGGTTTGAACTTGGCTTAAGAACCTTTTTCACTGTTCTTCTGCCATTCTCCCTTCTTATTACAAAGTAAGGTCACAGGGTGATCCCACCTAGCTTGAGATCATAAAAGCAGACTGCAGATGATCTTGGTCATTTTCTTGTCATGAGAAATTCCAGTTGTTTTACTCTGATTATGAATTGAGCAGTAGTCAGTAGAAGATGAAATAGCTGCAGCATCATTTACAAAACACATTTCTTGTAAGCATCCAAGAGGGAAGGCTGAGGTAGAACTTCACATTATGAAGGGAACTGTAATATCTCAATGTCTAGTATTTCCATGCTTTGTTCATCAAGTTTATGTAGACGAGATGGTGAATAAAGGGGGTGACTGCTTGCATGGATGTCTGGTAAAGCGCTATACAATACTCAGAAAAGTTTGTGGATTCTTGTCCAAATATTAACAAGACAGATTTACTCAAAATCAATCTGGCTTCTAGTTCAGAGTAGGCCGTAATTTACCCCATAGCAACATTACCCAAATTGATTGTGCAGTGAACTGGACACTCGGAAAGAAATAGTAATAACTGGCTTGCATTTCCTAAATGTGGAACAGATCCTGGACATTGCCTAATGCAAAAAATGGTGAGCCACAGCACTTGTAGTGGTTTCTGAAAGCGAAAGATTTCAAAATCTTGTGTGTCAATGTCAGCAGTGAAGCAATTAACTCTAACAAGTATGCCAGATTTTCTACCCATCCGATTGATTCTGGTTGCACCGTGTACTTCAGATTTCTTTGACATACAGAGAGCCATTAACGGAATTACTCTGATTTACACAAACCTTAAGCACATTCTCTCTCTGGCACACACCTCTTAGTATCAAACACCACTCAATACCATTTCATTGTCTTTCTTAGTTGTTCTCTTTTGCAGCTTTTGTTTCTCTCTGAGATTGGAGGATCAAAATTTCAAAAGGTGAAATTTTTGAACATTTTATTGTCTCCCAAATCAGACCTTTTGCAAATCTCCAGCGAGAGAATTATATATCATACAGAGTCTCTCTGCGCATTGGAGAAACTCAAGAAAAAGATTGGATATCTTGATTGCAATTTTTTTTTTTCCAGATGAGTTTGCGGTATCATCTTCAACTATGTTTAATTTCCTCATCGTGATCGAAACTTCTCCCTTCTGGCTGATTCTCAAATGATAAACAACCATCTTCTCATCCTCTTTAGGGATTGAACTGGGTGGGTCGGAGTTGGGGTAGATTTATCAAAATTTGACTACCCCATCACCTTTACTCCAAAATCTGTTTTATCCTTAAAACTTGTAATGAGATTAGATTTCTTAACCACTCTAATTGTTAGTGTTCTCACCCCTACTCTCTCTACTGATTAGAGATCCCCTTTGATTTCGATGTTAACCTCATAATCTCCATGAAAAGTAACTAGTATGGTAAAACCAACAAAAATATGTTAATTTTCCTATTTTTTGAGTCTTAATTTTAATTTTTTAAAATTGTCCTTATGTAAGATCACAAGAGTGAGAATGTTTGAAGACCATCTATTTACTAGTAAATGGGTAAATAAATAAAAATTAATGAAAATATATAGAATTCTAAAGAATTACAAAAAAATACATACAAAAATACATATAAACAGTAAAAAATCACATAGCAACATATATAACAAGATTTCCTACATAGGTTATATAAAAATTATAGTAATACCCTTGCATAATTGGTAATGGGTATGTAATAGGTATTATCGGATTCCATTCTGTTTAATAAATGGTAAAACGGTAAGCAGGACTTAAAAAAGGTTATATATGTTACCATCCCACACTAAAGCAGCTTCACTTATGCTTATTGGAAATTTTTTTTTTTTGAAGGCCAATATTTCTATATATTGATATATCACCTAAATTTCTCAGCCACTATAGGGATGCCTATGCCTCTTGTGCCACGTGATTAGCCACCAAATGTGCTAGGCATGGATTCATCGTTAGGAAGTTTTGCCCATTGCCTATGCCATTATTACCTGTGCCATCTATGGATCATCTTGAGGTAAGTGTTTCTCCTCAGTCTCTTGATGTGTTTTTCAAATGTCTTTTTCTACTTCACATCTTATTTCAAATTTTCTCTCCACTCATTAGTTACCCTTTAGTTGTTGAAACTTCTATTCCACTTTCCCAGACCTATTAGGAGATGTGCAACATCTTAGGGGTAGAACTATTATGGAAGAGGCGATGGCGGTCATGTATGAGATTAACACATGACAGTTGACCATTTTGTTGTCTAATGAGAAACCCATAGGTTGTAGAAGGTTTTCCATATTGAAACATAACCCTAATGGTAGTGTGTTTGACTTAAAGGAAGGCTGGTTGCTAAAAGGTATACTTAGATTTATACTCTTGATTATGAGAAAACCTTCCTCTCCCATTGTCAAACTTAATTCACACACAAATTCCGATTTCTATTGATTTTAATTACTAGTAGTGCCTTCATAAACTTGATGTTAAAAAACTATTTATTAATGGTGACCTTCATGAGTAAGTGTATTAGTCGCAACCATATGATTTTGTGGTTGAATGGGAGCAAATATGTAAACAAAACAAGTTTATATATAGTCTTAAGCAAATCTCCTCGGGCTTAGTTTAAAATTTTGATATTGTGATTCTTTAGTTTGGTCTTAAAGATATGACTATTTTGTTTTTTAGTATATTAATGAGGGTGTGATTCTCATGACAATATATGTTAATGATATTATTCTGACAAGTTGTTATAAAGATGAGATTCAACAGGTAAAAAAAGGTTTATGCACACATTTCCAAACTAAAAATATGAATTGTTGAAACATTTTCTTGGTATTCAGGTGTTATAGTATTGGCACGACATAGTTTTGTCCAAAAGGAAATATGTGATAGATTTGTTGCATGCGACTGGCAAAGTTTCGTTTGGATCTGAATGTGAACTTGTCTGCTAGTTCTGATAATGATGTTGACATTGGGAGGTTTTAGAGTGATTGGTATATTGATTTATCTCAAAGTGATTAGACCTGATATTTCTTTTCCTGTTAGTGTTGTTAGCTAATTAATGTATGTAATAGCCTCAATTCTCTCACTAGCAAGTTTTAAAAAGGATTTTCTGATACTTGTATAAGTCTCTCAGACAATGGTGGTGTTGAGAGATTGTGATGTAATTTGGTCATCAAGTCTTATGTTATGTTATTTGTCTCCCTAAATGGTCAAGGGGCACTCTTGTGATTTTATCAAGCTTATTATTATAAATTAAGATGAAAAGAGCAAACCCTAATTAGAAAAACCTAATAAGGACAACTCTTTCATCAATAGTATAGAAGAATTTGTGGCAAACAATGTGTTTAATCTTGAAACTGCTATAAACTTTATTCAAGCAGTGATAGTCTCCAAAAACTTTATGACACTAGAAGAAATAAGGCTTCTGCCAGTGAATTTCATACTTTGCTTGGAGAGACGTTTACCAACGATTGATGAAATTCGCTGGGATGGGGTTTTGCTAACATATGTCAAATTTGCGGGGCTATGGCTTTACTAGTGATCTTTAACATTCACTAGGAGACTCTTTTGCTTGTAAAATTGGCAAAAGGCAAAATTATTTTAATAAATTATTTTTAAGAAATGTATAATTTCATTCTCTGCTTGTGATTTTTAAGAAATAAATTCATTAGCAGATATGTACCTCTATCAACGAATTTCAAATTTCTAAGGTAGGTAATAAATCATTTTTTTTAATTTATGTTTCTCTATCTAATAAATGAATTGATTAAAATAATTAAAAATAAAAGAAACAATATATAATAAAAATATGTATAATAAAATCACATTTTTTTTACAAATTATACAAAAAAAATTTAAAGTATAAAAATTTATAAATTATACAAAAATAATAAAAACTATACACCATCAAAATGTGGATTTGAGGTTGGCTGACTTTGAGTTTGCATATGTTGAAAGAACCATTGCATATGCATCTCTAAGTTTTTCATCTCACACTCTTACTCCTCAACACGACATTCTTGCACCTGTTGAATTTATGAAAAAGAGAAAAACTTCACTAACTTATCAAAAAAAAAAAAATTAGAGAATATCATGAACCATGAATATCATGTTCCCTTTTTTGGATTGTTACATCTTAATACTCTTAATTTTCAGAACAGTAAATAACATGAGATGTCATTGTAAACATATCAATCACGATAGAAACTGAACAAACCTATGACATATACATGAAACTTAATATCATTGTAAGCATATCAATCACTATAGAAACTTAACAAACCTATGACACATACATCTTATTAATGTCAAGCGCTCTAACATCTTATTGCTACATCTAAAAAAATTGCCAAAAAGGTTAACAAATAAATCATAAAAACTATCAACAGAGCAAATTGTACATGTATGGCAAACTATGAATTCCAATTCCACTCAAACTGAACATCATTGTGTGGACTATTTCCAGCTCAACTGGATGTGTGCTCAAAAGCTCATAGCTTGATATCTGTTTTTTTTAACTAAAGCTGGTTTTATCATTAAATTACAAACAAGAAATCCATTTTTGGGTTTTGAACTTGTAACTCAATTCAAGAGGTTACCATGCCAAACCGTCCTAATCTGAAGAACCTAACATAGTACATATTCCACTATCCAACTATCTGTAATCCATATCCAGAATATGATATTTCATATGTATTCATATCCTCGCCAGTAACATTGTTAATTGGATATAACATTAAAAAATATTTTGTTAGATTATCAGTTTCTGATAGGCTAGATATTAAGATGTTGATTACCATTCAACCCTAAAAAGATATGTTACAAAATAAATCTATTACCAGACCTCATTCTCCAACCAGACAGTGGAGTGCTCTACCATGTCAACCAAATTAAGAGTACCATCATTAATGGCATTGAAAAGTTTGACACTTTCCTCGGTAACTTGCAGGAAGATAATAACATTTTAGAGGGTTAAAGACTAAAAAAATATGCTTGATAAATAAAATAATTTAGAAAGATGTGCTCACAATTGAGAGTGCATATTGGATCACATTATTAGATACAACTGCTCACTCTGGCTACAAAAATGTAAGAAGTTAGAACAACATAATAATTGCAGTCAGGTTAGACCAATAAAAGAATGATTCATGGTGTATTGGTTTTGCTAAGAATTTGACAAAGAACTCTCCACCTCTGTTTGTTATGAAAGCTAAAATAATTACTTACTACCTTGCAAGAGAGAAAATTGAAAAGCAGTTGTTACAAAGCAGGTAACTGCTCTAGCAACTCAGTGGTGTTGAGTAGGGGTGGAATCGAACCGAGCCGGTTCGCGAGCGGCTCGAGCTCGACACGGTTGTAACTTAGTTTGATTCGATTTATCTAGATAAGGCTCATTTGAGTTAACGAGTTGAGCTCGACCGAACCATGGTTCGGTTCAAAAGCACGCAAGCCAACTCGTTAACAAGCTCGAGAGTCGGGAGCGGGAGTGGGAGCGAGAGCGAGAGTTGGGGGGGGGGGGGGGGGGGGGGGGGGGAATTCTTCCTCCCCTCGTCACCGTTGAGCCCCTTCTGTCCGCTGCTGTGGCCGCCTCTGTCGTCGTCGATAGCTGCTTACCGGCTGCTATACCCCCTTCCCTTTGATTTCTTCCTCCCCTCGTCTTCCTTCGCCTTTGTTTTCGTCGCTGCCGCCACTAGAACCCCTTGGGCCCTTCCCTTCGCGTTGTCTCGGTGAAAAAACTAGAGATACCTAAGTTAAAAGGGAGAAATATTCGCACGTGTGACTTTCGCACATGCGAGATCATAAACAAATGAAAAAATACTCTTTCTTAAACTCCGACTGTCCCCTCCTCATGGCTCTTGAAGAAATTTAAAAGACATTTTAGTAGAAATACGTTTCTAGGGAATATTAGTGGGTTTTTCAAGAAATGTTGAAAAGAAATTTTTAGTAGAAATACTTTTCTAGACTATTAGATCCTCATTTTTTTGTAAACATTTTGCTAATTGGAAATTCTTATTAAAAAATCATATAATTTTCTAAGTAAGATTTTCTTACCAAGATGGGCTAGCAAATCGTATAGAAAATTTTTGAATAAGTATTTGATAGTTGATGCTGTAATACTTTTAGCATGAGGCAATTTTCATAGCAATTTTGTGTTTGACATTTTATTTGATTTAAAATTTATCGATAAGTATAGTAATATATTAGATTGATTATTAATTTTTATTTATTTCCCTAGAAGAGGCAATAAGAGGTCCATTTAACTTTCCTAAGAAAATTTTAAAATATTTCTTGTAATTTTCTAGTAAGTTACTAATAGTAGTAGGATTTTATTTAAAGGTTTTTTTTTTGGAAATATGTATCCTAGGAAAAACATTTCTAGTTTTTCCTAGAATTTAAATTTTCAACCAGGGGCACTAAGGAGGCCGTAGTAAATTTATGGACAGATTAAAAAATTCCTAAATGAGCTAGACAACATTTGGGGTAAAAAAGATTAATATTGGAGCATTCTAATCCATTATCGAGATTCAATCCTGAACCTCCCCTATCATTTTTTTTAAATGTATGCATAGTTTTATATATAATTTATTTGACATATATTTTATATTAAATGTAGATTTAGCTTGAATTCGGCTAGAGCTCGAGATCGAACTCGGTTAAAATTATTAGGCTCGAGCTCGATTACAATTTTAGGCCTGAGGCTAGGGTCTGCTCGAGATCGAGTTCAAAATATTTAAATCAAGCTCGACTAGAAAATAGGAAGGTTCAGACTTAGCTGGATTCAATGCCACCTTTATGCCCAATTTTCTGTAAAATGTATGTATAATTTTATATACAATTTATTTGACATGTATTTTTGAAAAGTTTTAAATGTATGTTGGAGCTTGAACTCGAGACATATATTTTTAAAATTTTTTTAAATGAATGTTGAAGCTCGAGCTCGACTAAAATTATTCGGCTCGAGTTTGATAACAATTTTAGGCTCGAGGTTGGGCTCGGCTTGAGCTCGAGTTCAAAATATTTAAATCAAGATCGGCTCGGTTCGGCTCGATGCCACCCCTAGTGTTGAGTCCCTTAGTTTGCTGCCAAGAATAGCTCAATACAGGCATAAATTAGTTCTCAACCTGTTGGTCTGTAGTGTTCTATTAATTTAAATGTGCCTACTGAATCTCAAAACTCACAATCTCAACCACTATGTTCACATTCACAGCCAAAAGATAATCATCAAGATACTGGCAATCTTTCTTCTGAACCATTCATATCAAATCTTCTCTTTTTTTGGCAAGGATAAGGAGTGATACATGTAATAGTGGAATAGAGTAAATATTTCGCAAACCACATCGTATATTAGGGCAAAATTTTTAGAAGAACTTGGACATGCAGAAATTTTAGAAGAACTCGAACTTATAAAAATTTTAGAAGAACATGGACAACATGGATTGGTAGAATAAGGTTTAATAGAATCAAATTGGAAAGATCAGCTTAACTATGGTCTATTATGTGATTTCTATTGGCAACACCCAAGTAAGATAGAGTGACGAAGAATTAATGACGTTGAAGATGAACATGGTTGAATAGGTTGAGGAATGCTTGAAATATGCAAATCCCCTAAAAATAGGCAAGATTGCTTCGATTCTATTGTTGTTGTTGAGAAAGAATGGATTTCAGAGGGTAGAGAGGTGTGGTTGTTCCCTCGACAAAACACTTTGGAGGGCAGAGAGGTGGGGTTGTTTTCGTTGAAGATGAAAAACTCGAACTCGAAGCTCCCCCTCCTGTCGCTGCTGAATCTTGAAAGGGATTTAACTTAGTAACCGAGCTAGCTCGCAAACCGAACCATGGCTCACTCAAGTTCAACTCGGTTACTTAAACGAGCATTGCTCGAGTTCGTTTCGAATTGAGCCGAACCCAGCTGGATCCGAGCCGAGCTCGAGCTATTAGCGAACTGGCTCGGTTTGATACCACCCATACTCCTTAGCAAAACGGTCAGACTCCTCAATATGAAGTTGTACATTTCTCAGCTGCTCCTGAGTTTGGAACAATGTCTCTTTAGTTTTTTGCAACTCTTCATCTATATTTGTAGTCATCTGAGACGAGGATGGTTGGGCATTCATAGGTAGAGATGGTTGAGATAAACCCTACCCTTTAACATAGCCCGACCAAGCTCCATGAACCTATTGCTCAATAGCACTTTCATGAACTATCTCACCAACCTCCTTGCCTCCAATACCAACCGTTGTATCTCCTTTTGTGAAAACATAACATAAGAAGTTAAAATTATTTTTACTTAAAATAAAATATTATATTTATAAGAAATTTACACTTATATTTTATTTTTTAGATTCATTAGTCTACCCGTAATCGGACAAATGAGTAATCTGAAAATTTTCAATATCAGAGCAATTTGTACATTTGAAAGAAAATATACTCTAAGTTAAGTACAAACCATCCCCTATCTGATACACATAAAAGACTTTGACAGAGTAGTATGTCGAACATTTTGTTTTCCTAACCGTTTTTTATATTCACTCAGGAATGTCTCTACAAATAAAATAAGACATGAGTAAAATAAAAAAAAATTGATATTATAAAACACAATCTCTGAAAATCTTGTACCCTACACATTTAGAAGGATACATACATGTAAACATATTACATTAGTAGTACATTTGAAAGAAAACACAAACTCTGAAAATCTAATCTCCCGGAACCCCTCCCTCAAACACATTCACGCAAAACCATTCCTAGTCCTTGAGGGAAACCCCTCTGTAAGGAGTAAATAGTGCAATGGGTTAACCTCTATGCTCTCTAGACCATGCGTTTATAATAGTGCGGTGTTGTCAAAATTTTGCAAAATTTAGCACCCAGTATAGCACGCATGATAGGTTGTGCTAGTAAAGACGACATCACTATTCAAGTCAACATCAAACTTCTCTTGTAATACAAACATTATCAAACTTAACATTGTAAGCTAAAAAAATAGAAGGAAATTTTAATTGAGTAATTTTTAATATTTACCTCAATATAAGGATAAACACAAGTTATCTAATCTACGGTGTAGACTTTGAACTTTTCCACCTTCACCTCCATATAAGTCCTCACTACATGACCTACCTAATGAGTGAAAAGTGGACTATGGAATCCCAATGCCTCCTCTATGAATATCAAAACTCCATTGGGATCTTCCCATCGGGGTCTCCCATCACCTTATCAACTCAATAGCCCTTGCTCATGCCTTGTGATCACCTCGTTTATGAGGATGGGGATGGAGTCAACGTGATTGAAGAAGACGTGGAAGGCAATAAAGTGGATGTATATACACAAAATATAAATTGTTATAAACAAAATATAATTTAGCATAGATGAGTGATAATAATTAGTTTACTATCATACTTTCTGTCTCTGGGACATGATCATCCCTCCCAAGGAAGTCACTTTCATGCATCTAGTCGGTGGCTCTGTTGAAACCATTGTTAAGTTGTGGAGCTTAATTAAGCCTTACGCTGAGTTAGTACACAGATCAACCTTCGCGGTAAGGTCACCATGAGGGTTGGGCGGGGAGCGGGGAGCGGGGAGCCCCTGAAAGGTCCAAGATATATTAACTACTGTTTTATTAAGGCTATTTTTGGGATTTCACACGTGTAATCCGGTTGCCCTAATTTCTCTTTATATTTGGAGGCACCGTTGTTAGGGTTTTATCACCTGGAGTATCATAATCACGGAGAAGGATCTTGAGTTGCGGCCCGAGAGAGGTTAGAGAAAAATACTTGTAAGTTGTGTGCAATTTCTTTTGTAAACTATTTCATCTTCGTAGTGGATTATTGTAGCGGTAGAAGACAGAATGTAGCCTCACCTTGAGACGAACCTGTATAAATCTAGTTGTCTTTGTTCTCGTGTTTGCTTTTTCCTTCTTCTGTGTTTATTATTATTGCTCTAGCTAGTTTGGAATTAAGGTGTCTAATTCCTAACAACCATCTCCTTGGACGATGGACGGTGCGAGACCAGTGGTAGCCTAGGTCGACGAGGAGGTATGATATCAAATAAACTTGCATACGGAGTATATTTATAACATCAATAATTCTATTTCTAAAAAATAGAATAACACTTACGATGTTTGAAATAAATATTTTCATAAAAACTAATGTTGTCGACCCATTAAATAAATATTCAGATTCATTATTGTCTAACAACATTATATATCTTCATCACTTTCTTCCTACTCTCTCTCTCAACATTTTCCTTTTCTTCTACTGCTTCATCTTGTTCTTCATTGTACTAGTCCTCTACCTCTACCTCAACTTCATCTTCTTCGTTTATATCCTCTTCGTTATCTTCATCCTCAACTGCTAATACACTATACGATCTGGTGGAACATCTGGTTTTGTTAATGGGCCAACATCATCGTCCACTTTGTCAACATGGAGATTAGCAATTGACAACTGTTGTTGGTAGGTTACTATTTCATCAGGTGTGGATAATTGTTTCACTAGTATATCAAACATAATTCTCATAACCACATTTTGACTTACGTGTCATGAACCACCATTTTGTTATCTTCCATGTAATACACTTGTTTGGTTTGAAAAGCTAATGCAAAATGGTCGTTATTGCACTAGATCCACAAGATATTAACACTGGTAAACCACTCATCTATCTTAATACCATGCCTACTATTGCTTATATCATAATACTTGTACTTGAGTACATAAATAATATTGCCTAAGTACCATAATTCAATTATATCAGTTATGAGTCCATAATAATCAAGGTAATTATCTTCATAGTACCCCTTTGCAATTATGCCATTGTTTTGAATCCTACGATTTGCCTCAAGTTGCTTGGTGTGGATGTGTATGCCATTAATAATACAAGACAAGTAGTTGTTACTTGATATAGGATCTATTCCAAAATGGTAGATATCACTGTTCATTTCATGTTGGTCACAAACTACTAGAGTTTTGACCTATAATAAGTTAGAAGGCATAAGAAATATTCTATAAACCCAACGATAGTGAGCTCATATAGTTGGTTGACACAACTGATGTTTTGTTTAAAGCAATCGAAAAACTCATCTTCATGTCCTCTTCCTCTCTTCCTCCCCCCTCCCATCCCTCTCCACCACTTGCCCCCCTCCGTTGCACCAATCTCCCCCTCCCATGTGTGCTACAATCTCTTGTTGACCATAAATTGACTCCCTTATTGCTTTTGATGATAACAAAACTTAATTGATCTGACAATTACAAAACTAAGTATTTTAGATACTTTACCTTCAAGAGTCAATGCATCTCATGGTCTAAGATCCAAAACGATCAAGTCTGCTCAAAACCTCAAGCAACATTGAAGAACATCTCTTGAAGAAGCACCGACAAGGAAGAAGACAACGAGAAGATTAAAGTTTAAGTGTAAAAGTCATATGTCAAAACTCAGCCACAAATGTAAGAGATAATATCCTAACTCCCTTCTTTGAATTCAATAGTGAATATGGAATTTTAGGCATACATTGCATATAAACATGTTTGGGAACATCATATAAATCTCTAAGAACATGTTAGAACACTTAGCCAAAATCGTTCCCATACTTTTAAAACTCAACTCAGTTGAACTAGTATTGGAGTGAAAGATCAACCTTTGCCAATGATTGATCATCCAGGAGTGTGCAAGCCAAGACTGTAAAGCATGATCAATTTATTAGGAATTAGACCCATGAATTCAAAATTAACGAGAGCAATAATAATAATCGTAGGAGAAGAAAAAGGCAAGCACGAAAATACGTCTTCTCTTCCGCCACTACAGTAATCCACTATGAAGATGAAAATAGTTTACAAGAGAAAACACAAACACTTATAGGTGTTTTTCTCTAACTTGTCTCGGGCCGCAACTCAAGATCCTTCTTTGATGATGATTAAAATCCTAATAATGGTACCCCCAAATATAAAGGAAAATTAGGGCAGCCTCAATACAAGAGTGAAAGGCTTTGATTAGGCCCCACAACTTAACACGATCAACCATAGTCGATCAATCGATCATGCAGAACATGGCCATATCATGCTATAACGCATGAACGATCATCCCATTTGGATTGATTGTTCAATACTATCCATGCAAGCAAATTTTACATGGAATGATCGACCATCCCACCAGATTGATCGATTAGACAAAATCTTACTAGTTAGGGACATAAAACATGATCGATCATAAGAACTTCTTTGATTGATCATACTTGCATTGCACAACCAGAGGGAATTTTGATTGATTAACCGTCCCCTGACAATGATCAATCAACATAACTTTTGAGGACCAACGGTAACATACTGTCACATTCTGACACAAAATAGAGTTGTTATGATCAATTGATCAATCACAAATGGGCAAAAATGGATAGTTTTACTTGGATAAGTTAAAAATACCCCACCAAACTATGCATTGAGAAGTTAATGAGCATTAATTGACAAAAAATTGAGTTTTTTATCCTCAAACTTGAAAAACTTCTTAAAAGTGTTTTAGAGTGAAATAGTGAGTCTCATCCTTGAAAATTCGACTACTCTTTCCATTCTTTTCCTTGCATTGCATTTTAGACAAGCTCCCTCACTCCATATTGTGCTGATAAAGCAATGGAAGCTTGGATCTCTCAAGGAGAAGGGATTCTCCAAGTAAAGAGTGTAAGTTTTCCTTTCTTTAATTTTAATTTGTGAAAAGTTCATCTAGAACCTATTTAATCTAGATAGAAAAGCCCACCTAGAGCTAGAATCTAGCACCAATCTCTTGGGGAGATTGTGATTGTAAAAAGCAAGTATTGAACTATACTTGGCTAAAAGAGAGTCAAAATTTTTTTGTGCAAATTTCAACTATTAGAGCTTTGAAATAGTGAAATTTTCCAAACAAGGGTTCTTGGGCGGTGAATACTATTAGGGGAACATTGATAACAAAAAATTTCTTATCTTCTATGGTGTGGGCATATTTATTTTACTTTGAAATCACGAATTTGTATGATTTTTTATTATATACAATAAGTTTTAATTTGAAATTCTCAATTCATTCCCCTCTTGAGAAGCCACCTAGGCCAACATGCCCTCCCTCCCTCTCCCTCTCATGCAAATCACTTACCTAGTGCCAACATTAGGTAGCAGCATTGGGCGTGCAATGGTGAAGATTTTCCAGACATGATTCCTATGACGACAATGAAAAGAAGAGGTAGGAAGATGGAGGAGAAGCAAAAGAGTTGGGGGGGGTGAAAACCCTACTTTGGGCACACGAGCTGAGGTAGGACAATGGGAAAAGAGAAAAAAACAAGAGAAAAGAAAAGGAAAAAAGGTAAGAAAGGGAGAAATAAAAAGGAAGAAGGGAGGGAAAAAAGAAAAGAAAAAGAAAAGGAAGACGAGAAAGGAAGAAAATGGGAGAAAAGAAAAGAAAAAAGAAAATAAGGAAGGGAAAATTGAAAAATAAAAAAGTGAAAAAGAAGGAAAAAGGAGAAATAGGAGGAGAAGAAAAGAGAGGAAAAGAAAAAGAAATAGGAAGAGAAGAAAAAAGGAGAAGAAGAAAAAAAAAAGGAAGAACCTATCCCAACATTTGGAAAATTGGCTGGGATAGGGTACTTTCTCCCATTGAACTTCCCGAATTCGTTGGGACAAATCCAATTTCCCAATTTTGATCTCCTCCTCTACAAGGGAAAAGGAGAAGAAGAAAAAATAGGAAAGAAGAAAAGGAAATAAAGGAGACGATTGAAAGAAGGAAAAAAGAAAAGGAAAAAAGAAGGATGAAGAAAATGCAAAAGAAAAAACAAAAATAGGAGGAGAAGCAAAAATTGAAGAAAAGAAAAAAGGAAAAAGGGAAAAAGGAAAAGAGGAAAAGGGACAAAAGGAGAAGAATGAAGAAAAAAAAAAGAACCTCTCCCAACGAATTTGTTCTCCTAATGAAATTCCCAATTTTTTTGGAAGAAATCCAATTTCCCAAGCCCACCCGACCAAGGAAGACCCACATATCCAAGTGTGTTAGAAGATGGACCCAATCCCATAAGACCAAGAAAGACCCACACATCCAAGAAATTTGGAAGATGGGCTCAAGGCCCATACAATGATGGTAGGATGGCAAATAAAGAGTCATCTCATAGAGATGGCATTGATGTAATTCGGTTAAAACCCTAAACCCTAAACCCTAAGTTCAGGGGTATTATTGTAATACAATAGTTTCATTAATCTATAAATAGAGCTTCAGGGGGAGGGTTAGGATATCAAGTCCATAGCCTCTTCTTCCTCCAGTTTTCTCCCAATGGGTCTCTTTCTCTCTTTTTCTCCATGAGCTAAATCCATAGAGTCCTAAAAATCGATACTTCCTTTACAAGGAAAAGGAGAAGAAGGAGAAAGAGCAAAGAAGAAAAGGAGAAAAAGGAGAGGAAGGAGAAAGAACAAAGAAGAAAAGGAGAAAAAGGAGAGGAAAGAAAGAAGAAAATGAAAAAAGGAGAGGAAGGAAATAAGAAAAATAAAGAAAGGAGAAGAAAGAAAGAAGAAAAGGAAAAAAAAGGAGAGGAAGGAAAGAAGAAAAGGAAGAAAGAGAGGAAGGAAAGAAGAAAAGGAAAAAAGGAGAGGAAGGAAAGAAGAAAAGGAAAAAAAGGAGAGGAAGGAATGAAGAAAAAACAGAAAATGAAAAAAGGAGGGAGAAAAAGAAAAAAAAGAAAAAAAGGAGAAGAAGAAAAAAAGGAAGAAAGGAAAAGAGAAAAACGGGGAAAAAAGGAGAAGCGAAAAAGGAAAGAAGGACAATAAGGAAAATGGAGAAGAATGAAGAAAATAAAAAATAAAAGGAAACAAGAGAAAAATAAAAAAAAGGAAGAATTGTTCCAAACAAATTTGGGAAACTCGTTGAGAGAGTGTACTTTCTCTTAGCGAATTTCACAATTTTGTTGGGAGAAATCCAATTTCCCATCTTCCATATTTCCCGAATTTGTTGTCATCCTCTGCAATGTAAAAGGAAAAGAAGGAAAAAGAGGATGAGAAGGAGGAAGAAAGTAAAAAATAAAAAGAGGAGGAGAAGGGAAAAAGCAGCAAGAACAAAGGAGAAGAACTTTCTATGAATTTTTTAAATATGCTGGGAGGGAGTACTTACTCCCAAAGACATCCCAACAAATTTCATTGATTTTAGGTAGAGGATTTTGGAATTTGATAGCTCCCAATGTATTATTAAATTCACTAACAGAAAGTGATTTTTAACACCGAATTTGGAATTCCCTTGGGAGAAATTTTGTTCTTCCTAGTGAATTTGTAATATTTGCTTGGAGAGGTCTTTCTGCAAGCAAATTTAATTTTGCTCCCAGGTTATTTTGTTGGCAAAGACCAATTTTTTAATTAGTATGATGTATTTCATGCCATGTATAACACCAACCATTCAGACAACCTAGATGAGTATTTTGAGTTAAGAGGTTTCTTGCAAGAGTAGAAGTTAGCTCAGTCGTATTCCACAAATTTTGTTCAAGAAAAGCAAGTGGAAGTACTAATTGGAGCGATTTGTCTTGCCAACCTTCAGTCATATCTACCAAAACACAGATTTTGAGTTCCATTGCAAAGCCCACTTTTGGTGATAAATGGGCCACCATGTGCCATACTTTACCCAAGTCACAAGAACCAAAGGTAGATATTGTTGTGTCCTCTTCTATGATTTCTTGAGGTAGAGGACAATTTACTTCAGAGAGAGGCCGAAACAAAAATATTGGCAGAGGAAGAGACGGGAGTTTTGGAGAGGCCTCCAAAGACTCATTTATTCCTTGAATTTGATCTTATTGTGGATTGAATAACCATCTAGTCGAGAAGAGTTGGAAGCTTCAAGTAAAACTTTCTCACATGAATCAAGCATTTGTTATTACAAAAATAAAGAAGTTGGATTCTCACCCCAACCAACTACCAAAAATCTCATGAAAGAGGCTATGATGTGTTTCAAAAGCTAAAACAAATGCTGGCCTAATACTTATATCCTTCTCTTGCCACTATTGTTACTACAAGTATGTCATTTTATTTTTCATGTTCTAGCATTTCACCTTGGATTATCGATTTAGATGTCTCTGAACATCTTATTGGGAAACTAGTTAGCTTATTCGCCTTATCTTCATGTCTTCCTAGTCGATTTGTTTCAATTATTGATGACTCTTAGACCAAGGTTGAAGGAATTGGATCTTCATCACTATGCCCTTCCCTGCCTATGTCTAATGTTTTGTTTGTTCCCAAATTGTCCTTGATTCTTATGTCTATTAGGCAAATAAAAAAATACTTAATTATTTATCACATTTTATCCTTCTTATTGTGTTTTTTCAAAACAACTAGACAAAATAGGTGATTGGTAGAGGCCATAAAATAGAAATTTATTTTTTGAATAATGATATCATTACAGTCATGACACTACACCTCCACATATTATTCAACAAGTTGTTCAATGGCACAATCGTTTGGGACATCCCTCGTTGAGCAAACTACATTATTTAGTTCCCTCATTGAAATTTGGATCAAAGTTATCTTTTGAACCTTGTGAATTAGGCAAGCACCATTGGAGTAATTTCTTTTATTAGCTCAAGAAGGTTAGTTCTACTCTATTGTCTTTGGTACATTCAAATTTTTTGTTCCTAGTATAAATTAATTTAAGTATTTTTTTGTCTTCGTGAATGATAATACTTGAGTAACTTAGTTGTTTTTAATAAAAGATAAATCTAAAATTTTCTCTATATTTGAATCCTTTTAGTGTATGGTTGAAACTCAATTCAACAAAAAAATTTCAGGTGTTTCGTTCAAATAATGCCAAAAAATATATATCCTTTCAGTTTCATTTTTTTTTTTTTTTTGCACCAACAAAGAGATCATCCGTCAAATTACATTGAAAAAAACAATATTTTGAAAGACAAATCAACACCTCTGAGAAGTTGTTCGAGCCTACTATTGTCCATGAATATTCCACAATTTTACTGGCCTTATGCTATTTTGACCATTTGTTATCTTATTAATCGTATGCCTTCTACTGTCCTTGGCTAGAAAATGTCATTTTCTGCACTTCTACCTTATGACAAAAGCCTTTCAAGTTCCTGTGAAAGTATTCAGTTGTATGTGTATTGTTCAATAATCTTTTACTTGGAAGAAATAAACTTGATCTTGAGTCTTTTAAATGTATCTTTTTGGGATACTCCAATAGTCCAAAAGGTTATGTGTGTTATAATCCTTCCTTGCCTAAAACCTTTGTTTCTATTGATGTCACATTCTTTGAAGAACAACCCTTTTACTGCAAAGGGCCCTCTCCACCAGGTTTTGAAGTTTTTCAGGTGTGTCCGGGACCTGTTGAGCCAGTGGATCAGCCCATTCAACCGCCACATGATCACCCATTAGACCAATCAGTACAAGCATCTTCCTCTCCAATGGCCAACCAATCACTGGCCCGATTGATTGATTATGCGGTTAGTAACTCACCTTCTTCTCCTCCTATATTTGGGCCTCCCTTTGATCCCATCCTATAACTATCCATAAAGAACCATGTTCTTGAGTTCCTCAACGAGCTTCTACATCTCATCCTATTTCTCATGTTATATCTACTCATCGACTCTCCTAAGAGTGTTCTTTTTTCCTTGCTTCATTGTCTTTTGTATTTGTTCCCGAGGATCATATTGAGGCTCTTAAAGATCTAGCATGCAGAGCTGCCATAGAGGAGGAAATGGGTGCCCTACGTAGTATTCTTACACGGGATTTGATTTCATTACCACTTGGAAAAAAAGTTATAGGTTGTCGATGAGTCTTTACTGCTAAACACAATCTAGATGGGTCTATTGCTCGACTGAAAGCAAGACTGGTTGCTAAAGAATTTATTCAGACATATGACATTGATTATTAAGAAACATTTTCTCAGTTTGCCAAACTCAATTTTTTAAGACTTCTAATTTCTCTTGCTACCAATTATAATTGGCATCTTCATTAACTAGATGTAAAAAATGCCATCATTAAGGGTGATCTCCTTGAAGAAGTCTATATGCTTCAATCACCTGGTTTTGTGGTTGAGGGGAAGAAGGTGTGTAGACTTAACAAATCACTCTATGGCCTCACAATCACTTTGATCATGGTTTGAAAATTTTAGTGAAGTGGTTTGTGAGTTTGGTTTTAAGTGATATGAAATGGATCATTCTATGTTTCTGTTTACATGGATGATATCATTAACACTTGGAGTCATCAAAGGGGCATTCCCTATGTAAAGGAAAACTTGTCTAGTGTTTTTCAAACTAAAGATCTTGGACTCTTGAAATATTTTTTTTGGAATTGAGGTGTTATAATCTCAACATGGAATTTTTTTTTATCTTAAAGAGCATATGTGTTGGACTTACATGAAGAAACAAACATACTTGATTGTAGGCCTCTTGATACTTGTACGGACCCGAATGTCAAATTGTGTGGAGAATCCAGAAATGAAGTTGATGTTGGAAATTTTTAAAGGTTGTTTGGTAAGCTAATTTGTTTAATTGTTACTAGACCAAATATTTATTTTGTTGTAAGTGTTATCAGCCCACTCATGTATAAACCTCAACTTTCTGAGTGGCAAACTCTTGAAAGGATATTGAGGTATTTGAAGAAGAGTTCAAGGCAAATATTATGATATAAGAACTATAGGTATTTTAAAGTTGAAAGATTTGCAAAAGTAGAGTGGACAGGTTCTCCTGATGATAGGAAATCTATCTTTGGTTTTTGTACAATGGTTGGGGCAATCTAGTGACTTAGTGTAATAAGAAAAGAAGTGTTGTAGCTCAATCTAGTGTAGAGGCTGAATACAGAGCTATGGCACAAACAATTAGTGAGATGTTGTGACTTCAATCTTTATTTATAGAACTTGAATTTCTAGTGGAAAGTGCCATGTATTGTAATAATCATCGACTCTTCATATTTCTATAAATCCAGTATTTCATAAGAGGAAAAACATATTGAGATTGAATGCCATTTTATTCGTGAGAAAGTCAAGACTAGAGTTATTAGTATGTACTATATTCCTTCCAAAAATCAACTTGCAAATATTTTCACAAAGAAGTTGTAGAAGGAACACTTTAGCGTTCATGTTTCAAGCTTTGGGTGTTTGATATCTTTTCACCGCCATTTTGAAGGGGGAATATTGGGAGAATGTGATGTAATTTGGTTATCAAGTTTATGTAATGTTGTTTTTCTCCCAAAGTGGGCAAGAAGCACTGTTGTAATTTTATCGTTTCTTAATATAATTAAGATGAGAGAAACTAGCCCTAATTAGAAAAACATAAGGGGAAAAGCTCTCTCTCTCAAGCTTGAGTTCTCTTTCTTTCCCTCACTACTTGTCCACTCTCTTTTCCTCTTTCTCTCTTCTTTTCGCTTCTTCTTTGTTGAAACCAGTACGCTAAAAGGTTCGAACCTGTTAGGAAAGCACAACAGGTAAATCTACAAGGACTGGCCTGGTCGATATAAATATCTCAACACTCCCCCGCACTGGATAACCCATGAAATTCAAATTCGGGGCCCGTATAAAGCACGAGGAATAAGCCGTGGAAAGCGGTGGGAGAGGGATTTGAACTTGGGACCAACCTGCTCTGATACCATGTTGAAACCATTGCGCTAAAAGGTTGATCCCTCTTATATTCATGTTGCGCCTTCACTATTGCCTCGAGGTTTTAGCGCAATTGGTTTCAACATGGTATTAGATCAGGTTGGTCCCGAGTTCGAGTCCCGCACTCACCGAATTTTGTCCCAGGTATTTCTGGTGAATTTGTCCTGGGTTTTTCCAGGAGTTTGTCCCGGGTTTTTCTGATGAATTTGTCCACGGGTTTTCCCGTGCGGGGGAGTGTTGGAATTTGTGTTTGTATCGAACGGGCCAGTCCTTGTATAAGATCCGTGGGGTTGCTTTCCTAACAAGTTCGAGCCTTTTAGCACATTGGTTTCAACATTCTTCTGCTTCTTCTTCTTCTCTTTTCTTCTCTTACCTCTAGCCTCTACAATGGATTAAGCCCTATAATCTAACATGTGGATTACAACTCTCATGGCCATGTTCATGTAGAAATTTGTGTTAATGCAAAATAGGCAACTTCTCTAGATGATATGATATCTACTTCTTGATATTGCACTATGCTTGGTGGCAAATATTATTACTTAGAGAAGTGAAAAAAAAATGTTGTAGTTAGTTAAATGCTTTAGTTGAAGTCTTTGTTATCTAAGTGTAGATTTTTTATATCTAGTCCTATGCAACTACATTGTGATAATTAGGTTGTTACACATCACAACCAACCAAATCTATCATAAATGAACAAAACATATTGAGGTTGATTATTACTTTGTTTGAGAGAAGTTACAAGTTGGTATTTTTAGTGTTCAGTATGTTCTCTCAAAAATCTAATTGCAGATATTTTTGCGAATACTACTACTATTGGTCCTCTTATTGAAGAATATTCTAAACTAAGGATCTTTTTTGTGTATGCACCAGTTTGAAGGGGAGTCTTGAAGAGTATTAGGTTAAGTCATGTATTTACTTTATTCTCGTTATTTTCTCTCTATTTGGTTTTGCGCTCATTATTATCTTTAGAACAAAGGGCATTATCATAGTATAAATTTTTCAGCATCACTTATAAATAAATAGACATATAATTAAGATGAGATGGACAAAGAAAGAGTTTCATTTCGACTATGGTTTTTAATAACTTTGACTTAAATAAAAATGATGGAGATAAGAGAAGAACGAAATAATCTCTTTTGATGTTTACCAAAACTTGATGTAAAATGGGATAAAAACTATTAATTTTTCACTTTTGTTTACATTTCTTTTATCTTAAGGTTTATATGAGAATCATGTGAAATAGACATGTGTTGCATAATAATTGTGCAACAAGAACCACCAATGAAAACTAGACTTGTAGAGGGTTTTTTAATGACATGTATATGTTAGTCACATAGATAATCAAAGTGCTAAAGAGAAGATAATTTATTAGTTCATAAATTAGTAAAAAAAATTTTTATTGAATAAAATTTGCATCCCATAATCGAACGTGCTTTATTTTCTTTCGTAAAATACTTTTAATTCATGAATACATATGATTACTTTTCCTTATTGGGTAGGTAAATTAAACATGCAGATGCTTGTTTAGACAATGAACATTAATTTTTTTATTAGTTTAAAATATAAATTATAGTTCCTAAATATGTATTAATATTTATAAACTTGCATACTTCTAATGTATTATGCATCTTCGTTTGTGTCACATGAGAGATACAGAAAATTTCTACAACTATTTGAACACTAGATTGTCTTCTCTTCGTTTGTATCCTATTTTCATATCCCCCCTACTCCCTTCGCATTTTATGCAATTGGAGAAAGACAGAAAGGAAACCTTCTTTCTATTGTCACTATAATCAGTGGGAGAGGAAGAGGAATGACTGACCCCCTCCTACGGCCGTTCTTCTCCCACCATTTTTTGTGCCAAGGGGGGTGGTGTCCCCACCCTCCCTCTTCCACCATTGCACAAGGAGAGCAGGATACCCAACTGGATAGGCTAGGTCAGTTGATTGAATTCGAGTCATGCTAGATTATGAGCAGGACTAGGGACTAAATCTGGTTCAACCTAGTTCAATCAGCTGTTCCAATCCGTGGTTTTATATACTAATGCTAATTGTCTTTTCTCCTATGTATTTTTTAGCTGACCCCATAATTTCTCTGATTTCACTTGGAAAGGGGTACTCAAAAACAACCTAATTTTTTTTGAGTGGTTTTGCTTTTTAGCTGTGTTGTCTTCCATTAAGAAAATTTTCTCCACAAATCCTCTATACTGACGTCAAAATGCAATTCAACTTCTCTGAAATGACTCAAAGTGATCTTGTGAGGCAGTGAAAGATATCGATATCAAAATAAACCCCTCATAAGATACATTTTCTGTTAAGATATATGATGGTGGAACACTACCAACAGGAAATTGTGTAAAGCATAGAGAGAAAAAAAGGCAAAAGTGAAAGAGAGAAATGGAATAAAAAAGCCTTCCTCTCTTTCTTCCCAACTATCTTTGCTTGATTTATGCACGCATTACTTCGCATATATTGGGATGACCACAAAAAGGTGAAGAGATAGTTAAACTTCCATCTTGATTTGTTGGATTGACGAAGCATGGTTCTCATTATCCCCTTCCATCTCCAGTTCTTCTGCACTGTATGTTGAGTGAACACCATAAAGAATGTAGAACAGTGTGATGACACAGCTACATATACCGAACCTCTGGAAAGCCTTCTTTCTGAGGGTGGTCATGAGGAAGATATTGAGGAAGACGGAGGCTGCAGCCGGCCATGGCATCAGTGGAACAACCCACTTTGATGATTGGCGGTGGCAAGGAACCCAATAGTGAAACACTGCAGTGACAATGATTAATGCCCCACCCAATAAGGCTAAGAACCACCATTTCTGCTTGAACTTCCATGCTAGAGAAAACCCAATTGAGAGCATTGAAAGAAGTAAAAGGAAGAGGACAGACGGAAGAGGGCGGTTGCTGCTGGTCTTCACATAACGGTGATAGATGAGTGCATTGGCTACTAAATAGAACACAAGGAGGGTGCCGATGGAGATCATTTCAATCACAATGTCGAGTTCTGTGAAGAGTGCAATGGATGCTGTGCAGATGCCTACACCAAAGAGGACAAAAGGAAACGTTTTTTGAGATTTTCTTCTTTTTTCGTTTTTTGGAGTCCTCAAGACTTGATAGGAGACTAAAAACTTTGATATGATCTGGGCTTTCAGAACACTGAAAGAAAATGCTCCATTCATTACATTGTAGTACTTTCAACAAAATGGGAATAGAAGAAGATAGGGGATGCCTGTTTCTCTTCAATTGAAAATATTATAGCAGATTGGCTTCTTAAGATATCTCAGCACCCATTTACAATCTTCTTAAAAAAGTATTAGTGAGTTAAAACTTTCAAAGATCAGTGAGATATTGAAGTGTACAATATTCTTCCAATACCTAAAATCAACAAAACAAAATGCTCCCTCTGGTGTTAAAATACTGTCGATTGAAGTGTATATTCAAATGACTTGGTTCCTTCCTGCTCTTAAGACCAGGTTTCCTCGGTTCAATTTGTAAGCTATGAGACCTTAATGAATATGTGGAGGGCATTGGTGAGTGCTTACCCAAGAAGATTGTGGCATTCAGAGGGGTTCCTGAGGAAGGATGAACCTTGGCAAACCAATACGGCACAAGACGGGTCCTTCCTATAACACACAAGTACCTCGCTTGCCCTAGCATGGCCACCAGTAGTGAAGCAGCAATGCCTAAGCTTGCGCCAGCTCCAACAACATTGCTTGCCCACTTCCACCCCACAATCTTTTGGAAAGCCGCAGAATACGATGCTCTGTCTGATATCTACAAAGCCATGTAAAATGGATTTTCTCAGCCATTAACATTTCAGGTCACTCATTTTTGCATTATCAAGTGCCAGCTTTTGAATTGATGGAGATACTTTTTATATCTACTGTTTACCTTTCTGCAGATAGCTTTACCATATTAAAGCAGTACTGACCTCATTGTAGGGGCTCATTACGCAGAGAGCCAAACTCATGAGGCAATAAAGCGCAGAAACGATGAGAACTGATCCAGCGATCCCAATAGGAAGGCTCTTGGAGGGGTTCGTTATCTCTTCCGCCATTGTTGACACAGAATCATACCCGATGTAGCTGAAGTAGACGATAGCTGCTCCATCAAGAACTCCTCTAATGCCGAAAGGAGTCAATCCTCCTGGATTGATCAAATTCCCTGGAGTTCCATTGCAGAAACCGGCAACAATAACAAAGCCAAAAAAAATCACATGGAATACTGTCATAACTAGGTTTAGCAAAGAGCTCTCCTTGGTACTGCAGGCTCAAAACAAAAACAAAAACAAAAACCCATTAGTCCAATAGCAGCTAGGATCAAAACCCATTAGCATTTATAATAGCGAAACCAGAAATGGAAATCTCTCCACTACTAAATGATAATCAATAAAGAGCTAAAAGTATCAACCCAATTTCAAAGATCCGTTGATCGATATCAATAGTTATTCAAAAAAAAAAAAGCACTCATTTCCCTGATCAAACAAGAGAACTTTAGTAAGCACAAAGATATAGAACATAAAATAATGAGAGACGCCACAGAAAGAGGCGGAAAGAGAGATCGAACCTGCGACAGAGACAGAGAGTGAGAAGTGCAACAAGAGCAACAGCAGGGAAATCCAACATATTATAACCCTCAGTCAACCCTTCCACTTCAACCCTCCACAGATTCGCACTCTTTTCTCCGAAAACACCGCAGCACAGGTACTCAGTAAAGCTTCGAGCCACCGCAGCATTTGATAGCACATACTCCATCAGGATGTTAGCTCCACCAAAATATCCCACAAACTCACCTTCATCAATTGATCAAAAAGCACTGATTACCCACCCGTAAGTAGTAGTGATCATCAACCCCAATTCAGTTCAATTCAACAAAAACACAGTAATTAATATCTAGTAAGCAAAATCCAGAAAAGAAAAAAAGTTTGAAATCTCGAAATCCTCACATACCAAAAGTGACTCTCAGGTAGCTAAAAGCTCCACCAGCAACCGGGATCTCGACGGAGAATTCAGTATAACAGAGGGAAGAAAGAAGAGCAGCTACACCGGCGACTATGTACGAAACGAACACGGCAGGCCCAGAGACCCCAAGTGCCACTCGACCTGTTGTGACAAAAACTCCAACACCCAGCATGCCTCCAACACCCATCGCAACAAGATCATACCACTCGAGCTTCCTCTTCATGTCTGCACCAGATCTGAGCCTGACCCGGTTGAGCTCCTCGGTCGGACTCCACGTCGCCAGCATTCGCTTCCTCAGCCTGTGGGGCGTCTGGCGGAGGGCGTGGAGATAGCTAGAGAAAGAAGCAATGCCAGGTGGGCACTGTGTCGCCATGTCCGTCTCTTAATTTTCTCTACTTCGAAAGCCTCCTGCATGCATAGGTTCTTATAGAGGAGGAGAGGTTCCAAAAAAGCTGCTCCTTGTCCCTTTTGACCTCCTCTTCCTCCCTAATCATGGATTTCTCCTTGTTTAAACCGTTAACGGTTATCATTCTTTTGCTCGAGCGCCAGTATAACTGGTGTCCACTCCCCAAAGCCCAACACGCCTCCGCCGGTCAAAAAGGGCTTTGAACGAGGTTTTCCTCCTCCGCTGCTCCGAGACGCGAATCTGTTCATGATATGAAAGCCCTAATTTTGCTTTTGGTGAGATTGGATTATGTAATCATTACAACGGACCCAGACTCCGGCCGAGTTCCTGCGTTTTCCACGACCACTTTAGACCATAGGGGGGAGGGCAACGACTATGGACTAGTCCCTCCATTTTTGACAAGTGGTCCACTACATGTGACCACAAAAGGGGTTTTAGATCATTCTTGGGCAGCTACAAATCATGACTTTAGTTTTGATTAAGAAGATTTAGATGGCTTAAACAAGTGATTTTCTTACTTTTTCTTTTTTCTTTAGTGATGAATCTTTGCTAGAGTTCTTGAATTTTTAATGGCCTAGGGTTAACTCACACCTCTCTTGGACCCCCTCCTTTGTGCAAATTGGACCACTATGCCATGAAAATTGAATTTTGTTGTCGTACTTGACTAGGATGTTTTTTTTTTTTTTATGGTTTGATTTTATTGTGTAATATATCTACAATACGGCAAACAATATTGACAGTGTCCCCACTTGTAACAAATCGACGATAAGTGTCGGCCATTTGGTCGAACCCTAGGGACCCACCAACTCAAAGGTGTTAGAGAAATGGCTTGTGCACATCTTTCATTTCTTGGAAAATAGTAGTCTCTAGCTTTAAAATAAAGCAAAAGAGGCAAAGGGATGGCATAAGGTAGAAATGAAGTTGATGAGGTAGATAAGGACATTTGGGACCATTAAGATATACTTACTTAATATATTATAATACTCATGAGCATATGAGTTCAAAATAAAAATGGGAAAAAGTTTTAGAGAGTGGAAGCTAGATTCTTTTTTGTATAATTGGCAGTTAAGTGGAAAAGCATCCTTGGGCAAGCTGCCTGGTATTTTGTTTAGTCTCTCTCTCATCACAGTTAGTGGGGGCTATTCATTGACCTTGTTAGTTGTTTCTCTCTCTAACCCCTGGTTCTTTAGGGCTGCTAAAAGCCTAAGAGTGCATCTATCACTAGATTTTATTTATTTGTCAAAAGTATAAAACATCTAAGATGGAGTCATAGACCAAAGTAAACAAAGATTTCATTTCACAACAAGTTGAGAAGACTTTCTTCTCTTCCTTGAGAAAAGGGGAAAAGTGAGAAATAGAGACAACAGGATGCAGCCACCTAAGAGAAGTTTTTCTCAACTCAAGCTCAATGCTACTACTATGAGAAACATAGTAGAAACAGTGAAAGTATACAAGTCACAGTCATTTTTAGTGCTTCTCTCTGTAGCATTTCCCATCAAATTAAGTTTTGAGTTAAAAGAGATGGGGGAAGGGGAATTGAATTTGGTAAGAAGAGGTATCAATCTTAGATTTTGTTCCCACTTAAGAGACAATGCTACATGAATGTTGAAGATTCAGAGAAAAAATAGATAATATGTTAAGGACAATAGCTATGGCATATATCCACTCTCCACAAAAGCATTCTTGTGCAGCTTCTCATCATATCATTCTGGTGTCATCTTTTTTGTCGAGAGATCGAGATCGAGAGAGAGAGAGAGAGAGAGAGAGAGAGAGAGAGAGAGAGAGATGTTAGAAATTAGACGCCCTAATTTCAAACTAACGAGAGTAATAATAATAATCGCGAAAAAAAGAAAAAACAAGTACGAGAACAAATAAGATTTATACAGGTTCGCCTCAAGGTGAGACTACATTTTGTCTTCAGCCGTTACAGTAATTCACTATAAAGATGAAATAGTGTACAAGAGAAATCACACACACTTACAGGTGGTTTTTTCTCTAACCTCTCTTGGCCGCAACTGATGCTCTTCGAATGTTAAAACCCTAATAACGCCTCCCCCCCCCCCAAATTATAAAGAGAAAATTAGGGCAACTGTTTTACATGAATAAAATTTCTAAAATACCCTTAATAAAATAATATTTAATATATTGTGGACCGAGCGGAGGTTCCGCCCTCATACCCCCAAAAGGGGGGCTTCCTGCCCCCTTCCAAACCCCACGAAAACCTTACCATGAAGGTCGATCCGTTTACCGACTCAGCATAGGGCGTTAATTACATTCCACAACTTAACAAGAGAGAGAGAGAGAGAGAGAGAGAGAGAGAGAGAGAGAGAGAGAGAAAGATATCACACTGATACAAAAAGCCAAAAAAAATATGATAGTTGTGAAGAAAAAAGAGAAAGAGCTAGTCGATTACATTGAATGAGGCATGTAAGCCAAGAAAATTGACTCATGGTTTTGGTCGGACCCCTACCTGGTGAAGCAAGAAATTGGCAGATCACTCTTATCTTTGTTTAGAGTGATGATTGGGCAAACAATGCATGCAAAAAGCCACTTGCATAGTTATTGATACACTTCTCATAATAGTATCATGTCCTCTCCCACTATCAGACATCATTTATAAAGATTATACTTCCTTTTCACCTGTGAAGACATATCTACAAAAGAAAAGGCCACCCTTTTGCCACATCAAATGGATATCAAGCCATATTATTAATAGGCCTCCAGACCAAACTCATTATAACTACCATCTATGGGTGTGGGTGGCTAAGAATAAGAACAAGCTAAAGCTGCCACACCCTCACATTCTCAATCATGGTGGACTATGCAAAACTGTGGTAGGTTATGGCAAGCTCATGACATTTGCACTCAAACCAAAAGCCATGATGGTTAGGAAGGAAACAGTTGAAAGAGAAAGCACACCTAACAATTTCTACAAAAAACTCTCCTTTTTCCTTTGGCTGAGTGAAGGGTTCATTTTGTATTTTAGGTAATGAGATTGCTTACACAGGCATAAAGGAAACAAACATGTCAAAAGCAAGTTTGAGCCATGGAAAAGGAGGATAAAAGTTCATTCACCCCTAATAAGAAAATATCCAACAGTATTGACAAACTTATGGTGCACCCATTGACAAAAGAAATCGAAGAAAAGTGAGAAGTGAATTAGATTGATGACAGTTCCAAGGTCCCATTATCATACAAGACAAAAAGCAAACTTCTGCATTATTTAGGTTTTCCCATTTGCTTTGATGAATTCCTTATTGTTCAATTGAAAGCTGCAAAGTTAGAGCTTATATTAATGTAAAGGCGGTCTGCCATAATATAAAGAAAATCCACCCTCACCAACTAGTCTAACCACACTGGTAGTGGTGAGACCACGAGTCTGGCTAGTAAAGCTTGTAAATAGAGGCAGTGCAGAAAAAAAGGAACATCTTGTAAAGTTGGAAGCAAGCAGTTGCTTGCTCAGACCCGTTTCAGTGTCTTCCTTCCTGCAACAACAAAGACCCAACATTTAGTAGTTATCTGTAAGATAACGCCACATTCATGAGACTCAACTCTCAAGTATCCTGTTCTTGATTCTCCAAAAGCACTGGAATAGAATCCCACTTTCTGATGGATCCATTGCACACGATGATTGGTTATTATTCGACAACTCTATTCATACTTGCATGCGAGAGAGTGCTGTGTTTGAATTTAAAAAATTCATCCAGTTATGGGACCCCTCAAAGTCCAATCTGAATGATGTATCCAAAGGGCACAAGGGGAGCAAGGGGAATGAAGTGAACTCAATCCTCACATTGACACATCCGAGGTATGATGATGACTATGAGAAAGAGGGTTGGTATAATATCACTATAAGAGTCTTACCCAAGACTTCACGGTGTTGATTTGATTTCGGTGGGCTGCGATTCTCTCAGTTGCTATCCTTCCACTGGCGTCACGAATTTGAAAGTGGAAACATTGGGAATTATTTGCAATGGAAAGGCACTGACTGGTTTACTTGCAGTGGGCAAATTGGCCCCAGTATTAGATGGATTTTAGGCACCTCCGACTATCGAACAGATTCTGTGAGCATTTTGACTGTCAAATCTGAACAGTTTCATGGGGTCAATACCCAAAGAGTTCCTGCCAAAAGAAAAGAGTTCTGCTGAAGTTAGTGGAACATCTGTTGGGGAACCTCTGACCTTGTTTGTGGCTGCTGCTGCAACAGCTTGTCGAAGGGACTATCTCGCCAACCCAAATGCATCTTCCCACGGAGAAAGATAATAGACTTTATGGCTTCACCATCTCTTTCCCATTTAGAAATGCAATATATTTGGCCTCAATGCTCTCAGCTTTGACTACCAAGGCATGAATAGGAATCTAATTCTTAACATGAGAAGATCACGGATCAGTACTGCCCATGAAAGCGAAGTAAAGGCTACTGACAAAATGCTTAAGTGGGTTCCAAGTTCCGTGACGGTTTACGGGGGAACCAAAAAGAAATAGAGGTGGAGAGGAGTCGAGAACATCTGACCTTCGAAATATGCAGAAAAGCTCCGTATCTTCACTGCCTTTTCCTCTATTTTTTTCCGTTTTTCTTTTCTTTAATAATTGTTAAAGAAAGAAAGAATAACACCTTTTGGGTGCAGAGATCCTGACGAGGGGAGGTGGTAAAAGGAGGCCCGGAGAGGAGAATTTCCTCATCACCTTAATACCACTAATGATAGCTTTGCAGAAAGTGGATAATGCTGATCATTAATATTCTCAGCTTGGACATGGATCCAATTGGAGGGAACACGAGTCAGTCAAGAGGGAAGCATCCGGGCAAAGGCGAAGAATGGGAAGCAGTGGAGGGGTCGGTGGTGCTCTTTCCACTTGGCTTTTGCTTTGATCCTACGTGGGCAGTGGAACGCCACGATGCCTTCACCCAATCTCAAGCCATTAAATACACTGAGAGCCAGTAAGATGAAGCAGATTTTTGAGCGACAGGGTGGAAAGGGTGTGAGGTCAGAGAAGAAGATGAGGTCATTTCAAGGAACTACGAAAAGAAAGAGACTAGAATCAGAGGACCTTTAACTGATTCAACTGTTACAGTTGGAGTTTCCCACCACCCATTTAACTGAAAACCTTATTCTGGATTTCTTGCCCATGTTTCCACCCAAGTTGCCACACTGCAGGATTTCCTGTTCAAGTCTGCGCTTGGTAATTCAATCTCCCTTTCTGTTTCTCTACTTTCTTCTTAACCCAACTAAGAATTGCGATGAGAGTCATCCAGTGATTGGGATCAGTGTAGCCAAGCATAGTTTGATAGCAGAATCAAGCACTGGTGCGCTTTGAGCCACAGAAAAGCTCGGAATTGCAACAATGGCTAAATGGCAGGCGTTAAATTTCTGACAAATCTTAACTATTTGAAGTTTCAGCCAACCGCAGTGAGATTGGCAAACTTGGAGGCTCCCACTGATCGTTTTAAATTGATGGTTCAAAATTTTATGTGGGAATATGCATAATTATATGAGTCCAGAAATGATCTACAGAGGTTGGCTCAAACCCAGTTCACATTTTTGAAGCTAAAGAGAGTCTCAGAGCTTTAATAACAAAGCAATAAGGTGCAAGTAGTTCTGGTAAAGAGCTCTAATTGATTATCTCCACTATAGTTATTTTTATTAGTTCTTTCTTCTCCATTAGCTTGCAGATTCCTCAATGAATCACGATGAAAAATCTATCGATTGGGCATCGTTGAGCCTCCTTTAAATTCCCATCACATGAAATCCTCCCTTAACATCTCATCTATTTGTACTGTTTCTATTAATTCTTTTATGTCTACTTGAAGTTCTTTGTCCATCTTAACAAGCCTATACCATTTCCAGTTGAAGTTACCTTGGGATGATACTAAAACATACAGCCCACTATTCTCCATAAAGATAAAAACTGAAGAAAGAATGCGTGGTTCCCTGCTCAGCCCATGTTAGAGTCCTGTGCTAGCGCACATGTAATTAGCCTCTGCAACTACGTTTTATACAACGAAAGTGCCAGAACTTTGTCCATACAAGAACAATTTGTTTCCATTCCAGATCGTGATTTTTAGATTCTTGTTGAAGTCATTAGACCAGGCAACAGATAATTCTAAAGGACTGCAAATTTGATCTATGAAATTGGGCTTCAAGCAACGATAACATATGCTGCTGTAAGGTACAGAGATTTTGTTCATTCCAAAGTACCCCATCTTCAAACAATTCACACTGCCTATAGCCGCCAACGGCAATGCTTCTGTCCAGTTGCAATGAAAGAAGACAGGCACATACCCAACACTCAGTAATATGGTCTGTACCGCATCGGCCTCCTGAACCTCGGAGCCTTTCTGTACAAAATAAACCAAAACGTAATCACATCAAAACTCCACAGCCATAGAGGACAGCAGTTCAAAATAACAAAATAGAACACTGCAAAAGATAATGAAATGAGAAGCTGAATTAATTCTATTTTTATTGCTTTCAAATGTAACTTACCACAAATAAGAGCTTAACATGCACTATACTATGGCAATCTTCTTTTATCTTTATAAATTAATTTAGATCACATTTTCCATGTTAGTTTCAAATAAGCAGCTGCGCTGTCAACTCTAGAAAATAAAACATGACGTGGGACACAGCATTGAACTCACCCATATCCATAAGGAGGCAAGAATGGAGTGGGCATAAACGGTCTTCGGCCACGAAAACCAAGATATGGGTTTGGGCGCCTTCCACGATACTGTTTCATTCCAGGAATGTTGGTTCTTTTCGCTGAAACCTGCACTCAAATAATGGAGCCATCAGTCAATAGTTAAATCCCTTGTAGAAAATGAACGATGGGATACATCCTAAAAGCTAGACATATGTGCAAAAGGAACCAAGTGATTAACAGAAAAAAACAAAGGACCAAGTGGAAAATTGATGTCCTCGATATGATTTTCATGTTCTACTTTTGCTCCTTCAAAAGGAAGAATGAAATAATTTAACATAATAGAAAATGGGAGCAAATTAATCAAGGACAGTCTGCTGCCTGCACAGAAAAGACCAGCAAGAAGAAGAAACAGATCACGAAGAGAAGATGAAGATAATAGCTGAAAATGAAGAAAGAAAAAGTAAGATATCCAATGATGGTGCATAACAATAAACTATCATTTGATATCTTACAATAGCCATTCAAATAAAATGAAATAAACAAAGACAGTACCATACCAATAACTTTACCCATCAGAACATCTTCTATAATATATATTAGCTTGCATAACCAACAATCTATAAGACAATAAATTTCAAAATATGTGTGTGTGTGTGTATAAAAGACAAATCAGAAGAAAAGGCACAAGTGAAATGGTTCACTCCATATTTTTTTAGGAGATGCGTGGGAAGAAAAATGACCCATTAAGTTCATTCCTGGTTCACTCTCAGCCTGCTTACAGTTTATTACTGAAAAGCAGACAAATATTCAAAATAAGAAAAAGAATATTAAGGTATCAAAACACAAGAAAAAGGAAGGCATTAGATTCATCTTGGGTCCATTCAAAATCTGAACTCTTATGAAAATTGTGACAACCTTTAGTTGACGACCATGCAACTCGGACTCGTTTAAAAGAAGAGCATTTTGGACCGCATCTACTTCAACAAACTCCACATAGGCAAATCCCTTGGGTTGACCAAATTTATCAGTCAAAATTGTCACTCTGTTCACTGTTCCACAGGATTGGAAATGCTGTTGGACTTCCTCCGGGGTGCAGGTATAATCCACCTGAAAAGAAAGAACATAGATTATGAGAACAAGAGTGAGCTATGCACGTCTTGTGAACTAAAGCATATATGGACAGTTAAAGTATAGGTTGAGGGAGAATAATAACATTTTATGATAAGAAAGATCCACAACTGACATTGTATCCTGTAACTTTTACAGGAGATAATTGTTTTACTTTACTGGGATAAATGCCCTTCATGGAGATAATCTAAAAAAATGTATATATGAACATAGAACATGTAATGATCAGAAGAAATAAACTCTTTTGCTGAAATGCAAAAAGAACAGTAGCCCAAACAGCTTAACTAATATCCCTAAACTTATTTCAGGAATATGGATAACAATTACAAGTTGGAAGGAAGCCACTTATGACAACAGCAGTTTCATGTAACCAGAGTGTGAATTTGTCAAATCCAAGATCAAGTGGGCATGTAAACTTGCCGCCATTCACTAATTAAGGGACAACCTCTGTGGTAATGTTAGAGATAAAAGAAGTTGCTTGAACAAAGTAGTGTCTAATTGCATTAACCTATCAGCAAAATAGGCCAATACAAATGCCAGAAAATAAATCACATTACTCACAGTGACCACAATAGGAGGTGGGAGTAGGGGGGGTGTCTGTGTGTGTATAATCGACATTCAAAACAAAATTTATGTTTCTAAAATCTGTCATATTTCATGATAAAGAGGAAAGTTTTTAATAACTAGTGATACGGATCATATGCCCAGCGCTGTTTCCTGTACATAATTAGAATATGACCAATATAGGCCTAGGTGGGCCTTATGAAGTAAAAAGTCTAGAATCCTCCAGATGATGTTAGATCACAAAATGCTCGAATGGCTATAAGAAAATTCAACTATAAGTATGGAAATAGCTAAATAGTATTACCTGACAACGTTATAGTAAGACTAGACAATTCAACTAAAAATATGGAAATTGCTACAAAGTATCGGCTGACAAAGCCAGAAAGATAAAAAAATTGTAAATGCTCACATTGCCAACATAGATAGAGCGAGCATCCACCTCCTCTTTTTCAGCTTGAGTTGCAGCAGCACCAGAGGGATCTTCTTCCACAATCCAATCACAGTAAAAAAATTAACTATTATTGCACAATTGAGAAAACACCCTAGAGACCATCTACGAGTGAATAAATAAATAAAAGAGAATTAAAATGATCTGCTGCAACCCAAGTTTAATGTTGCAGAACTATATGTTTAGCCCACTTCATTTATTTAGAAAAAAGGGCATCAAGGAAGTTTTCAGTAGCGAAATCTACATAAAAGGCTTTTCCTTGACTGCAAAGAAAACACTGAACGGATTTTCAACACCTCTTCAGTAGATAACCTTCTCAAGCAAATTATATAACTAAACAATAACTACTATGCTGAGCAAAACGAAGCTAAAAAAAAAGTTAATTAAATTGTGGGACTTCCAAAATACAGATAAAAATGACGATTATAAAACTTAGTAGCAGTAATAATTTAAACAGAATAATTATTAGCAGTTACTACTTGAAATTTGAGAAAAAAAAAAAAAGATGCTGTCGGCTACAGATCTGGAACTACAATCGAACTAAAGTAAACGAGTAGAAATCACTTTGAAAAGCGTACAAGCTGCTAATACTCGAGAAAAGAAATGCAAAAATACCTTGAACGACCCCCATCTCTTTCTCGACCTTGGCCTGCATCTCACGAAGTGCACCTGCTTCTTCCTCAATCTCCTTCAATCTCTTCTTCATATCCTCCAGATTCTAACCATAGAAAACAAACTGAAGTTGACTTCTTCCTTCCGCCATTGCCATATAAAGCTCAGAACTTTTTAAAAATTAAAGTTGGGTCGAATGAGGTAGACAAAAATTGGGTTAGAAAGTAGTTGAAACAAACCTCTTCTTTAGAGGAGGACTCCTCAGCCCTAGCCATTTCGACATCGGCATCCATGTCGCCTTCGTCTGGAATTTCTCCGCCATAAGCTTCATGCTCCTCCTGCTGCCCGTCCATGCCTCTCTATCGACGTATTCTCCGTTCCTGCAGCTTACTGGCCTCTCTACTCGTTAAAGTCTTTCTCCCCGCTGCTCAGGCTGAGAAGCGCATTTCTAAGCAGCCACAAGCCGGAGGCTCAGGGAAACATGAGGTTAATTCCGTCGTTTGAAAACTTTAGGGCAATGAAATTTGGACGGTATTTGCTCGGGGATATTACCCTGAGGAAAATCAGCTTTCCAAACAAAAGAAATTTTAGTTAGTAAAAAATAATTAAAATTTAAAAATTTTAAAAATACCCAGTTTCATGTAGGTCTGATCTATTGTCCCTTTCCAATAGTAGAATAGAGAGTCCTTTCCCTATTCATGAACCACAAAAGAAATGATCATAACCCTCTTCTTCTTCCTCTTAAATAAAAAACGAGGTTTCGATTCTAATCCCTACTCTAAACCCTAAACCATATATTTTTATATATTCTTACTAGTATTTTAAATTAATATTTACCCATTTTTATTAGTATTTTAAGTGCTATTAATTTAGTTACAAGAGTGTTTAGATGAATAAATGGTCAAGGAATAGCTTTTACACATTGAGGAAAAAATGGAATGGGAAATAGACTTTAGGCAAATATAATGGAAAGGCCAAAAAACACTTTAACTAAATATAAATGGAAGTAGAGATGACCATAGATCAATCATCACTCTATGTGCCCATTTCCATTTGGGTAAAATTCATTTCCTTGCCTGGTAGATTTAGTAAAATTTAATCCATCTCAAATTGGTCTTGCTAACTAAATTGAAAATACCCATCCTAACTCTTACATGATGTGACAAAATTGTTGGAGTGGACTAGAGAAGAGGAAGGAACACCCCCAACCACCCCATAAAAAAAGTGGGGATTGAAATCGATCAATCAAAATGGGTTTTTGAAAGGTTGAAAACTTGTTAATTGAGGCCCTAATTGATCAATAGGCTTAGAGAACCTAAAAAATATAGTTGTTATACATGGTTGATTGATCTTACCTTTTTTTATTGATCGATCAATACTTTTTGTAACCTTTTGGTAACAACAAAGATGAGTAGTTTGGCTAAAATCCTTATAAATAGGCTCTCAAATACGTAGAGGACTAAAAGTTGAGCTTATATTGGCATATCAAACCTTTGAAAAAATATTTTTGAGCTTCATATTCTGATTTTATCCTTTTGAAGTGAAAAACTCCATATTTTCCTAAAACTTCCATTTTCTCTTCACTCTCTTTGTATTCAAAGTTTCATCAAACTACTATACAATTAGTTCACGTGCTTAAAGATTTGGAGGCTTGGATCTCTTGGAGAAGGGCTATCTCTCCACAACGAAAGTTGTAAGTTTTTTTTTTTTTTACTCTTTGTATTTTTAACTTTTTAATAGAGGTTACCTAGTACCTTACAGCTAGAAGAATTGGCATTCTAGAATCTGGAATTTAGAGAGAGGGTGTCAACTAGACCCAAAATCTAGTTTGTATTGAATCTCTTGGGGATAGATCAATTTGTGTAATTGAGGATTACACTTGGTTTAAAGAGAGCATGAAATCTCTTTGTAATTTTTAGCTAATAGAACATATTATTAGAATTTTTTCGAGCAAGGGTTCTTGAGCAGTGACTACCATTAGGAGAACATTGAGAACACAAAATCATTGTCTCCTTGTGGTGTGTAATTATTTTATTACTTGCTATACTTTATTTTAGCATTCAATGCGCTTAATTTTTTTAATTTAGAATCTCAATTGATGAGAAACCACCTGGGTGAACATGGGGATAGGGGGACAAGGCAATTTTTTTGCAAGGAGAAGGACAAGAAAAAAATGTTGATTTCGACCAGGGATAGGTTTCCCCAACCCAAGGGCACAAAATATGCCCAATACGAGGACATGGGTGAGGATAAAAACCCCATAATATGGCTTCTATTTCTATGTGACACGAGTCGTGCCATCACGACGCAAAAGTGAATAGGTGAACGTCATGTGGTGCACAATGTTAGGGATGGGATGGGCAGAAACATCTCCATACCATCCAATTAAGTTAAAAAGAAAGGTCAGTTAATGACATTGTTGAGTAAAAAATCAAAAACCCAATTTATAGGGATGAGGAGAAAGCAAATAAGAGAGAATAGAAGAGGGATTTGCATTTGCTTTGTGTGGTGGTAGAAGAGAGGAAGAAACAAATGAACTTGAAGAGAGGAGAAGAACTGAAAAAAGATGAGAAGAAAAGTGAACAAGAGAGCATCTTTAAATAAGTTCCTATTTTACATTTTATTCCATTGTGAGCTACTGTTTTTGTTGTTGTAGACCCATCTTCATGGGTTCCAACCAAAACACTTAAGAACAATATGAGGAATTTTCAAATACTCACCATTTAGATTGATTCTAACCCTTTTGTAAGTCATCTTGGAAATAAGTTAAAAAGTCGGATTCGTATTGTATGAGGCTATAATAGTACAAGCATACATAGCGATCAAAGAACGATCTTTTCGAGTGAAAAAAAAAAGAAATTCTACAATCACATAAAGTAGGGAAATTAAGACCCTATAGGAGAGTAGAAATCCAAACATTCAATGTGCTCCTCAAAACATCTTTCTTTTTTTTCAACTTCATGATGCTACCTTGTACATTCAATTTATACCTATGGGTGTCGGTTCTATTACCCACTTATTAGCTTTCATCTTTCTTCTATGTTTTCTAATTCTTTGTAATTTGTACAATTGATTCCTTGTATTAAACCTATAAGGCTCTTTTTGTGTCTAGTCCTACAAATCACTTCTTATTTTGTTTCTAAATGAGTAAAAACATGTAGATAATAAGTTGATAATCTCCTTATGATTTACAAGTAATTTATGAGAAATCTATTTTTTTCCTCATCGACTATACTCTTTGGAAGGGATAATCAACCAATGATGGAAGAGGGGGCTCAAAACCATAGGACATCCTTGAGCAAAAATTAGGTAGTTAGTTATCGTGCCTTTCATCTCTTGAGCAAAAATTATTCAACTCATAAGTAGGAAAATATTACTATCATGAAAAATTTAGCAGTAGGAAAAACTCCTAGGCAGTATGCTATTTGAATTTTGTTGACATATTATACAACAAGGTAATGAACATCATCATACTACTGCTCACCAATATCATAAGATATCTACTACTTGTTCTTCTCCTACTAGATTCATAAATGATTTTTGGACTTGATTAGAAGCTAATTTTGAATAAATTATTATTCTCTCTCTCTCTCTCTTTCTCTCTCTCTCTCTCTCTTAAGTTAGAGAGGAATTAACAAATTCAATTGGTAAATGCATGTTGAAAGTTTTTCTTGTAGTTGGTTCTTTATGTTTCTTCAAAAGTTCTCTAACTTCTGATAACAAAAAACTTGTAATTTATGTTGTTCATTTACTACTTTCTAATTTCATTTACTTTTTCCTCTCCATGAGTAAAATAAAAGACTGTCAAAGATTCTCATAAATTGTAGAAAAATGTCTAACTTAAGAGAGGAAATTGATATCTAGAGGAAGAGGTAACTTTACTCTTTGCTAATTATATAAAGAAGAGAGGAATTAACAAGTTCAACTGGTAAATGCATGTTGATGGTTTTTCTTGTAGTTGGTTCTTTATGTTTCTTCAAAAGTTCTCTAACTTTTGATAAAAAAAAAAGCTTGTAATTTATGTTGTTCATTTACTACTTTCCAAATTCATTTATGTTTTCCTCTCCATGAGTAAAATAAAAGACTGTCATAAATTTGTATATGAGGATGTGGCGATGATCTTAGAACTAAAGTTGCTTGGTCTACCACTTGATGAACATAATATAGGCCAATCATTTATGCAAAGGATTTCCAAAACTGAATCTTTAAAATGGAGGGCAATTGTTACAGAAGTTTGAGTCATTGTTACATGGTGAGGAGAAAGTAACCATCGGTGATTTAGCAAAAATTTTAGTTGTCATTCTCTATAATTTGGTTTTATTTTTTGATGTCGAGCAATGGTATGATTGTACAAGTATGTTGATGATCTGGGAAAATGCTTGCGATGGTGCAATTTATCAATTTTTAGTACACTATGTAGAAAAGAAGTGACAACACAAAATACACTAGACATTTATGTGGATGTATGTTGGCCATCATGGTAAACCCCATGGTATTTCCTTATTGTAATCTTTTAATGTTTAAGAAATATTCTTTGTTTGTTGAAGTGTGCTTTGTCATATTATAGGCATGGTTTAATGAGTGCATGATTCATAATATTGTTGAGCCTAGTTAGGTGTCAATGACATACTAGTGAATAAATCAGTTTTTCCCATGTACTAAAATGGGATGAGAAGAGTTATAAACATGGTGGCTCATATTGCTTGTTGTTGAGAAAACATTTGATTTGAGTGGTAGTTGATGTTGGATTTGTATCTTATGTGTTATTTTATATATAGATTAATAAATAAATGATGATAATCTCTTCCTATGGAGGATGCACATGTCTTGAACACCCACTTGTAATAGGGAAATGCCCTTTGGTGGGAATAAGCCATGTGATTATTTATGTTTTTTTTTCATATAATCTTGATCATGTAGAGAGATGTATGAGTTGGCATTTTGTAATTCGTTGTAGATTAGCCTATGACAGAAATCAATTCAAGTGGGGGAAGCACATGAAGGACTGCCAATGTTGAAAGAAAATGCACTTTGCATCATGGAAGTTTGATTGCAACGAAAATAATTTTGACTATTTTAGTTTGATTTTACTTTGTGTAGTTGATCTTGTGGAATATTTCTTTTGTACTATGAAAATATCAAATTGAAAAGAAATTGTAAACGAATTGAAGAAAAACATAGACATTTGACAAGGAGAAGCAAGGGACAACAATTAAACATTATTTGACTGTTTGATATAGTCGATGATTTATTATGTTTCATTAAATGTTTTAAAAGATAATAAGTTGAATTTTATAGGCCATAGCCAAAGATGAAAAGAAGCCATGGACTGTGAGATGCTCGTGGACAACTAAGTTCACAAATAAGGTCTAGTGGTGCTAATGAAAATGACTAGTCTCCTAACAATCAATTTTGAGAGTGTTAACAAGGCTTTTGAACCACTTTTGTTTAGGAGTTTGCAATCAGAGCAATAGTATTATCATGGGAGTTAGGGGTGGCATCGAGTCGAGTTGAGCCCGAACCTGCCTATGTTCGAGCCCAGCTTGATTGAAATATTTCGAGTTGAGCTTTGAGCCGAACCTCGTCTCGAGCCTAAAATTGTTATCGAACTCGAGCCCAAAAATTTTAACCGAGTTCGAGCCGAGCTCGAGCTTCAACATACATTTAAAACTTTTCAAAAAATATATATAAAATAAATTTTATATAAAATTATACATATATTTTACATAAAATTGGGTACGACCTCTACATAAAATTGGGCATAACCTATATATATAATACACGTATAAGATTGGGTATGACCTCTACTTAAAATTGAGCATAATCTATGTATATAATACTTATATAAAATTCGGCATGACCTCAACTTAAAATTGGGCATAATCTATATACATAATACCTGCATAAACACTCCATAATATTGTCTATACATTCCACAAACACTCCATGAATTTGTTTATACACTCCATAAAATAGTCTAAACGCTCCATATAATGCATAACATTATGAATAAATTCCATACAATAATCAAACATAACAAAATTAAATGAAATATCACTATCAATTTACAATCACCCAAATAAAAAAATATAAACCCTTTAAATAAAATCCTATTACTATTAGAAACTTACTATAAAATTACAAGAAATATTTTAAATTTTTTTAGGAAAATTAAATGGACCTCTTATTACCTTTTCTAAGGAAATAAATAATAATTAATAATTAATCTAATTTATTATTATACTTATCGAAAAAATTTTAATCAAATAAAATGTCAAACACAAAATTGCTATGAAAATTGCCTCATACTAAAAGGATTATATCATCAACTGTCAAATACTTATTCTAAAATTTTCTATACGATTTTCTAGCCCATCTTGGCAAGAAAATCTTACTTAGAAAATTATATAATTTTTTAACAATAATTTATAATTAAAAAAATATTTTCAAAAAAACATGAGGCTCTAATTGTCCCTATATTTCTATTAAAAATGTTTTTTCAATATTTATTGAAAAAACCACCAATAGTCTCTAGAAACGTATTTCTACTAAAATATCTTTTCAATTTCTTCAAGAGCCATGAGGAAGGAACAAAGAGTTTTTTTTCCTTGTTTATGATTTCGCACGTAGGGGTGGCTTTGAATAAATTATATATAAATTATGCATACATTTAAAAAAAATAATGATAGGGGAGGTTCAAGATTGAATTTCATTAATAGATTAAAATGCACCAATATTAATCTTTTTTACTCCAATTGTTGTCTAGCTTGTTTTGTAATTTTTGAATTTGGCTATAAATTTACAATGGCCTTCGTAGTGCCCCTAGATGAAAATTTATATTCTAGGAAAAACTAAAAATATTTTCCTATGATACATATTCCCAAAAAAAACCTTTAAATAAAATCCTATTACTATTAGTGACTTATTAGAAAATTACAAGAAATATTTTAAAATTTTCTTGGAAAGTTAAATATACCTTTTATTGCCTCTGCTAGGGATATAAATAAAAATTAATAATCAATCAAATATATTATTATACTTATCGATAAATTTTTAATCAAATAAAATGTCAAACACAAAATTGCAATGAAAATTGCTTCATGCTAAAAGTATTACAGCATCAACTGTTATATACTTATTCAAAAAAATTCTATACAGTTTTTTATCCCATTTTGGTAGGAAAATCTTACTTAGAAAATTATATGATTTTTAATAAGAATTTTTAATTAGAAAAATATTTTAAAAAAACATGAGACATCATAGAAACTTATTTCTATAAAATGTATTTTTAATTTTTTTCAAGAGCTATGAGGAAAGAGAGTTTAAGGAATATTTTTTTTACTTTTTGATCTCGCACGTGCGAAATCATCTTCGCGCGGGGGAGGGGGAAAATTATTTCTCCCCTAAATTCTCCCCTGAACTTGTTGGTTCAGGTTTTTCGCCGAGACAACGCGGAGGGAAGGGGGTTACGACGCCGGGGAGGACCTGTCGTCGGGGATGATGGCGGCGACGGAAGCGGCGGTGACGGAAGCAACGACGATGGAAACAGAGGTGACGGCGAGGAGAGGAATAAATCGAATGGACGGTCACAGAGGCGGCCGGCGAGCAGCTGTCGACGGTGGTAGAGGCGGCCACAACAGTCGACGGGAGGGGCTCGGCGGTGACGAGTGGAGGAAAAAATTTTCCCCCCTTCGTTTTTGCTCACTCTCACGCCCTCGCTCCCGCTCCCCTGATCCCGATCCGATATCGATCCCGACTCACCTCGAGCCGGCTCACGAGCCGACAAACCGAACCTGGCTTCGGTCATGCTCGACTCGTTAAGGTAAACGAGCCGATTTCAGAGCTCGAGCTAGATAGATAACGAATCGAACCGAGCCGGCACTGAGCTGAACTCGAGCTGCTCACGAGCCGGCTCGATTCGAAGCAACCCCTAATGGGAGCTAACATCAGAGACATTAGAATGGTCATTAGAGCTAACCATGGGAACACTAAGAGGGACAATGGAGCTAACCATGGAACCGATAGTGTTGGTAGTGGAGCTAACTGTGGGGAAAATGGTATGATCATTAGTGAAGCTTACCATGGGAGGCAATGGTATGGGCAGCGGAGCTTACTATGGGGATGATAGTATGGGCAATGGAGCTTACTTTGGGGACAATAGTATGAGCAATGGAGCTAACCATGGGGGATATGGTGTAGTCACTAGAGTCGACTATGGGTGCGATGGTGTGATCATATGGTTACTAAAGTTGATGCACTCAAAGAGCAAGTGGCCACAAACAAGGCTTGTATATCGTATGGTTACTAAAGCTTGGTCCATGTACTCGAACGCCTTTCACGATTTATTTGAAGGAAATGAAAGAAAAAACAAGAAGACCCCAAAGAAAAATATATGCAAAGTAACCAATGCCCAATATAACCCTAACTCTTTATCTTATTTATTTTACTTTTTGTCTTTATTATGTTAGCATGAATAATTACTCATCAAAAATTGTGTACTAGGTTTGTGGTGATGAATGTTGGTTAAATGCATGATTGAAAAGGTAAACGTTAAAAAATATATTTTCATATTTTTAAATGATATTAAACTTTTAATTTGGTATAGGTTATATATTTGTAATCTTTGTAAGCAATTTATGTGTTCAATGAAATACGTAACAAACAAATATCAAAGAGAATATATACCTTTCACCCTATCTTGTAGTAAGAATTAATTAGAGTTTCATTTGACTTTACAAAGGTAACATTTATGAAAGAGAATGCAAATACACCATGACATAGTAGGCATCGAAATATGGGAGTTCAGTAGAGTTCACAATTGCCCATAATGTGCAACAAAGATTGTTGAGTATTCATTATACCAATCTTGTATTATAAGTTTATTTGGGGAAAAGATCGACTTCTCACAGGTATACCATTATATATTTTTTAAGTGCTATTTATGTGCCATTTTAAGAAGTGATGGCATTAGTATATGTGACAATGATAGGGTTGATGCTATTGCAAGGATGCCCAAAGCTATTGTTGGTTCAAATGTTCAAAAAGTTTTATTTCATAAGCTCTTAGTAACTATGATTGTATAACTGGCTCTTATCAGATCTCTAACCTTTGCAACAAATCTTTGATATTCATTAAGGAAACTTGCAATTCAAATATTGTCCCAATTGAAACTCTAGGGTTTGGTATGTGCAAACACAAGGCCCTGCTAATGAAAGTAAGTATTTTTTTGGAAAACCTTTAAAATTTGGTATATTCTATTTTAGGCTCTAGTCTCCTATGAAAGCATCAAGATGTGTGTAAAAAAAATGTAGATACACATATAAAGAAAGTAGACATACTCATTGATCCAAAAGTGATATTTTCTTGTGATTTCAAAGTGCACCTTTAGATATCAAAAGTATAGCCTTGGTCCTTACAAGCACAACTTTGTACCTTAAAAGCTCAGCTTTGGAGTCCTAAAAGTGCAGCTATAAAACCCCAAAGCAATACGTTGGTAGTCTAAACTACTGTTTTTACCAATACAACGTAACTTTTACTCAAAGTGGTTATTTAGTATTGAGAATGGTAGAAAAACAAAATATACCCTAGCCTTCACACATGCACCACCGGATATAATAAAATCATTTAAAAATTATATTCATATAAATATGTAATGCAAATAATGTTTCAAAATATGTTTAGGTTGGTTGCTCTTGATGTTACCTTCACCATGTTTCTGCATAGATCGACAAAGTGACCCCCAATTGTTACATGGGGCTCTACTTGAATAACTTTTACGTGGTTATCCTTTATTTCACTTTTCTTTGCACCTTTACTCTGTCTTTTCAACAAGTATCGAGGATGGATTTGATCAACAACAAACTCAAACTTACAACAACTCTATGCATTAAATAGAGATCCAATTGTAAATAGAGTATCCACTAATAGCCTCAATAGTTTTTGTAGGAAATACTTTCAATGCTAAGAAAAACTTAAATTCTTCATGGAATAATGAATAAACTTGGGGTATAAAAGTTGGATGTAGAAGTAAAACATTGGCATATGCTACAACTCAAAAATGAGATTGCAAAGGGACCTCTCTAAGAGCTTACAAGACACTTAAGAGTAGGTAGATAGGTCAGATAGATAGGTTAACTAGACATGGATAATATTTCACACACAACATACAAGCATTTGTGTTTCTTCCCAAAAAATATAATTGAAGCAAAAATTTTCTCCTCTAAGCATAATAGCATTAACATATTACTATTGTTTAGCATTAGTATAAGTGAATATATTACAAATCTAAAATCTATGCTTCATAATAGTAGTAACATATTTCAAAATGTTTGCCCTCTAAGCATAATGAAAATAAAAAAACTCTAAAATTTAAAACTAAAAACCACATTTAAAGAACACAAAAAATAAGAAAAACAAATAAAGTTCACAAGGCAAGAAATGGATACACAAAGATAAAAATAATGCATAAACATAAAAAAACTAGCCAAACTGACTTGCAAGTCGCTCAAACTCAACTTAGAAAAACTTCACTGAATTCAGTTTTTACTTGAGATCTGCTTGTCGATTTCTAAGCTAACTTGTTACCATTTTTTTTTTTTATGAAAATACCTTTTACCCTAATTGCCTTTGTGAGTTCCCTCTTTAGGTGGTTGATGATTTCTCTCATTTACCTCAAACCTCAAATATGATCGATCATTCATCCATTTTGGGTCCCTCGACATCTAATCTTGTTGTTTATCAATAGAATAGACGCTATGGATAGAGAAGTTTTCTTTTTCTATTAGGTCTATTGAGCTAGCTATTGTATATTAATATATCGACATTGCAAATTCTTGGACTCCTCTGTAATAGCATACAGTTCAATGGTAGTAAGCTCATTACCAAATTCTCTCTATTCATTTTTTTAATTTATAATTTGTGCAATTTTAAATGTATGTTGAGCTCAAACCCAACATAGGTTCGAGCTTGGCTTAACTCTATGTCACCCCCATAACACACACTTTTTCATACAAAAACTTAACTTTCTCTTTATCACAAACCTAACTTATTATGAAAAAGTGAAACTTTAACACAAAAAGCAAAACTTTAAGCCATGAACTGTTTTTTTTTTCTTTTGAAGGATAAATAACACGCATGAATATTGAAGATATTAATGAAACACAAATGCAGATACTTAAAGATCAAAATGTTTTCATTAACAATGGTTGTTAAAAAATACTAAAAAAGGTCAATAGGATATTGTATCTAGAGACGATAAATTTAAGAATTTATCACCTTCAAAGAAAAAAAATTAGCCCCAAACAAAATTTTGGAGAAAACTAATACAAACATATAGACATCCAAACAACAAAGAACCTAGATTAGACATGGAGAATTATGTACCTTCTCTTCTTTTCTTCTCCCGCACACTCTCAAAGGTCCAGATTTTGTAGTAAGAGGATGGTAAAACTAACGGGAGATAAAACATATGAAAGTAATCTTGATGAATGTTAACAGATGTAAGAATTACAGAATGAGAAGCAAAATTTCTTATTCTTTCATCTCCTTTTTCCTTTCAGAGACAGGAGAAGAAAAACACCCTTCATTGGGGACATACACGAATGTAAAGAACACAAAATACAAAAATCTCTCACCGTAAGCCTCCTTAAAACATTCCCCTTCCTAAAAGGACGTTGTCAGATCTGATCCTTCTCTTTCTCAATCTCTCAGCTATGGCAAATGCAAGCTCCAGAGACTGAGAAGCATTCAGCCTGGGGTCACAATGAGTATGATATCTGGAGCTCAAATCATCGAATGTCACTGCTTTTGATCCACCGATGCACTCGGTGACGTTCTGTCCAGTCATCTCCAAGTGGACTCCTCCTGGGTGGCTTCCTTCTTGTTCATGAACATCAAAGAAGGCCCTCAACTCTGACTGAATAACACGAAAAGGCATATATCAGCATGAATCTGCTCCATCTTAAGAAACCAATGTAACATTCAAATTTGAAAACTCACCCTGATGGCATCAAATGGCCATGTCTTCAGCCCACATGGAGCTTTAATCGTGTTCCCATGCATGGGATCGCTTACCCAGGTGACAATTAGCCCCGCTTGACGAACAGCTCTGATCAGGTGGGGAAGCTTCACTCGCATGTTCTCAGCTCCCATTCGAGTGATAATGGTGATCCTTCCTGGCTTGTTACGAGGATTTAAAATCTCACAGAGTTTCACAAGATCCTGGGGATCCATCTTATCACTCACCTGCACAGCACAGCACCCGCTCCAATCAGAAAACAGTTCAAATGTCAAAACAAACTAGGAAGATGCTCTCATTGAAATAACTGGGATCACCTTGACACCAAGAGGATTTGCAACACCACGTAGAAATTCAACATGTGCACCATCTAACTGCCGTGTCCTCTCGCCCACCCAAAGCATGTGTGCTGAACAATCATAGTAAAGACCAGAAGTTGAGTCCTCTCTTGTCAGTGCCTGCTCGTAGGGCAGGAGCAGACATTCATGGGATGTCCAAAACTCAGTCGTGGTCATTAGGGGATGTTCAGTTGTAAGGCCAGCTGCAACCATGAACCCTAGTGCTTCATCAACTCTCTGTGCAAGTTCCATAAACCTGTCTCCAATAGTAACTATAAAATGGTCAACACCAACACTACAAATACTGCAGCATACAGCATTCTATCCATTCTACATACCATCACTACAATTTACTTTGAGGTATACCTTTCGCCTTGCTCACTGTGCTCCATGAAATCTAAGTTCCAATACTGGACTCTTTGCATAGCAGCATATCCACCAGTGGCAAAGCCCCGAAGAAGATTCAGAGTTCCTGCAGATTGCAAATAGGCTCTTTTTAGCCTCTCAGGGTCTGGCAGTCTTGCTCTCTCATCAAATACATCACTGTTGATATTGTCTCCCTGATAACTGGGTAGTGTCACCCCATCCTTGGTCTCAAAGGGATCAGATCTTGGCTTTGCAAATTGGCCAGCCATTCTTCCTACCTGTTATATGAAGCAAAGAATCAAACAGAATTAGTTGAAATCTCACTGAAGCACTGAGCACCAAGTCCTCCAGGAACTAAATGTTTACTAGGCTGCTTTAATAACTAGAGTAGATTTTCAAACCCTTGATGAATGGTCTTCTCTATCTCCAGCTTCCCCCCACTCCAAAAAGAAAAAAGATCAATAATGTTGGACTTCTGATCCAAAACATGCCTCATCATAGAGTGTCTGACCATTCATCAGAACCAGTATCTGTCTAAATAACCAAGCATACCCACACATGAATGACATGGTTGGTCACTTGGTTACAAGCATGCACTCCATGAGCCTTGAGCCCAAATTTCACATAAAAAAAAACCCATTGTGCACATTCAGGCAGTGAATTCTGGAAATCAATTAAATAAAAAAATAACAAAACAAGGATGAAGGTAGTGGAAACCCCTAAAGGCCTCAAAGGTGTAGGTGTGAAAGAAAGAGATTAACATAAATTATGTATGGATGTGCTAGGGTAGACAACTTTCCCATTATCAGTAGTATACTGAATGACATCAAAGGTGGATAGTAGCACGTCTTGGAGTATAACAAAACTAAAAATGATAATTACACACTGCTGAAAACAGCTTAAAGAATTATGCAAGACAAAAGCCAATTTACTTCTAATATTCCGTGAATGGACAAAAAAAATTTATCCAAAATAAAATAAAAAACAAGAAAGAGAACACCAACTACGGCCTTGGAAGTTCACTTTTCAGTAACTACTCAAGCATTTGGAACAACACTGAAAACCAAAATGAAAAATGATAGAATAACTATATTTATTGACAGAATCATTTCAAAGATCAGAAAAAACTTTTGTCATAAACACTAAAAGAAAAACGTCTCCATTGACATGAAAATACCACTTGACAGAAAAGAAAACTACAGGTCCATGTTCGCAAAAACCAATTCTTCAAGAAAAAGAGAGAAGCGGCAAAAATGAATACATATACGAACGTCCACATCAATTTTCATAGTGTGGAACAACGGGACAGGAACATTTTATCTGGTCGTTCTCAACAGAAACACAAAAAGGCCCTTTCCAAAAACTTCAGGAAACACTAATTAAGAAACAGTATAAACTAGAATTCTGTAGATAAAAAGATAAAAGAGCAAATGAATGAGATGAACCGATAGCATGCATCATACTCCAAAGTCCAACCACCAGATAAATTAGCATATCCAAAAAAAAAAAAAAAAAAAAAAAAAACGATTTAGCATAATAATCTCGTTCCAGAAAAAGGAAAATAATGCGTACATTACTCTAAACAAATCCATTATAAAAGGTGCCACCAAAAAATTCATCAAAAAAAGATAGAAAGAAAGAAAAGGGAGAAAAAATATTTACCTTGATAACCGGCATCTGCCCTCCGAATTGCAAAACCACTCCCATCTGCAACAAAACCCTGAATGTATCCCTGATATTATTCGCATGGAACTCCTTGAAACTCTCGGCGCAATCCCCTCCCTGAAGCAAAAAAGCCTTACCAACAGCGGCATCCGCGAGTTTTTCTTCCAGTTTACGCGCCTCTCCAGCAAAAACTAGAGGCGGGTACCTCTCGATTTCTTTCAGAACCGCCTGGAGCTCTTCTTGGTTGGGATAATTAGGAATCTGAAGCGCTTTTCTGGATTTCCAGCTATCAATAGACCAATCCGCGGAGCCCACTTTCACTTTAGTCGTCTCCTCTGACTCAGCAGCCTGTACAGCAGAAATCCTCATCCGAGATACAACTCTCCTGGAGCTGGGTTTCAGGGGTGGCGCGACCATCATGTTTCCGGCACCGGCAAACGCCATGTTTGGGTCAAATCCAAGCGCGAAGTACCGCAGACGAATGGAAAGAGTACAGGCTGAGAGACAAATTCAGATAACTGCAATTGTGGAGGAATTCAGTATGGTCGTGCTGACTGCGGATCAGCCACTCATGCCTTGCATTTAATTTTAGAGAGAGGAGCAAACTAATATGGTTTGGCAGGATGACATCAGAGAAAATTACAGAAATGCCCTCATACTTGTCTTGTTCAAATGTTTCTTCTTTCTCTAATAGATCAAGTAAACTATGAGGTTACATTGGTATATAAAATATAATTGGCCTTCATCTCTCCATCTTGTAGATAGATAATAATTATAATATTTAAGTTAAAAATTATATTAAAACATAATATGTGCCATATGTAATATTTAATAAAATACCAATGTCTAATAAAATATAGTATTATTTTAAAATATAAATATTATTAATGCTCAAACCATCAATAATGCAGGCAAAGTTTTTGTTGAATTTTCTCAAAAAATCCAAAGAGAATAACCAATCCCCACTAGTCCTGTTAGGAATACTCAGCATTAACGAAGTAAATTACTGAATATACTCACGAATCGACCCTTTTGTCGTAATGATAGCAACTCTTTCCTTGTTTGGTAATTGACATCTTTCGACAAGAAATAGAGCTTCAAATCACGTTTGAATCTTCCAAAGTGTCTACTTAGTCTTCTCCATTCTCAACATCACTAATTCTCTTTCTCCATCGCAAGATAACATCATTAGTGAGAAAATAGAAGTAGTACTAACTTTTCCTTCCTCATTTGCAAGTTTGGAAGCTTAAAAGTACTGCTCCATTTTGCCATAAGTTTTGGATCACTTTTGGATCTCGTACGCCATTGTACTATTTAGGTTCTAGAACCTTGATTTTCATTTCCATAGGAACACTTCCCCAATTTAGGATGGTTCGCTTGAGAATCATCATTCCCATCCGCATCTCTTCCATTCCATTCGCATCTTGTCTAGGTTGTTGCACATGTCCTCTTTTAGCATTGTAATAGTGGTATAAACATCATTCTCTAACCCTTGAACTGCCTCAAGCCTATATTCTCAGGCATCTACAACTTCTTGAATCTTTTCCTCCCAACTCGAGCATTTGCACTCTACCTTCTCAAACCTCAATTCAAAAGAGGCAAAATAATATTTATTTTTGGAAATTTTCTTTGGTTCCGAGGATGCCAAGGCTGAATTGCTTTTGCTTTTATTTCAATTCTTTTAAACTAAACCTTAGCTTTGATACCAATTGTAAACGCCAATAGATTGAGTGAGAAATCACTCCTAGAACCTCAATGTGCGGCCTAACTTACTCCAGATGAAAAGTAGGCTAGTGAGCCTCCTATTCAAGAAACTCATTCTTGACTGTAATGGAGAATCTTTTACACAAAAAAGGATATTCTACATCAATTTTTAAAGCTTATATATACGCAAAATAGGGATAAACCCTCATCCCTTTATCATACTCTAACCTATGAGATTTTTCACCTAATCCACGTAAATCTCCTATTTGTTCAAATTTTAATGTGGCATTATCACAAATGCCTAAATCATATCAGATAACCCTACCATATTCATTTGGGTAAGCCCAAACAACTAGCTAGCCAGCCTCCCACGTGCATGCATGTGCCCGTGTGCCTCCTAAGTGTTAGGAATTAGACGTCCTAATTCCAAACTATTGAGAGCAATAATAATAAACGTAAAAAAAAATAAACAAGCACGTAGAAAGACACAAAATTTATACAGGTTCGCCTCAAGGTGAGACTACGTCTCATCTTCCGCCACTGTAGTAATCACTATGAAGATGAAATAGTTTACAAAAGAAATCACTACTCTAACCTCTCTTAGCAGCAACTGTTGATCCTCCTCGATGATCTTACTCCAGGTGATAAAAGCCTTAATAACAATGTCCCCAAATATAAAGAGAAAATTAGGGCAACTGGATTACAAATATAAAATTTCCAAACTACCCTTAATAAAATAGCAATCAATATATCGTGGATCTAGCGGGGGCTCCCCCCCCCCCCCCCCCCCCCCCCCCCCTTCCAACCCCCACAATGACCTTACTACGAAGGTTGATCCGCGTACCGACTCAGCGTAAGGTGTTAATTAGGCTCCACAACTAAACACTAAGCATCTGCTCTCCTCCTCACATGTGCATTTGCTGCTCACTCTCATGCGCACCTGCTCAGTAGTTGTTGGTTGTGCGCACATTCATGCCCCTACTGCTATTGTTGCAGTAGTGCTTTGGTTGTTTCACATTTCTAAGCCGACTAAAGGCGTTGTAGCCCCTAGGTGGGCATTTTAATGATGTGGGTTGCCATACCTCTTTGGAAACCCCATTTTGGCAATGTTGCCACTATACCCCTTTTTGCTTGTATAGCATATTGAGCTAGCTTATGCCGATTGTATCACTTGTGCCGCATCCGTCTACGACTATATCACCTATGCCACGTCCATTTGCATATCACTCAGGCTTGTTTTCTCAATCATCTCTTTGGGGTTGCTTCTCCCTCAGGCTCCAGAGACTCCTTCCCTACTAATCTTTGAAACTTGTTGGACAATGTGAGGCTTTGCACGAGACACTTCTTCTTCCATTTCTTTTTCCTCTCCTGGCCTTTGATCATTCCCCTTCTCAACCTCTTGACCTTTCCCTTTTCTTTGTCTTCATCTCTTCTAACTTCTATTTCTATTTCTTATTATATGTCAAGTTCATTTCTACCATTTCTGTCATCATGGCATCAATTTATTTTCTCCTATTCCTCAATTTTCCTCACTTTCGCTTGATAAGTCCATTTCTTCTTCCATGCCAATTTCATTTTGACCATCTATATTATTGGAAGATGGGCCCAAGCCTACACGACCAAGGAAGGCACACACGACCAAGTGTGTTGGAAGATGGGCCCAAGCCCAAAAGATATGGACCCACCATGATCACGTGAGGTGGCATTATGAGTCTTACACAATAAGAAGTCTTACACAAGAAGAAGTCTTACACAGCCACAATTATTATAGAAGGAAGTCTCATAGAAAAGTTTCAACTTAAAGGTATTTTAGTCATGTTAGTCTTCTATTTATATTGGGTTATTTAATTATGCTAAGACTTATCTTTAAGTCTTAGAGTTTGGGTGTAATTGGGACATATGTAATTTAATTGTAATTGGACTACAACTTTTCTCTATTATAAATAGAGGTGCATGTACTCTGATTATAATAAGTCAATGAAGTATTTCTCTTTTCCATAAATTCAACATGGTATCAGACAAGGTTCTATGAGTTGACTCAGCCAATCCACAGAGGTAATGTGATCTTTTTTTATTTATTATCTCTAGCAGTATAGGTTCGTATTTCTCTTTTTTCAGTCCCTATACTTATTATTTGATTTACATTTTTACTTATATAGTGAGTTTTTCATATTGGAAATTATATATTGACAAAAAGATATTCGAGTCTACTTTCCAAGGAAAAATAATTTTTTTTCCAGTTGGAGTTATCTACAAAGAGAAATTGATATTTGAAGCAACGAAGGTCAGATTGCAAAAGAGGTTTGAACAGCCGCAGAAAGCTTCAACTTCCGAGCTATTTTATGCTATCAAGAACGAGACTTAATGTGGAGAATTATATATCACAAGAAATATATGTAAGTCTATTTTCATACCTATTCGACCAATTCTCGATCTGAGTTTTTTATATAGAGATATTGATCTTGGAAGAGTCAATGGTCATGCTGCAAAAGGAGAATGAGTACTTAGTTCGGCCAGATTATAGAGACTGAAATCTATCAGATTATATATCTCAATAGAAGTATATTTTATGAAGAGAAGTTATACTTGGATAAAATGTATTTAAATCTATTTTCATAATGAGAAAATTTTATGTCAATCTGATCTATATTTAAGGATATATTCGCATTGGAAGAATCAAAGGTCATACTGGTATCTTATTGCATTGAAAAATCCGTATTTAAGTTGATTGTTTTGTGTCACTTTTTGAGTTGCTGTTATTGATCAACCATATCAGGAAAATATCTCACTTACCCCTTTTTCGGTTTCTACATTTATGTTATTTGGTTCAAGCTAGGAACACTGTCATTACCTCCCAGCTTGAGGGGGAGAAGTACAAGAAAGAGGTATTTTATTCCATATGTTGTGGTAAGTTTTATGTGACCAAAATATTCAAGAAAGGGGGAGCACAAAAGATGAAGCTTTTGCATCTAACAAAAAAAAATTTACAGCAAAGAAAATATAAGATCAAGAATCCTGACTCGTAGTAATAATTGTGGTAATTATTGGTGTACCTTACTCGGTTTGACTCGATTCTATTTCTCCGACTGGATTATTATTTTGAGGTATTTGTAACATATTCCTTGGTCAAAATATTATTTGGTACAAATATTCACATCGGATTATTTCATAGGTCCTTTTACAAGGATTTTTATTATTTTGGTTCGTGTTATATGGGCGTAGGCCCATTTCAGTTGCAACTATTGTGAAGAAGTGGTGGCATCAGCATCCTATCTTCCTGGTTATTTGATAACCTTACTCTTACCATCCTTTATTTGACTCTTACATACATCTTTGGACCAACCTTTTGCGTGTTGCTTCGGTTGGGAGTTTAAGTCCATCACATATATGGGTGTTTTAAATCCATTGAGACTTTTCATATATATATATACATATATATATATATATACATATATATATATATGACAGGCATTACCCACTTATCACATCTTTTATCTTCGTCTGTGAATGACATGCATTTATCACATATCACGTCGTTGTCTTGTGTAAGACAGGCATTTATCACCCATTTCTACGTGTGAGAGTCGATGCCCGAATTGGGATACCATGATGGAGGAGTTTATTACTACATATATATTATCCCCCTTAATTGACATTTATTACTGCTACCACTTGAGAGTCGTTGTCTGTGGAGGGACACAGTGATGGAGGAGTTTTATCACGCTTCTGAGCATTGCATATAGACAATGTCATACAGCTTGGAGTGATTTTACTCTCACTTATCTTATGTCAGTTGGGCCTCATGGAAGAGAGCACCAGCGTGAGAGGGAGTGTTGGAAGATATGGAGGACTGTCATTTTATATGAGAAGATCCTATACATAGTTTACAGCAAGCTAAGAGTTCATGATGTTCCCTCACCCCCAACTTGAGGGGATGTAAGTGTGGGTCCTTGGTCCCACTTAATCGACTAGTCTTTTCGGGTTGTATTGGTTAGGTACTTACATGACTTTATATTTGTATTTGGATTTGGTTTGGTCTTTGCATTTGGCGGGGTGGGTGTAAGTATGGGTCCTTGGTCCCACTTAATTGACTAGTCTATTGGGTGTGGATGGCTTAGTACTTGGCATTTGACACTCCACTCCCCGAGGAGACTTTGGTTTGTTTGGATTTGGTTTGGTCTTTGGATTTGATTTGGTCTTTGCATTTGGCGGGGTGAGTGTAAGTGTGGGTCCTTGGTTTCACTTAATCGACTAGTCTTTTCGGGTTGTATTGGTTAGGTACTGACAGGGGAGTGTAGGAAGATGGGTCCAAGCCCACACGACTAAGGAAAGCCTACATATCCAAGTGTGTTGGAAGATGGGCACAAGCCCATAAGACAAAGGAAGGCCCATATATCCAAGTGTGTTGGAATATGGGTCCAATCCCATAAGATATGGACCCCCTATGATCACATGAGGTGGCATTATGAGTCTTACACAATAAGAAGTCTTACAGAGCTACAATTATTATGGAAGCAGGTCTCACAGAAGAGTTTTAGTTTAAAAGTATTTTAGTCATGTTAGTTTTCTATTTATATTAGGTTATTTAATTATGCTAGGACTTATTTTTAAGTATTAAAGTTTGGATGTAATTGGGACAAAGGTAGTTTAATTATAATTGAACTCTATAACTTTCCTCTATTATAAATAGATGTGCATATACTCTGATTATAATAAGTCAATGAAATATTTCTCATTTCCATAAATTTAACATGTATCATCAGGCATAAAATCATTGTCTGATCTTCTGCCTTGATCTTCTTCTCTTTCTCTTTTACTTCCCTTTCTTGAGCTCTCATGCCTTTTCTTCTTCTTCCAAGTTACACAATAGTAACTTTTGAAACTGGTTCAGCCAATCCAGTCCAGTTCAAGATATGTAAAACCGGTTCAGCCAATCTGTATTGTCAACACATTCATCATCAGAATCTCTCTTTGAAGAGTACTGGTTCACAGTAATTTGTTTTCTATTCAGATGTAGTCCTTTCTTTTGGGCATTCATTCTCTTTATGGCCTATCTCGGAACATATCCAACACTTAACATGGGGTTGGTGGTATTTTCACCCAGAATATATTTTGGATTGTGGCACCTGTTTATTGTAACTTCTCTTGGACGTATTGTATCACAGGATGCGAGCTCCATTTTGTTCCAAGTACAAATGAGATATTTGTTCCTTGGCACCAACATCTTGATTTTCAAACAAGTATAGCAGTGCCATTCATTATAATTTACTTTCCTGAAGGGAAAATACCCTGCCGGCTTTCTGATAAAATTAGTTTCATGGGTTCCTGATTAAGTGAACTTCGAAGCAGAGTGAGAGAGTATTTCCCTGTGGATCCTGTGTAAAGTTGCCTAAATCCACAGACTGAATTTTTTGTTGAATCTCCTCGTACAAAGAAGAAACTATATTGTAACAAAAGACTAGCTACAAAAAATGTTATATTCACCCCACAGGGGAAAACCACAACAATGATAGCCTCCAGTTCAAAACCACCCTCCAAAAATGATAATCTACATCCAGAACACTCAGATCAATTTTATTCTGCCTTCAACCTTCAGGGATGCAAATGCAGCTCCTCTTTCACCCAAACAGATTCCAGCATGCTTTTGGAAGATAACAAATTGAGTTTCAGCTGCAGTGAGGTGCAAAGAATTCGGTGACACTTCCTGTCAGGTGGCAATTTCATCAACTTCCGAATGGAAAACAAAGCTTGGGAATGTTGTTGTTATATCCCTGCATGAGTGATAAATATCAAACTTGGAGCTCGCCTAACAAGTGGCCAAAACTTTTCTACAAGGTATCGATTAAAAGAAACTATGCAAGTTCTAACCTGAGATATGGAAGGGTCATAACCTTCATCAATGAAGGATTGCGGGAAACAAAATTTTGCCATTCAGATTTATCTATCTTGCCATCATTATTTACATCGGCCTCCAAAAATGTCTGTTTCAATAAGCTGGAACTGTTATAAAAGAAAGCTGGAAAGACGAGCTCAAAAGGAGAACAGTAGGACCACTTTCATAGTTGATGGGTATAGACTATAGACTATGGAATTACAACTCATAAAAGTTCCAATGGCTTTACCTTATCAAGTATTATCTCGACTGTCTCGTCAGCCAATCTCATCTCTGACTCACATAGAAGAGCAATAAGCATTTGCTTGACCTGTTAAAAAAAATTAGATGTGCTCAGAAACAAATTTGGCCCATAATTTTCATCGTACCTCCAGCACAAACACCAAAGGCAATTGCAAAAACATACAGACTAAAATTTCTATTTATAGCACACATTGTTGATGACCTCCCTGAGTACAAAAAACAGCTAACCACTTGTGAGTTTTAAGAGATTCTGCCAGTTACACTGTCAAGTGTCTTACTTACCAGGAATAAAAATTACAATTGTATGGGTAAACGCCAGTATGTGACATACAAGAACAGTGAAACAGCAAATAATATAGGTTAGCTACAGGCGGGAAAAAATTCTGTCTCCAAATGGAAACCAGATAAGGATGTTTTTTACTACTTTTCTCTTTTTCCTATTTGTAAAAGAAAAAAAACTGTTGATTTTATTTGGGTCATCAGTGGGACTGAACATGACAGACATGACACAGTTGAGGTTCTGCGCTCAGGAATTAAAAAGTGTGATAGGTAGACCACAGTCACCATGTATCCTTGGTGAAGATTAGTTCATTTGTTGTACAGGATAGACCAAGTTAGTTCTATTTCAGATGCATCAACCCCATTAGTTTCCTAAAAAAGTGTCATACCCACATGAAAAGAAAAAAATCCCTCCAAACTACATCTCATGATTTTCTGTTTCAGAATTTAATACAGGGAGAACATAAAATACTTCCCAGAATCTATGAATCATAGCTCTCTATCAACATATCATGATCAAATCGTCACTCAAAACTGTTATCTACAATGGCTACTCAGAGAAAACCCTGATTTTTTTAGTTCAGTTGTTCAACTAACAATTTAAGCAGTGTTTGCCTTTCACTGATAAAGGAACACAAATTAAATATTCTTTAGCTGATAAGCAAGACTGGGGAAAGAAAAGAGACAAAGAAAAAAGAAACACAAGCACTGTCATCAACAGACCTCTTGTCGTTCAATGAAGCCCGTACCATCCAGATCATAAAGCTTGAATGAAACTGAGGAAGGCAACGCATGGAATCAGAAACCATGATTGAAATGAAGCAGTATAAACCAGACAATATTCTAAGTAGTGTTACAGAGGCACATTATAGACAGCCAAGCCTTCCATATGGAAGCTCCATGAGCAAGCCATCAAAGAAGCTGCGAGGACTTTAAAAAAATAAATAGTAGTTTCTAATACGACCTTAAAAAAAATTAGTTTAAAATATGACCTTAAAAAAAAAAAAAACAGTAGTTTCAAATACGACCTTCTTATATGCCACATATCCAACTACAGCATCTCAGATATCATATCTTCACATAGAGCCATATAATTAAGATCTAATGAGCACATAGAGCCATATAATTAAGATCTAATGTGCACATAGAGCTATATAATTAAGATCTAGTGGGCAATTACAAACTCTCAATTACATTATCATACAGAGAAAAACAAACATACAATTATACCCTTTCACTTCTGTATTTTATTTATTATTTTTTTTTCAAATTAAAGGGCCGATATGTAGGCCTCTTCATGTTGTCCACAAGATCCCAGGGTCCAATGACAGAAAGAAGAGGCAACGCTGCCCTCCCCATGCAGAAAGAAGGGATGGGGCAGTTAATATGCAGTACATTATAATGTGAAAGAGCTAGTTCAAAAATACTTACAAATACAAGAACATCTTAATGTCACTTGTGCTAATGAAAGAAGAGGAAGGAAGCTCAACTATAAGAGGAAGCTCATTCAAAAGAGAAATAAGCTGAAATTAATGAGACCTGTCTTTCCCCTGTCACTTGTGCTAATGAAAGAAGAGGAAGAAGACTCAACTAAAAGAGGAAGCTCATTCAAAAGAGAAATAAGTTGAAAATAATGAGACCTGTCTTTCACCTTTTAGACATAAATTCCTTCTTTTCAATATTTAAAACTCAAATTCGTAGAGTAGAAAGTCTTAAATTCAGCTTCCTTCTCATTTGATTGAGTCTCTTTCTCTTTAAGGTGCCTCCAATTTTTAGTTTTTACCAACTGGGGCAAATTGATGACAAGTAAGCTCGATTTGAGTCCTCCTTTAAACCAATTATGGCTGACCCCATTTAATCATACCAAACAAGGTTACAAGGACTTCAACACTGACTGAAATAGATGGAGAAGGAAAAGGAGGAAGGGGCTTTCATAAATAGCCACTTGCAAGGTTTCTTGGTACAACTTCGCACAAGGCCTTGTGATAAAATCTTGATGAGGGCTAGCTGGTGTGTGCATAATTTATTGATGTTAGAATAACAAGAAAAAAAAAAAGGAAGAAATAAATTGAGAGTAGAACTAGTTTTATTGTGGATCCTGTTTATATAAGACCTTAAGACCTTTTGTGTCTGCTTCATAAAAGGGAAGATAAACACACAATGGGTTATGATAAATCAATGCAACTTATTTGTTTATTGGTTTCCACATGGGGCTTCCATAAGAGAAGTTTCATATCCCAATCATAAAAATAGATTGGTCAGCTGGTTCAGCTAGACTAGTTCTGATTCAACTGGTTCAGCTAGGTTTAACCAGTGATTAGACCAGCATGGCTCACAACAACTAATATGTTTTAGAATATAAATACCTTTATGCATTTTTCACATTATTGCATATAGCAGAATGGAATTTGGTTCATAGCATGCAGTGTCCATGAAAAGTCTAGGGTTCCAGTCTTCCCAAGAGTAATCACACACTGAGAGTGTATGAGTACTTGAGCCAGTTCAGTGTATGCCTGAAAATTCCAGCTGGTTTGGCCAGTTTTTAGAGAACAATGGGTTTAATTCTTGTAAGAGCCAAAGAGAGGCTATGGTTCAACAGGTTAGAACTCACCAATCCAGTCTGGTTCTTTTAGAACTGTACCAAATACATAATTAATGCATAATAAACAATCAACTTACAATCAATCTTATCTTCTGGTGGAGCATTAGGGTGAAAGATATTAAGCGCTCGAACGAAGTCACCAAAATCAATGACACCTTTTTTCTTAACATCAAAGAGGTCAAATATCTGCCACAAATATGGAAAAAAGATCAGAAACAGCATATAGAACAGAGAGAGAAAAAGAGAGGGAGAGAGAATTTACAGTAATGTCCACATTATGGACTTGATTTTGAAAGCCCAAATATAAGAGTTTGGTTTTCAATCAGCAGGCATTAATTGAACATTAATTGATTTAAGAGGCTCAAATTCAAATATTTTATGTAATGCAGTACAAAGTTCAAAGAATTAGTAGGGGTTATTAAATGTGCTGAGACCCTTTTCAGTTTGAGAAACAAGCTGCCTGCATGACTAGGTCAATTAATAGATCTTCAATTTTTCCATCCCCCATTTCTTTTTATTTTCTTTTCTGTTTTAAGCATTGATTACTTGCACGCTACACCCTTTTTCCCCTGGTGAGACCTAACGCCAAGACATCACACTAAAAACCTCGCCATGTGGCCTATTGAGACAAAGGCCGAATCCTGCCTCATGTTTTTTTCATTACAAAGCTAATAAATAAACAGAGAGAGATACACAATGTGGTACCCGGTTTGCAAATAGGTTCTCCTTCTTTCTGTTCATGAAAAGGGCCAGTTGGAACTCTTCCTGCATATGCAAAAACTGAATAAAGTTATGCTAAGTCGATGTTTATTTTAAATTGTTTGTAACATTATTCCAAGTTGTCAATCCTGGAGAAGACAACCACCAACCAATTGATCAAAATGTAACATACCAGATAAGAATGTTAAGCTCACATTTGAAATAGCTAATATGCGAAAAACCCTCAAAAAAGCTAGTCTATTATCTTATTTATTAAGAATGCTCCCCTTACTAACCTTTTACTTATAAATGGAAAGAAAACAGGGGTTAAAATGTTTAAAAAAAATTGATGGTAAAAAAAATAATAATCAGGTAAAATTGATGGCCTACTTCACAATTTGAGACAGCGCCAAACCAGTTAACAATTAATGTTTTTTCTAAGAAGGGATGGTGTATAGGAGACATTGGAATAACAGCTGCTCAAACATGAACAAGCAGAGACCCTAAGTTTTTGCAGCTTTAAGCAAGGGAAAGACACATACAGGCAAGCAAAAACTATTAAAGACCTTATGTAAAATCCATACAGAGAGGCATACATTAACATTACCTTGTTTATCAGCCCATCATCAATTACAGAACTGCTAATGCTCCTAAACAGCTCAAACAGCGCCTCAACTTCACTAACACTAACTGCAAAATAGCATCATTGAAAGCAAGATACTTCGTCACGCATTCCTACATATGCCAAACTAATGAGCATTAGGATGTTTAATCATGCCCGCTGAATGAATTCTTGTTGGATGGCAATTAAAGGATGCAAGATTTAATAAGAGGCACGGATATTTGGTGCTCTGTTTCAAGCGACTGATTCTTGTTGGAATCCTTGATGAGACATGACTCATTTACTTGCATGATAGATCCAAGCAGTTTATACCAAGAGTAAAAATCAAGAAAGAAAGGTGCTCATGAGACTAATCCAAATACTTACAAGCTGTTTGGGAAGCTAGCAATACTGGGTCTTCAAATCCTGGGAACGGTTTTCTACTCTTCGACTGAAAGCAGCCCATTAGCCAATAAAAGACCAGTTATAGACCAATAGAGCCTAGGCCTTACAACAACACCTCCGAAACATTTCAACCTAGCAAGCAAAAAGACCCAGAGGTTGAGCAGCGCACATAAGTTTAAAATATTCGGAAGAAATTTGAAAGCTAGCTCATAGCTTCCACCAATTGCATGTCATCAGTAAACTCATTAAAAAAAACACATGCAAAATAAAGCCACACAATTCAAACACAGAAACAAAGGAAAATCACGACAAATCTTCACCCCAAGAGGAGGAAAACATACAAAAAAAAAAAAAAAGACGAGTAAAATTAAAAGAAAAAAACTAATACTGAAATTAGAAACCCACAAGCCACAGCAGCAAGTCAAGGAGAAATCCAGAAAATCACCAATGCCCTTCTACGGAAGCCTTCTCGCAGAACACTAACAATGAGCAAAAGGGAAACAGAGATCTTGATCCCCCAACACCTCTACCTCCCTCCCAAACGAGATATCAATTATAAAGCGGCAGAAGCCGCTTACCAGGCGGATTCCTGCCAGGAATTCAACCGCCAAGGACTTCCAATTGCCGCCTCGCGTTGCCTAAACAGGAAAAAAGGAAAAAAATCGTCGACGCGCCCTGAACGAGATGGAAAATTAGCAATTTTGGGAAGATCGAGCGCGTCGTCCAGCATGCTCCATCCGACGGATCTAATTTTAGGCTCATAAACCGGTCCCACATCTGCTGCTAAACGTACCGCGATGGAATCATTTAGTAAGTCAAGGTGGGCCCATTAAATTAAGAATTAAAAGGCGCGTGCGCGAAAATGATAGAGTGAGAGGGGGTAGAATTATTAAAGAAAGCTAAGGAGTCATAACTTGATTCTTCGCTTTGACCCAAAAATGGGATATTCGAATCCACAAAAGGTCGCTTCTATGTATTTATGAGATTTGTTATTAGATTCCGTAATAACTACATGAGTGTGGTGGGAATATTCTCAAATGCTTTAAGGTGATTTTACCCAATTAGTGGGTTCTAGAATTATTTATCAATAATAAATCCCATTACTATATAAATAAAGGTATTATTTCATTAAAAAATAATTTTAAATACCTACTTTTAATTTTAATGGTTTTTTTTATTTTTTTTATTTTTCATAATTAATAAACGTATCGGATTTCTATTTTATTTTTATATAATACACATTGTAGAGAATGATATTTCATAGTAGACACCTAGAAGCGGACAAGTCACACAACTCTAAGTACCACGAAAAAGTAAAGTAGCCATCTCCTCATCCATAGCATATTTTTGTCGTTATTAATTCATTATTTCCTACATTAATCAAGATATAGACAGAGAAAGAAGAGGCAAAGTCGCGATATCAAGGTGATAAATTAGAGAATGTAACAAATTTAGACAAGTAATACTTGGTAATAAATTTAAGTGTCTATGGTGATATGAGATCATCTCTGGTGAACATGGAACCAAGGGTTTCGGTGATGGAGAAGTGAAGATTACCACTAGGAGAGTTGAAGCACCTGGAGAGGAAGAGGTAGGAATCAATAATTACATAGATTCTACTATTAAGACCAGTTCATGGAAGTTATGACCTGTTCAAGTAGTTTACTAATGGTTTTATTCATAATTAGCACATCCACTATTATAAGGTTTTACTGTTAGTTGAAATAGTGAGAGTAAATATTACACTGACTAATAGCCATATTGGAATAAAATCCGAAGGCTAGATTTTTTAAATTTTTGTAGGAAACGGTGGCATTATAACCATGCAAAGACCGCAAATGTGAAGTATCAAAAGATACACAAAAATAAAAAATAAAAAAATAAAAATAAAATAAAATAGAAATGAGTAATTTTAAAAATTAATTTAATAAGGTGAATATGAAATATAAAATATAAAATATATTATTAATGATCAGCAGTAAATAAAGCACATTGTTAAACAAATCATAGTAAAATATAATAATAATAATAATTTTAAAAGGAATATAAAACATTTATTTAAACAACATGTATAAATTTACAAAAAATAGATTAAAATTTAAAATGATAAACAAAAAAGGTAAATAAAATAAATCAAAGTATTAGAATAAATGATGATATATAAAATAATAAAGAAAACAATATAAAAATAGTCCAATGTAGTAAATAAAAATAAGTCTCTACTTTTTTTAAATTATTAAATAAAATCATTAAAATTAAGTAAACAAAAAATTAAATATTTTTAAAAGAGACAAAAAAGAGATAGTTTATAAATATTTTTTAATCAACAATAATGAAAATAAAAACAAAAAATTAGCTATGACATAGTATATAAGTTGTTTAATTATTTTATGACTTATCTTTTGGTGTCAGACTTTGAGTGTAATTGGGACTAAGGTAGTTTAATTGTAATATAATTCTACTTGTGTTCCTCTATTATAAATAGAAGTTTATTGTACTCAGTTCTAATCAAGTCAGTAAATTATTTTATTATCTCCTAAAATTCAACAAACCACAACAACTTCTCTAAAATTCTTTCGAGGTGAAAATGGTCTTACCTACTCAAGGCTTGACATAAATCTCAAAGATTACGTGCTCACCTTATAGCCCACCATAAATTGGCCTTCGAGAGGCTGATTTCTTGATCTAAATGTAAACAAATAGGTACTCTAATCTTAAGTATCTACCAATATAACCAATAGCATAAAATAGCCCTTAATGACTTGAACTAAAAATATAGACAACTCATATAGGCTTTAATGACTTGATTTCAAAATATAAACAACTCATATAGTCTTTAATGACTTGATTTCAAAATACTGTCTCAATGTAAATATGGGATAGGTTTTCAAATTGGGAAATACACACAAAACAACTCAATATAATGATTGATTTCAAAGTATAGCCCACGATTAGTAATCTAAACTTATTAATGATTTTGTATAAAGCCATATTCCTCCCTTGTAAGTGCTATCTTCCTTTTAGGGGGGTGTAAGGGCTTCACTACTGGTTGCTTTTGTAGGGGTGGAGACTTGATTAGCCTTGGAAAATTTTGGTTTATCGTGTAAATTCTTGCACTTGTCTATCGGGTGGTTATTTAAATCAGAAAAGCGCACTTCCCTTTTGTTAGGGTTTTACTAGGTTGAGAAGAAGACATAAGAGAGAACAGAGAGACGAGAGCGACAAGATTTCAAATTTTCTAATTATTCACTATCCTTTAGAGTCTAGGGTTACACATAATATATAAACAGATACATGGCCCATTGGGCCCACACAACAATTTGGATCAAACATAGCAATCTCCACCTTGAGCCAAATTGCATCTAAAACAAACTAAAACATAAAGCAAAAGCATAAAGCAAACATAACCTAACCAAAGGTAAACATAAAGATACAACAGCAACATGCTAGAAACAAACCGACACCAAACTTGAGCAAAACTTGAATTTTACAAGTGGAAGAGGCTTTGTGAGCATATCGGTTGGATTCAACTCGGCACCAATCTTCTTCATGACAACTTTGCCATCCGAGATCACATCTCGAACAAAATGATAGTCAATGTGCTTCGTTTTCTCATGATACATGCGGTCCTTTGTCAAATGAATGGCGCTTTGGTTGTCACAATGCACCGTAATAGGACCCTCGATAGAAGACATCTCGCCAACAAACGCCTTGACCAAATAGCCTCCTTGATAGCCTTTGTAATTGCCATGTATTCGGCTTTCGTACTTGAGAGTGCAACGGTGGCTTGAAGTGTAGACTTCCAACTAATTGTACAATCTCCAAAGGTGAAAACATACCCTGTCAAGAAACGTCTCTTGTCTAAATCACCCACAAAATCCGCATCCACAAAACCCATTAGTGCCTTGTTACCATTTCCAAACTCCAAACGAGCATCAATGGTACCTCTCAAATAGCGGAAAATCCACTTCACTGCAACCCAATGCTCTTTCCTGGGACAAGAGAGATATCTACTTACCACACTAACGGCTTGAGCAATATCGAGTCGAGTACACACCATCAAGTACATGAGACTCTTGACCACACTCGAATATGGAACCTTCTCCATATATTTTTTATCATCATCGAATTTTGGGCTTAAAGTGGCCGAAAACTTGAAATGCGTTGCAAGAGGAGTTGAAACAACCTTAGCTTTCTCCATGCCAAACCAGCATAACACTTTTTTTGCAAAACTCTTTTGTGAAAGGATCAATTTTCTATTAGACCGATCCCTTGTGATCTCCATCCCTAGAATCCTTTTGGCAGCCCCCAAGTCTTTCATCTCAAATGCTGAACTCAATTGCTCTTTCAACCTCCTAACTTTTTTCAAGTTTGAGGATGCAATCAACATGTCATCCACATAAAGCAACAAGTATATGAACTCATCACTAACCAACTTCTTGAAATAGACACAACTATCATAATTGGAATGGTGAAAATCAATACTCACCATGAATGAGTCGAACTTCTTGTACCATTGCCGCGGTGATTGCTTAAAGACATAAAGGGACTTCTTCAAAAGACACACACGATCCTCCTTTCCTGCCACCTCAAAACCCTTCGGTTGACTCATGTAAATTTGCTCCTCCAAATCACCATGCAAGAAGGCAGTTTTTACATCCATTTGCTCCAACTCCAAATCCTTCATTGCCACCAAGGAAAGCAAAACTCGAATGGAGGTATACCTTACCACGAGAGAGAACTCATCATTGAAGTCCACACCTTGGACTTAACTATAGCCTTTAGCCACTAGCCTTGCCTTGTATAGGAAATCCGCGGGATTTGAGCTATCAATCTTCCTCTTGTATACCCACTTGCAACCCACAACCCTCTTACCACTAGGAGGCTTCACAAGAGACCAAGTCTCATTTTGTTACAAGGATTGTAACTCTTCATTCATCGCGGCAACCCAATCGGCCGCATCCTTAGAAGAAATGGCTTCCTTGTAGGAAGATGGTTCTGTATACTCCACATCTTCAGTAATTGCCAAACAATAAACAAAGTCGGAGTATCCATACTTGGTTGGTGGTCGAATTTCTCTTCTAGCTCAGTCCCTTGCCAATGCATATGGTTGTGCATCTTCTTGGCCTTCCTCCAAATTGGCATCATCATGTGACATCGCCTCGTCACCTTCTTGGACCGACACTTCAAACTCCACCTTATTTGTAACCGTCTCATTTTCCTTAATAGTCGGCTCGGGTGCAACATCTTTTGCTTTCAACATTGCCAACTCGTTGAAAATGACATATCTCGAGATGAGAAACTTGGATGATTCGGGACACCACAATTTATACCCCTTTACATTTTCAGGATACCCAAGAAAAACACATTTCTTCGATATAGGGTCCAAATTTCCTTCATTCACATGCGCATATGTGGGACAACCAAACACCCTCAAATTAGAATAATCGGCCGGCTTACCCGACCACACCTCCTCAGGTGTTTTGCACTTAATTGAAGTGGTAGAAGATCGATTCACCAAATGGCATGTTGTGTTGATAACTTCCCTCCAAAACTTCTTACCCAAACCCGCATTGAAAAACATACTCCGAGCTCTCTTAAGTAGTGTCCTATTCATCCTCTCTGCAACACCATTTTGTTATAGAGTGTTGACCACCGTCTTGTGCCGAACAATCCCTTCAGTCTTACAAAAATTATCAAACTCCCAGTTGCAAAACTCTAAACCATTATCGGTTCTCAACCTCTTTACTTTCTTTCCAATTTGGTTTTCCAAAAGTGATTTCCATTCTTTGAATGTGCGGAACAATTCACTTTTCTTTTTAAAAAAATAGACCCAAACCTTTCTTGAAAAATCATCAATGAAAGTAAGCATGTAACGAGAACCATTACCTTTGGATGGATCACGAGAAGGTCCCCAAAGATTCGAATGAATGTAATCCAATGTTCCCTTGGTCGAATGAATGGCCATGGAGAAGCTCAATCTTTTATGCTTGTCAAAACACAATGCTCACAAAACTCCAAATTGCTCATGCATTGGCCACACAACAAACCTCACTTGCTCAAAATGGTCATTCCTCTCTCGCTCATATGCCCCAATCTCATATGCCAAAACCTTGTAGCATCAACATCGAGATAATACCCGAATGTGCAATGGCGGCCGAGCCCGTGACCGTGGAACCTTGTAGAAAATAAAAAGTTCCAATCCTCTTTGCCTTCATGATTGTGAGAGCACCTTTAGAAACTCGAAGAACTCCACCTTCACTTTGGAATTTACACCCATTTTCCTCAAGAGACCCCAAAGAAATCAAATTCTTCGACAAATCGGGCATATGCCTCACACCAGTCAATCTTCGGACCTTTCTATCATGGAACCTAATTGTCACCGAACCAATTCCCTACAACCTTACACAAATTGTTATTCCCCATGAGCACCTTACCATCCATAGACTCATAAGTCTCAAACCAATCTCTATTAGGAGTTATGTGTTGTGAAATACCCGTATCTATAACCCAACAATGCTTGTCATCAACATTGGTATCTACCACACAAAGAGTATCAATCGTGTCACACTCGGCCACATTGGCCTCCTCCGAAGAAGTACCTTTGTTATCCGCCTTTTGTTTATTTTTAAGCTTGAAACAATCGGCCTTAACGTGTCCCTTCTTCTTACAATAATAACACGTCATATCCTTGTGTTTAGACTTCGAATGGGTCCTTGTATCCTTCGAGTTTTGGTCCCTTGGCCTACCCCGATCCACAACCAGACCAACACCTTGGCTCCTTTTCTCAACAATGGTCAATTCACTGTCAATGTACAACTTGGCTTGTAAATTGCTCTTGATATCCTTGAGAGAAATCTTGTCTCTACTATAAATCAACATATCTCTAAAGGCTTTATAAGATGCGGGTAATGAGCATAATAGCAAAAGAGCTTGATCCTCATCCTCTACCTTAGCATCAATTTTATCTAAATTATTCAAAATAGAGGCAAACTCCGAAATATGATAGGAAATTGATGTACCTTCAACCATGTAAAGGGTGTAGAGGCGCAACTTCAACCGCAATCGATTAGTGAGTGACTTCTTCATGTAGATGTCCTCCAATTTTTCTTACAAACCCTTAGCGGTTTTCTCCAAAAGGACCTCTTGCAATGTCAAATTGCTCAAACACAATTGGATAATGGAGAGTGCCTTATCATCCATTTCTCTCCACTTCTTATTCGTCATCGCGTCAAACAACTTATCTCGACCAAAAATGGACTCCTTGACACCTTGACTCGACAAAATAGCAGCCATTCACACTTGCCACAGTGCAAAACTCGTCTTCTCATCATACTTCTCAATATCATATTTACCCGACATATCCATTCAAATTCTCCAACACCCAGTCAATAAATTTAAAACCAAATCACCAAAACACCGCAGAACCAAACTATAAGAAATTTTAATTGAGAATGAAATTAGAATTACCTCAAAAACAATCTGTCTGTCTGCTGTTTGCATGGTGTACAATAGAAAAATCCCAAATGGAAAAGTACCTTGACAGTGATGAAATGCCTCCCGAAATCGGGATTTCGGTGCCACGAAACCTCAGGTTTGGTGCCCCTGCGTTCGGTAAGTTCCGAACCCTATCTACGGCAACGACAACGGAAGTTCCGGCCACGACGACGTCGTGCGACGGTTCCGGCAGCGACGACGTCCTGCTCAAGCTTCCGAGTCCCGAGACTCTGTTTGTCAACGACTCACTCTCTTCTGCCAGCAACAGTGCCATTTCTCTACAACGGCGATGGCGTCGATTCCGCCCTAGCTGCTTCTCATAGCAACGTATTTGGCAAGACCAAGCCTCTTCCCTAGACTGAAGCTTTGATACCAGTTTGTTAGGGTTTTACTAGGTTGAGAAGAGGACAGAAGAGAGAACAGAGAGACGAGAGCGACGAGATTTCAAAATTTCAAATTATTCACTCTCCTTTAGAGTTTAGGGTTACACATAATATATAAACAGATACATGGCCCACTGGGCCCACACAACAATTTGGATCAAACATGACACCTTTCTTACCAAAATTTGTGGGATTATAGGAGGAATCATCACCAACTCTTCCTCTACCCTTACCATATGATCTACTACCTCTTCCATAGTTGCTACTCCCCCTTCTTTAGGACAACATTGCTAAATTTTCTATTTGTTTCAGTTGAGAGGTGGATCAGGTGAGTGGAATCATAGCCATGGTAGCATACACATCATTAAAATAGGGTCTTGCAAAAAAAATGAGTATTGAGATTTTGCATCATTCAAATAAGGCTGTAAATTTGCAAGGCATATGGTATAGACAAAAAAATTTCTTGAATATGATTGGGCAACTTTCCGCTTTTATAGAAGCCCTCTGATCTAACCAAGTATTCATGCTTTTCCTGAAAAATATCATAAACCTTTTGAAAATTGTCATAAGTGGAATAAAGTCTAGAATAAGTGTTCTAAAGTTGTTAACTACCAATTCATCTATGCTATATTGTATCCAGCTTATGACTAAAGTGTCATCCTTCAATCACTTTTGATATCAAAGATCATCTTCACTAGGATATGGTTGAATAAAGTGTCCAACAAGATCTCTTGTAATTATGAACCTTTCTACTGATTTAGACCATGATGAAAAATTGCTTAAGACCCTTGAGTAGGGTAGTGGTGATTCTCAAAGGATCATGTTTGCTGAAATTAGCACAGGAAGGTGACTTTTGTGAACTATCGGCCATTGTAAAAACCAAAAAAACTCTAGTTATCCAAGATAAACACTAATAAAATTTGAAATTATGAAAGAGGGGCATACACTTTCAATGAAGTCACACACTAGCTAAAAAAACAACAACTTAACATCACAATTTTTTGCCTAAATGCATACCTAGCATACATGAAAAAATAGAAAGATATGAACCTCAATTCAATTTCATCATAGCTGGACTAGATTAGGCAATGATTAAAGAGTAATATACCCACAAAAATTGAAAAATCTTAAGTGAAGCAAACACTTCAAAGAAATCAACTTTTCATTCAGCCATGAACTAAAAACTCTCATGTTGGCCTAAAAACGAAGTTCTTTTTAAGAAACTTGGAATTTCAATTTTAAGGATATCAAGGGAAGCATAAACATGGATTATTGGGAATTCAAAAAGATGATTTAAAAACCTGATTTAAATAAGAGACTTGCAGGAATTTTTTAGCATAAGCATCTTTCATGCGTTGTTGAGAACGACCCCTTCCATGCCTTCAATACTTCCAAACTTCACTTTACTTTTCAGTAGCTCATTAAAACCATAGAATCCCAGCTCTAATACCATGTTAGATTCTAGGTTTCATGTCTAAAAGAGGCTAGAGTATGAGGAAAGAAGAAGAAGAGAGGAGAAGACTAGGTTGAGAAGGAGAGAGCTTGAGTTGTAGGAGTTAAGAGTTTTTTGCACACAAGGGAATCTCGTTGGATATGAGCCTCTCCCCCTTACTTCTTATTTATAGATGAGGGTTAAAAACCCTAGTACAAGTGAAAGAGAAAAGAAACTCAAAATCGTACATAATTACTAGTTGTGTCACTCATCTACTTAATTACAACATATGCCACTAATGCTTCTTCTACAGGGTTCAACTATTCTCAGTGGATTCTACTCCTCTTGGTGGGTTCTACACCTCGTAGTGGGTTTTACACCTCCCACTGGGTTCTACTTCTCTTCTTTTTTAGAAACTTTCTCTTTCTCTAGATGTGACTCCCTTACTCTCTCTGTCATGACAAAGATTTGAATCCTTTCATAGAGGTCGACTCATTTTGCACCTTTTTCATCATATACTTGATTCCTTTTGTCTTTTTACTTTGAGGCTTCTTCATTTTCACTAATGTGCTTGATTTCTTTGCAAGAGGTTAACTCCATCAACCTTTTGGCACTTCAATTCTTCTATTCTCTAGCTGTAGTGGTTAACTTCTTCCTGTGGTCATCTCCTTTTACCTTTTCTGTGCTGCCTGTCAACAAAAAATTGATTCTTCTTCTCTTATTTTCTCAAATGGTTTTGCAAGGTTTATTTGATGGTATGCTTTTTGGCATGAATTGCTTGCTTCCCTTTTGTATGGATTGTCGGGATAGATCATAGCATGTTGAATGAATATACTACCAGAAAGTTTTCTTGTTTTGAGAGTTTTTGTCTACATAATATATTTAATACACATAATTACTAACTCGAGTTCTTGTTATCATCAAAACTATCTTAATAAGGATCTTGAGTGCTTATTTGTATGGATCGTCAAAATTAATTCGAGTGTTTGTTTGTGTGCTACTAGAAAATTTTCTTTGAGAGTTTTTTGTCATCGATACAACATACTTAATGCACATCCTTAGTAACTCGAGTGCTTGTTATCATCAAAATAATCTTAATGGGGATCTTGAGACCAACACTATATGAGGAGAAGAAAAATCGAAACAACAGACAACCAAAGACTAGCTACCACATGCATGATAGAGGTTGAAGGTAAGAAATTGAGAGAGCAAGTTTGAATTTGAATTTTAATTGATGCAAAATCTTCAATTGATTTCTCTCTTCCTAACTCAATTTTTTGTCCCTATTTTATCTATGAAATTAGATTTGGTTTTCCTTTCCCTATTTGCACCCCCCTAAGAGAATTCATTGTTTGTTCTCTTTCTCAAATTATGCTTTTTTCCCATTTTCACCAACATCTCAATACTACATTCCATGTTTTGCTTCTCAAATCTATAGTCCTCCACCAGCCAAAGCTAATTCATCGTCCCCTGTCACACTCTAGTTTATACCATATCTTACCAAGAGAAGAGAGAATGAAAGGAGTGAGTTTAGGGTTGCATCTATGTCCCCTTTTCCTCTATCTTTATTTATAATTTGCATTCAATAAAAAAATTACAAGATTGTGCATTTAGGGGGCTAGAATATGTAATATAAACAAGGTTGAAAGATAAAGTTAATTACAAGTTAACCACACTAGCTTTAATTCTCCAAGACATTTATTAATGCTTTTTTTTTGTGTGTGTAGGAGTAAATTTTTTAGATGTAGGATATTTCATAGAGAAGCTGGTCCGACAACCAAAGATGCTATTTAACCTCAATCAGCTTGCCAATCTAGAGATAGATGGCTAAATTTTGATGCTAAAATCATGAAATCAATTAAAGTATAATTAAAGAAATATGAAGGTTGTTAAATTTGGGTCAAATACCCTATCCTAAAATGACTAGCCACTTAGGAAACCTTTTTCCCAGCTAATAAACTCAAGATCTTTATATCCACTAATCCATGTGGGACTATTTCTTAACACTCCCCCTCACGTGTAGGCCTGCTCTCTTTTGTGGATGTACAAGTAGATAATTTAGGTGGAAGCCCACATACTGAGTGGCTTGCTCTGATACCATCTTAATTGGGTCGAAGACCTATCCCAAAATGACTAGCCACTTAGGAAACCTTTTTCCCAGTTAATATATACAAGATCTTTATATTCACTAATGTATGTGGGACTATCCTTTTAACACTCCCCCTCACGTGTAGGCACATGGATAATTTAGGTAAAGGCCTCTCACGTAGTGGCATGTGGGTAATTTTGGGTGGATACCCACATATGAGAACCTTGCTCTGATACCATGTTAAATTGGGTCCAAGGCTTTATCCTTTTTTCGGCCTTCAAAGTTTTCATTTGAATATTTGCTACTACCACCAAGATCTGCACCGGCGGCCACTCCGCCTAGGCTCACGCCCGAGATTTTGCGGCGGCTGTCGCGCCCTCCTACTCATCGGGGCATGGCAGTTGCCCCGACGGCTGGGTATGGGTCGCACGCTTAAGCGCCATTCATTTTCAGGGCTAGTTGATTCGATAGGTGAGTTATTACACACTCCTTAGTAGATTTTGACTTCCATGACCACTGTCCTGCTGTCTTAATCTTTGTGGGTTCTAGGTTAGCGCACAGTAGGGCATCGTAACCCGACTTTCGGTTCATCCCGCATCGCCAGTTCTACTTACCAAAAATGACCCACTTGGAGCTCTCGATTCCGTGGCACGACTCATGAGTTATGCAGCCGCACCGTCCTACCTATTTAAAGTTTAAGAATAGGTCGAGGGCGTTGCGCTCCCGATGCCTCTAATCATTGTCTTTACCTGATAGAACTCGCACGCTAGGCTCCAACTATCCTAAGGGAAACTTCGGAGGGAACCAACTTCTAGATGGTTTGATTAGTCTTTCGCCCCTATACCCAAGTCAGACGAACGATTTGTATGTCAGTATCACGATATTGTAAGTGGCAGAGTAGCCTTGCTGCCATGATCCACTGAGATTCAGCCCCATGTCGCACCGATTCGTATGAATTAATAATTAAAATAAATACCCAAATTATCCACGTGCCTACACGTGAGGGGGAGTGTCAAATGACTAGCCTTTACACTCCCCCTCACGTGTAGGCACGTGGATAATTTGGGTAGAGGCCCTTCACGTGGTAGCACGTGGATAATTTTGGGTGGATGCCCACATATGAGAACCTAACTCTGATACCATGTTAAATTTGGGTCGAAGGCCCTATCCTAAAATGATTAGTCATTTAAGAAACCTTTTTTCCAGACTAATATACTCAAGATCTTTGTATCCACTAATTTATATGGGACAATGCTTGATAGATACATGAAAATTTGGAGGTTGTAGGAACCATTTATTTATACTTCAAGCAAAGGTTTTTTAATATGTTATACATGTATTATAATAAAATAAATTATTTGTGGACTGGACCGGGTATCCGCAGCAGCCACAGACGTATCAAACAACAAAAGTCTGCTTCGCCTTCTCGCTACATTCATGTCACGACACTTTGAAGGCTCTTGAAGCGACCGTTTCTTGTTTACGTGGCGTCCAAGCTCCTCGAATTAGATTTTTCAACAACTGAGCTGCCTCCCTGGATTTTGATTTTCCGGAGAATCCCTTTGATCCATCGTCTCTTAGTTCCAGCTCTTTATTTGACAGCCCGGAATCCCATCCTATCCCTGTTTTCTTCGATTTCTACAGTCTCTATTACTTTTGAGAAGTTGAGTCAGTTTGGTTTTTCCTTTGGGAGGGGATGGAGGAGAGATACGAGCTGTTGAAAGAGCTCGGTTCTGGGAATTTTGGCGTGGCCAGGCTAGTGAGAGATAAGAAGACCAAGGAGCTTGTTGCTTTTAAATATATAGCAAGAGGGAAGAAGGTAGATGATAACAGAAGCATGTCTTTGTTGCTTCTTATTTGCAAATGTTGGCTCAATTGATTTCATTTTCTTTGCTTTTTCTGTTTTTTTTTCCTTCTATTTCGGTCGGGTTAGAAGTTTCTACTTTCTGGGTTTTCTATCTGTGGATTTCATTTCGAACTTAATGAGAAGCGAGGTTAGAATTCTACTTTTAGCTGTTTTGGTTTTCCCAATCGTTGCTGCTCTGCTCCCTGCTTCGATTAAATTAACTAGTAGCTTATGTTCTTGTATCCTGTTACTTTTACTTCGATTTTGAGCTTATTCATTTTTCAGTTGCTTCAGTAAGTTTCGTTTTGTTATCAGTCCATATAATCGAACGCTTCACCTGTTTATTTCCTATACAATGATACTCTTTTTATGTTCTGATTTTCTCCATTAAAGTTCCCTATTTTAGTTTGGATTCTGGTTTTGGTCTGACAATGTTTTACTTTGTTTGTTTATTTTTTCTTGGATGTGATTATGGACTTTCTGCGTGCTGCATTTGGTTGTTTTTATGAGATTGACGAGAATGTACAGAGGGAAATCATTAACCATAGAACGCTGAGGCATCCCAATATTGTTCGATTTAAAGAGGTATTTTAACTTTTGAGTTGTTTATCTACGTCTCCTGTTTTCATATCTTTCTCCGTGCAAATCTTTCCTACTTAACCTACATTTAAGGATTCAGAGAATTGCTCTTAGATTTTCAAATGGTTTCTTATGAAAGTAGCTATGAAGATTGAATTCATCTCAGACAACCGATTGAAATGCTTTCCATTTTACCTTAAAATTTAGCACAGAAAACGATTACATTTGTTAAGTTGAATTAAATCTCCTCGAATCTCTTGTTTTTTTTCAAGTAAAAGAGAAAGAGATTCCCACAGTTGAGGCATAAGAGGCTTGAGAGACTTATTTCCACGGATAATTGCTTTTTGAGGAGTTGTCTCGACCACACTTTGATTTTAGACAGTGACTATAGGGTGAACAGTGCAGGTCCTGCTAACGCCTACACATCTAGCCATTGTCATGGAATATGCTGCAGGCGGTGAACTCTTTGAGCGAATATGTAGCGCTGGCCGATTTAGTGAGGATGAGGTTCCTGACTCTTAAAACTTGTATCCTCACTTTAATATATTCATGATCACGGTTGATCCAATACGAAATGCCAATTGATGCGAAAAGGCTATCTAGTCTGATCATGATCGAACGACTAAGATAGCCGTTGATCGTGTTCAGATGGCTGAGATAGTGTTTCACATGTTTCATACCAAATAGCTTTTCGTATTGGATCAGCCCTCTACTCATGATTCTATAAACTTGTTCGCACTGTTGTTTTTGGTTGTCTCATGGCAATTGTAGCTGCAACAGGCAAGGTTCTTCTTCCAGCAGCTGATTTCTGGGGTTAGCTACTGTCACTCCATGGTAGGCCTTTCATCGTCTTAATGATCAATAGCAGGGCTTGGTTCAGTCCTTTATATGCCTCTTGTGGTGAACTCTTTCATATGATTGTTCAAGAAATACCCATTTCCATTGCAGGAAATATGTCATAGGGACCTCAAACTGGAAAACACTTTGCTTGATGGTAGTCCAACTCCTCGCCTTAAAATCTGTGATTTTGGATACTCCAAGGTCTGCATTGCTCTGTTCGTCCTTGAATTAGATATCATGTACCAAATAGTTTCTTTATGATATGCCTCCCGATGCAGTCTGCCTTGTTACATTCCCAACCCAAATCAACAGTGGGAACACCTGCCTATATTGCTCCGGAGGTCCTGTCAAGGAAGGAATATGATGGGAAGGTAACCCTTCATTGAGTCTGGATTAGTTATTTACTGTGTCTGTCATCTTGTCTTATGGGCTTCCAAAATCAGATTGCAGATGTTTGGTCTTGTGGAGTGACTCTGTATGTTATGCTTGTTGGAGCCTATCCATTCGAAGATCCTGAGGATCCTCGGAACTTTCGGAAGACGATTGGAGTATGTTCAGTTACTTAAAATGTTTACAGAGATGCAAGTTTGTGTTTAAGATTTAAACCGCTGTTCTTCGAATCCCAACAGAGAATAGTGAGTGTTCAATACTCCATACCGGATTATGTACGAGTATCATCGGATTGCAGACATCTTCTTTCTCGAATTTTTGTTGCTAACCCTTCAAAGGTATGAACTCATAATCAGCTTTCAATTTTAGTTTAACTCTAGTTAACTGTCTTTTTTTTTTTTTTTTCCTTATGGTAGAGGATCACCATCCCGGAGATAAAGAAGCATCCATGGTTTCTAAAGAACCTGCCCAAGGAGTTGGAGAAGGGAGAAAAAACCGACAACGAGAGCATGGAGTGGGAGCAAGCGTCTCAGAGCATTGAAGAGATAATGCGTATCATCCAAGAGGCGCGTACTCCAGCTGAAGGTGAAAAAGCTGGTGGACAGTCTGCTGCTGGTATGTTGGACCTAGACGAATTTGATGATGCTGATGCAGAGGAAGAAGTCGATTACAGTGGAGATCTCTTTGGAGCAGTATGATATGATTGGGCTAATTGTGTTCCAAATAAATAAAAAAAAATTATTCTTCCGTTATGCAAGGATTTGGTTAAACAGGAAATAAGTTGACATTAAATTATCTTTTGAAGGCCTAAGAATCAATAAAGAGTTTATTCTGAAAAAAAAAAATTTAAAAATTAATTAATTTTTTTTTTTTTTTTTAAATTTCGACCTGTTCTATCCCACTGGTTATTTGGCTACTGGCACTCATTGCTAGCAAAGGGTAGGTTTGCCTCGGCAATAAATCCCCGCCAAGCCGAAGTCCCCCGCCATTCTTGACAAATCAGCTGAAAAAAAATGCTTCCTTTTCTGCAGCACATAATATCGGAGCTGGTGGAAGACCCTCCCGGTGGTCTGGTGGTACTCTCTTGCGGCCTCCCCCTCCATAAACTCATCTCCTCTCTTCTCCTTCTCCACTCCCCTTCTCAGGGCACCCTTCTTATCCTCTCAGCCACCGATACCCAGAAGGCCTCTATTTCTCTAAATCTGCCAGATGCCCCTTCTGAGATAGCCGGAGACTCCCCCTCCCACCACCGCCTTTCCCTCTACTCCAGCGGTCAAATCTTCTTTATTACCCCCCGTATCCTCATCGTCGATCTTCTCACGTCCAAAATCCCCACCTCCCGCATCGCCGGTATCATCATCCTCAATGCTCACAAGCTCTCCGAGACCTGCACTGAGGCTTTCATCGTCCGCCTCCTTCGATCCCACAATCGCGAGGCATACGTCCGGGCCTTCACTGACAGGCCACACGCTATGCTCTCTGGCTTTGCCAAGGCTGAGAGGATCATGAAATGCCTTTTCATAAGGAAATTGCACATATGGCCCAGGTTTCAGGTATTTGTTTCCGAGGATCTAGAGAGGCACCCTCCCGAGGTGATTGATGTCAGGGTTCCCCTCTCGCCTCACATGAGAGATATACAGAAGGCCATCATTGAAGCTATGGATGCTTGCTTGAAGGAGTTGAGGAAGACGAATAAGGTCGACGTGGAGGATCTCACCGTCGAGAACGGTCTCTTTAAGTCGTTCGATGAGATTGTTTATCGGCAGCTGGACCCAATATGGCACACCATCGGTAAGAGGACCAAACAACTGGTTGCGGATTTGAGGACTCTACGGAAGTTGTTGGATTATCTCGTTAGGTATGGGGATGACTCAGTTAGATTCTTGTCTTTTAAATGAATGCAGTTTAGTTTTTCTATGGCTGATGTGCTTGCCAGGCAGGGAGCTACCCTAAAATCACTGGTCGTAAGGGACGTGCTCCCATAAATTTTGTAATTCTCTTCCGTTTTATTAATACATCTTCATAAAAAAAAATCTTCTTATGGTCGAGGAGGAGCCATGATAGTTTTGTCTTTCTCTTACCTACTGAAAATTTATGATGTTGTGTGTTAATAATGAACTTATATATGTATTAGGTATGATGCTGTGACATTTTTGAAGTATCTCGACACCTTAAGAGTGTCAGAATGGGTTCGGTCTGTTTGGATTTTCGCTAATTCGAGTAGTAAGATTTTTGAATTAGCAAAGAAGCGGGTTTACCAGCTTGTGCCCTCGGATGGACGAAAGTTGACTGTGGAGGTCAAGAACCCCACAAACAAGAGGAGGAGAGTGAAGGGCGACAAGAAAAAGGAAAAGGAAGGTACTGGGTAGTAATGCTTCACATTTTCAACTAAAGCCAACACAAACCTGACTCGAATTTTATGCTCAAATAATATTCATAGCAAGTGACTGTGCTTAGGAAAAGTAGAAGTGCTAATCCTGCTTTACCGTTTGGTATTTTTATTTTCTGTAGATGCTGGGAAGGTTAGTGCAGGGACCAGCTTGAGTTCTGGGGTGATTCTGAATGAAATTTTGGAGGAAGCACCAAAATGGAAGGTCTTAAGTGTGAGTAAGTGAGTTCCACTGCTTTTCTTTCTGAAATAATTTATGAAAGTTATGTACCCCATTTAAAAAAAAAAAAGTTGTCTTTTAGAACCCATTAAAAAAATCTAATTTTCTGTTGCTCTGGAATTATTTATGCAATCAGAATGAAATCTGCCCATTTAAGAAAACCCTATGTTGGTAAAAACAAAGAATTGTAATTTCTTGCATTATTAGCTGACTTTTGAGGTTCAAGATCAGAATCCATATTTTTTTTTTTGTGTGTGTGGGAAGATGCAATCCCAGAATGAATAGCTGAATTTGATTCATGAAAACACTAGCCTTGCGCTGATGTTTCTGAATCCTTTTCATGTTTACTACATTTGGATGCTATTTAGCTTATTAATTGAATCTTTTTTATCAGTTGCCAAAAAAAAGCCAAATGAACAAGAATGATTCTTGATAAAACTGTAGTATCATGTTGTAACTTTGTTTTGGTGGATTTTGTCATTCTGTTTCCAAATTATATATTCTTTCATGGTGTGATTATGCACTTTGTGATAATTGTTTACATCATAATCTCGGTATCCTTTATTTCATCTAATAATGTTTCTTCATCAGGAAGTGCTGCAAGAGGTACAGGAGGAAAGGCAAAAACAAATACGGGCAGGGCATGATGAATTGATGGTTGAGGATGGTGATGACTGCGGGATCGTTTTGGTTGCTTGTAAAGATGAGCGTTCATGCATGCAGCTGGAAGATTTCCTTGTGAAGGGGCCACAAAAGGTGCTTTACAAGTGTATACTTTGTCATATTCATTTCTTCAGTTGTACAATCATTGTTGTTTATTTTGTTTGGTCTGTTAATTGTAGTGCAGAGCTGGGTCAAAGTCCTGATCTAAAATGAGTTGATATATTGTTGAGTTTATAAGCTGGGTAGTAGCTCTCGTTAGTTGGCCTGACATTTTAGGATAGAAGTTGGCTAACTAAATATGGTATTGGAATTAGGTTCAAGCCTGCCCAATCCCATCTTTCTGTTGTTTTGTGCTCCGTCTGTGTGCTATCCACAACTCGAGTCTGTTTATCCATCTGTCACATCAGAGGTGGATGTGAGAATTGGGTGTTAGTTTGGGTAGAAGCCCTCCTGATGAAATAATTCAAGAATATTTTTGAGTTTACATGTTGGATTATAGCTTCTCTAAATTTGTCAGTTGTTTTGGGATGGAATTGGGTCGAACTTAGTAATGGTATTGTTTATACTTTGTTTTATGTACAGGTCATGCGGGCAGAATGGGAGAAGTATTTACTGGGAAAGGCTGAGTTGAAAGCCCTCAAAACTCACAATAAAAAGAAGAACCAGGAGCCTAAAGGTTTTGGTATACTGAATGGGGTTACTCGTGTTGGGCCTGGTGAGAATGCAGAGGCTGCTATAATATCCAAGCTGGAACATGATGCTCTTATGTCAGCAGCTTCTGAGATAAGCAATCTAGTGGAAGAAGATAGTCTTGAGGGTAATTCTGAATCTAATACCAGCAAGCGAGGACACAAACGGGGCAGTGGGAGATCGAATGGACGGAGTCAAAAGGCAAAAATTGAGATTACTAAAAATAAAAGCATGATAGAACCCTCTGAGAATGATAACTCTGAAAAGCTTAGACCAGCAGATGAAGCCCAAATGTATGAAGACAATGCAAAAGACATTGCTGAGACTCTTGAAATTTTACAATCTAAACGAATCCCACCAGTTCAATTCTATGCCATGGACAGTGACCGTCGCATACTTGATGTGATGAAACCTTCCACAATCGTTGTTTACCATCCTGACATGTCTTTTGTGCGGGAAATCGAAGTTTATAAAGCTGAAAATCCTTCAAAGAAGTTAAAAGTTTATTTTCTGTTCTATGAAGATTCTACTGAGGTACAGAAGTTTGAAGCAAGTATACGCAGGGAAAATGGAGCATTTGAATCATTGATCCGGCAGAAGTCATTAATGATGATCCCCATTAATCAGGTTTAGTTTCTAGTTCCTTTTTGTTGGTTTCAGATGAGCATTCTTTTGTTAAAGCCCGTGGAGCTCTCATCAGACAGTTAGGATGCCCCAACATGTGACTTTTTGTTAAAGCCAGTAAATTTCAGAGAGATGTGAATGGTGCTTTTTTCTATTAAGCCGACCTTCGCAATCACAAAGATATAAATTTCAGAGAGCTGTGAATGGTGCTTTTTTCTATTAAGCTGACCTTTTCAATAAAAAAAGATAATGTTTTTTACAAATACCATCTTTAAAAACCAACATTAAATGGCTTCCTCTCGTCCGAACACATTGATCTTAGCATGCAAGTTTTTATTCCCCTCTTTCATTTGGTTATACGTGGATTCACAGGCTTTGCATTGCATTCTAGCAATATGTTTTGTCTGTCATCTCTGAATATCTGCTTTAACTAGTTGTTTTATATTTGTACCAGGATGGTCGCTCTATTGAATTGACTGCCTCCAACGAGCCACAATCACTGACCTCACTTAACTCGATAACTAGGAAAGCAGGTGGTAGGAAGCCCTTGGAAAACGAAATGCAGGTAGATAAATTATTTGCTCTCTCTCTCTTGATCTGCTAACTTAGTTCCATCCCCTCTTTGACTGATTTCCAAATAGCTAAGATGGCTGCTGGTAAGAACTAAGTGCTCTTTGAACCTTTCTGGATGGAGATAAATGAAGTTGCTTGTACTAGCAGCTCGCTTGGACTTTTGCTCATAGCTTCAAAAGGAGCTAAAGTGAGTTGGTGTGATGTAGGTCATTCAGCAGTGAATAGATATACAAAAGAAAAGCCTGTATTAAGTTGTCAAGATTTGATCCATTCACCAAAAACTGCTACAAAACCTGGTACACAATGCGAACTACACATAATGAGCAAGGCATGATCATGCTTGTTTACTACAAAATTTACAGTAGGTTCAATAGTTCTCAAGGTTGTTGAACATATGACTGTTGTAATCATTATTCCATGCATGTGATTTCTTCAACTACTATTACCTAGCATATCTGAAGTATTCCCATTCTTTGTAGGTGATAGTTGATGTTAGGGAATTCATGAGCAGCCTTCCTAATGTTCTCCACCAGAAAGGCATGCAGATAATACCTATTACACTGGAAGTAGGGGATTATGTACTTTCTCCATTGATTTGTGTGGAAAGAAAAAGTATTTCAGATCTTTTCTCAAGCTTTGCTTCAGGTCGCCTCTATAACCAAGTTGAAACAATGTCCCGCTACTATCGGATACCTGTGCTTCTAATTGAGTTCTCACAGGATAAGAGCTTTTCCTTTCAGGTAGAATAAGCTCAATTTCATGTTTTTCAGTGTTTTGCAGTAAATTGAAATGGAGCTTTATTGTCAATTCATGTCATTAGAGCTTTATGATTAGTTTCATTTCATGAAATGTTCTAAACTCATCAGCCTCAAACGTGCAGTCTGCCTGTGAAATTGGTGATGATGTTAGTCCTACAAACATAATATCAAAGCTCTCTTTACTGGTCATGCATTTCCCACGCCTCCGTCTTGTGTGGTCCCGTAGCTTGCATGCAACAGCCGAGATATTTACATCACTGAAGGCAAATCAGGATGAACCTGATGAGAGCAAGGCAATGAGAGTTGGTGTTCCGACAGAGGATGGCATTGTGGAGGATGACGTAAGGTACTGAATGGTAGTTTTCTCTCTGTTTTTTCTTTTTTTCTTTTTTGGCTAGTGGATCATGTTTTACAGTGTGTGGTTGTTAAAAAAGTAAAAAAATCTTATCTCGAAACGGTTGGTCACTGCCTTGTCTACTTTTTCAGCATTAGATGGTTTTTATGAACTTATAGTTAAAAAATATCATAAAAGCATAATACTTTTTTAAAAAGCGCTTTTTTCTTATTACTCGTAGAAATTTAGACATGGAATGAATGAAATCCAAAGGTCTATTCTTTTTAACTCTCTTAAATCTTGAACTTCTTCTCTTTCCTTGTAATTTGTACATAATCATAATTTCTCTCCTTGTCTACGGAATTCTGGAGTTGCTTTAGAAATCTAAATGCCTAAATAGTTCTCTTCATGATATTCTTTGCTTTTGGTCATACTTTACCTCTGATGTTATGATTTTTTAATATTTGTCATTAAAAAAGATCTCACAATGTAAAAAATCCTGAAATTCAATTCAAATAACATTTAAAACGTTAGCCGCCCTGTAATATATGAAATTGTTGAATCTTTATAACCAAAGAAACCGTGGATTCTGTTTGTTTACAGATCTGAAAACTACAACACAACGGCAGTAGAGTTTCTGAGACGCCTACCTGGTGTCACTGATTCAAACTACAGAGCTATAATGGATGGCTGCAATAGCTTAGCTGAACTTGCTCTTCTCCCTGTGGAGAAGCTAGGGGAACTCATGGGTGGTCAGAAAGCAGCTCGGACACTTCGGGATTTTCTTGATGCCAAGTGCCCAACAATGTTGTAAGTCTCGGGTTGAGCCGGGGTTTACCGTATCACAACCGAGAAGCCTAAATGAGACGACGTTCCATGTCGGCCTTATGGCACTCCTATACAGTCTGTATAGGCCTCACCAAAATCCAAGATATCTAGGACAACATGTGAGTCATGTTGTGGGATTGGGAAACCATGGGTTGAACCCTCTGTGAAATGAATCTATGATTGTTGTTGTGAAGTCATTGTATGTTAGATTTACATTTATTTTATTGTTTGTTTGTAGGTCCACAGTATGTTACTTTAAGAGTGACCATTCTTTCCCATTTCTACTTTATTGGCAAGAAGAGTAAGATGTAATATTGAAAGTTAAGAAATTTCAAATTCCATTTGTCGATTGATATTCTGATCACAGCCTGTCCCACTGAATACAGTGAATTGTACAGGAACATATAATTCTCCATGAATCACTATCCCAAACTTGGGCTTGATCTGATGTTTGGTTTGCTTGTTCTGTCTTGGTTCACAGGAACATGTATTTCTCTATGTATCACTATCCCAAACTTGGGCTTGATCTGATGTGTGGTTTGCTTGTTCTGTCTTAGTTCATGAACTGTTATACATAGGAAGCAACATAATTAGGATACTCACCGTAGCTTTCAAGGAGAGAACAATATAGAAATTTGGAAGAAAAAATAGGTATGAAACCAACTTCATCAAAGCTCCTTTTTGTTTGCATATAGAGGATTCTCTTCGCCTTCTCTTAATCACACTAAGGGGGATTAGTGCACAATATAAGTGTAGACGGAAATGAAATACAATGAAAAGTACAGTGTAAAGTACTTGTTTGTGTTAGTGTGCGCAATGGTAAGGACAGTGTAAAGTACTTGTTTGTATAAGTGTGCACAATAGAAAGTGCAGTATAAAGTACTTGTTTGTGTTAGTGTGCACAATAGAAAGTGTGGTGTATAGTGGATATAGATTATTTATTAAATAAAATATTTTGATATATTTGATTATCAGAAAATTAAATTAATATTAGTTAATAAATAAAATATATTAAATATAATAATTAAAGAAATGTTTACTTTTATATTATTAAAATTGTAATCAAATTTTAATTTTGTAATATCTAAATATAAAATAATTATATAAATATCGTACTACACAAATATCGTAATAATAAAAATAAAAATAATACAAATATAACTCAATCACCTTTTTAATATAAAAAACTATATCTGTTCATACAAAAGTACAACATAAAAAATATTTAGTGGCATTAAAACATAATAGTTAATAATTTTGCCACATCAGAATTGCTAAAACATCTCGATAATATGATGCTCTTGCAGATTGTACTGCTGTAGACTCCCTTTGAGTACGTGAGACTAAAATAAATTATTAAAAAAATATAAGTGAATATAATAAATAAATAAATAAATAAATAAATAATTTTTTAATAACACAAGATAAGTTTTAACATTAAAAATCACTAATTTAATATAATAAATAAATATATATTTATCAATAACATAATATATTTTTATGTATTATTAATTAATAATATATTATCACAAAATTTAAAACCATTGGTTTAATTAATTATAGCAATGGGATAATTAAACAAAATAATTTATCAAATATTTATTCTAACAATATTTTAATTATGACTATTAAATCACTAATTTAATATAGTAATTATAAAATAATTATATTAAATAAAATAATTATTTTATTAATAAAAAATATAAATTATTATTTTTATGATGGTTTAATTTTTCCTAACTTAGGAAAAATTAAACCATCGTCTTCCTGTGCGCGTCATCTTCCTCAGTGGTGGGAGACTACGACGACGGGCCAATGGGCAACGGTGACGGAGGTGGCGGGCCAATGGGCAACGGCGACGGAGGCAACGCTCCAACGATACACCGAGAGGGAGAAGAGAGGGAGGCCAAGAGGTTCTACAACAGAGGCTCGACCTCCCGTGCTCTACGACGGAGGTTGAGAGGGAAAGGAGAGGGAGGTCGAGAGAGAAGAGAAGTCGAAGGTCGCGAGAGAGAAAAAAAAAAATCTTCGAAACCTTGTTCGACAGAGGTTACTCCCCGACAGCGAGATGTATTTGAACGATGGTAAGTGAAATCCAAGCTCGACCTCTCGGATTTCACTTACCATCGTTTTATGCCTGAAACGGGGGAAAGTGAAAGACAACTGTATTTCACTTTTTGTATTTCGCTTTCCCCCGTCACTTACCGGGCGCATTAACGGGTTTCAATCCACTTTCCCTAGCGTAAGTGAAATACACTTCACTTACGTTGTGCACTAACAAGCCCTAAAAAGCAAAATTAAAATTGATAATCTCCCACTAGATGAATTAGAAGCGAATCAAGCTTTCACTTCTCATAAAGAAGTTGAGACAAACCCATACCTTATCCTCTGTAAAATGGTACATTGAGATTAACTTGTGATATCTAGCATTTGGAGATGGAGATTTCACCTTTCTTCTTGATTGGAGATGGAGAATGTCATCCTTACTAGATATGGAAGGGTTTCGGAGTCCTTCGGTCCTGAGTCCCGATTCCTATCCCTATGATTAAATAATGAGCTGGTTCGTGAGCTTGCCTCTGTCCTGAGTCCCGATTCCTATTCCTATGATTAAATAATGAGCTGGTTCGTGAGTTTGCAAATCGAATTGAGCCTTGTTCGGGTTTGGTTCATTTACTTAAATGTATCACTAAATTTCAGGATGATGTTCATAATCAAATTTGTTTTGTTTAATGATAGATTCTAGTGTAGTTAAAACCATTCAAAAAGATGTTAAAGTTTTAATTTCTAAACAAATATTTGCCTGATGGCAAGTGAAGTTATCTTTTTTGTTTTACTTTGATATTGAATATATTAAAGGGCACAAAATTCCCTTGTTGACTTATCGAGAAGTTTTGCAAAGGTATTTCATGACCAACTTCTCTTTTAGGGGCTGAGGGAGAGGTCCTCCTACCCTTAGTAGAAGGAACAATGTTCCTCCAAGAAAGCTAGGTATGACAACTCCAACATCAACTAAGCAAATGGATGTTGATGAATTTCTTATGACCCCACTAAGGGTAGGTCTTTCTTATTGAGTTTTATAAAGTGAGCATGTTCGAGGAAGAAGAGAACACGAGGGGAAGAAACGAGAAAAGAAAAGAGGAGAGAAATCAACGTGTGTTTCCTCCTTCTGTAAACACTTTTAGTAATAGAAAAAAGTTTCCTAATTACAAACTAGATCTACTTTTTCAATTACACCCAAAATATGACTTACTAATTAAAATATAAAAGAGACAAAACATCCTCTTAAATTCCAACCTTTTCTTTTGTGTTTGTGTCTCTTGTGAGACTTGTCTTACATGAGATTCAACTTAGACTCCATGAAACTTGTGAGATATTCTCCTTCAAGTTACAAATAATGTTGGTCATGAATCTTATGTGGCTGAAAAATAAATTCCGATTACGTTGATCAACTTGTTCTTGTTCTTTATCTTATTCCCTCCCTTACTTAGATATTCTGGTCACACATAAAATTTGATTAGCAAAACTTGTGGAATTCTTTATTATCAATTAGCTCTTAATTGTACTTCTTCCCTTCAAGTTAGAGATTTTTTTTGTTCTTTACCAAGAAGTTTAGCTTGCACAAAATAAGGATAAGAGAAAAAAAATCACCCCTAGCACTATGACAAAACTCCAACTCCAGTCTGAAATAGTTGCTAAAATTTAAAGGTAGTCTAACCCATTTTACAACAATGAAAAAAGTTCACTTTCTAAGGGTAGCTCAAAATACCGATTGTGTGAAAAGAATAAAAAAATTGAATTAAGGTGGATGTTGGGCGCACTTCTAATCTTTTTGTATGCATGGGTTTATAATAATTATTTGAATTAATTTTAAAAACACAAATTAAAGAAATTACTTTGAGGGATTAAGGTATGAATTAAAAGATAACAATTCTCATATATTCAAATAGAAGGAGGTGCATAATACAAATCTTCATACTTCCAAATAATAAGGAGACACTTTTAAACCAATAGATGGATAAAAAGTGACCATGTTTGACTCAAGACGTAGATAACAAAATAATTTCTCTATAAACATATATGATTGAGAAAACTTAAAAAAACTCTAATTAGTAAAGTTTCAAGATGGAACATTAATATATGAACTTTCAAAAAATAGAAGTCTCGTGTAAGAAAATTGTTTTTCAATACTAAACCAACTTGAAAAGAAAATTTTCAATAAAAATTATGGAATAAGGAAGATTTAAGATATTAATATTTGTGATTTAGAATCGGGAAACAATAGTTTCTAATTCAAAATTTTCAAACTTTGTCAAAAAGAAATTTGAACTCATGTTGTTACAAATGAAAGAGTATGTAAGAGAAAACTTGACTATATATTTTGTGGAATTCAAATTTCCTAATGGAACCTCAAAATTACCAATCATAAACAAGGACTACAATTAGAAATTTCTCAAAAAGCATGGAGACCAAAAAAAGTGGAATGGGTGCTAAAGAATTGGATTTTCACAAGCAACATACTTCAAAATTGACCTTTGATTCTCCCAATACCGATATCTTTATCTAGAAAAGTTGGATTAGAAAAATGTTTGTTGAGTTAGAGAATAAACTCATAAAGCTTTTTTTACTTAAACTTTATTTATAAATTGTGTCTTATTAGCACAAAATGTCTCACAAATTAAAGTTTTTTGTTGCTTCTCAAAACATTTCTACTATCTGACCTTTTCTATTTCAGATGTCAATTACTCTTTGTAAAACTTTTATTGAATTTTTATTTTTTATTTTTTGCATTGGATACTAGATTAAAAGATTTTTTTCTGAAAAATGTAATTTGATGTATGAAAATTGTTGTAAGATAGTGTAAAATCCAATGAAAAATAGGAATTAGGAAAGAAGAAAACTAAAGAAAAAATGAAACGCCTCTTTTTTTCTTCCTCTTTGTCTTTCCTTCTTCTTCTTCTTCTTCTTCTTCTTCTTCTTCTTCTCCTTCTCCTTTTCCATGTCAAATCCGTGCCCGTGTTGATACATGTTGAGTTTCATAAAAGTGGGCATGCTTGAGGAAGATGAGAATATGAAAGAAGGAAGAAGAGAAAAGAGAAACGAGAGGGACAAAACTGAGAGAAAAGAGGGGAGAGAAATCAACGTGTGTTCCTCCTCCTCTAGACATCTTTATTAATAAAATTAGTGTTTCCTACTTCCAACTAGATTGACTTTTCTAGTTTACCCAATTACACATAAAATATAACTTGCTAATTAAAACACAAAAGAAACAAACATAATTACGAAACATCCTCTTAAATTCATTTTTTTCCTTCGAATTTGCTTCTCTTGTGAGACTTGTCTTGCATAAGATTTAGCTTAGATCCATGAAACTTGTGAGCTGTACTTTCAAAGAGACTTGCATTAGATTCCTTGATATGGCTTCTTCAACACTTCTAACAACAAAACAATGGTAGAAATTGTAGATAATGAGCCACATGATGATATTGGAAATTTATCCATCCAAAAGTAGTAAGAAGAATTGGTTATGATTGTAGGGGAAAATGACATCTAATGGATGTCTGATCTAGTAAAATTAGCATAGAGATATTTGGGCACTCACTTGTATCTTGCTTTTATGGGAAAAAGTCAGCCTCATCATGGAAGCCTTAGTGCGTTATAAGAATTCGATGGAAATTACGCATGGTCCTACCAATGAAGATATTAGATTCAAGCCTACTAACTTTGCAAATCAATTATTTACAAAGTCTTGAGTAATATTGATTGGGGAATAAACCCATTCACCTATTCAATGATCCAACTTGGTGACAATGAGCACCATTAAACTATTAGAACTTTGTCAATGCATTTATCTATAATTCTATTATGAGATTGATAAGAGAAAGCACACTTGGTTTATCTGAATTGATCCCCAAAGAGAGGAAAGTGAGATCCTAAAATTGATTATATGAATTGGATATTTTATCAAAAAGCATTGAACAACTCTAAGAGTCATGGGTTGAAGTCCATCCTATTTTTGAATCAAAAGGATTTAAAAGAAATTGCGAAAGGAGAATTCACCCTTAGATTCTTTATTGAGTTTGAACTCCCATGGATATGAAAACAAAAATGTGTTGTTGAGTTTGACGAAATCAATATTCATATTCTCAAAAGAACATATAAATCATGTGGTGGAAAGTTCGACCTTAAAGATAAAGTGGCAGAAATTAAAGCCAAAATTGAAAAATATAAGAAAGTGAGCGAAAAATCTGGCTTATGAAATAAAATTTTGGATTTTGAAAAGGTGAAAAATTACATGAGGAGGAAATGAATCTGAAATTCTAGTAAAATGCCTAGACTTTATGAAAAGTCAATTTTTTGAAGTATACAAAATTTCTCCTCATGGTTCAACATATAGTGTTGAATAAGATGAAGAAGAGGTCAAACACAAATTCAATATATTTAGCTAGCAAGACGTGTTGACCGTAGGTTGATTCCCACATTGTTTTTAATGATAACAAAACTTAATTAAACTAAAAACCTATAAAATTTAAAAGTATTTTAGATATTTTACCTTCAAGAACATCTCAAGGTATAAAACATAAAATAGAAAAATTAAGACTTTAATCACATTTGAAAAACATCTCTTGAAGAAACACCCACAAAGAAGAAAACAACGAGAAGACTTAGAGTTCAAGTATTACAAACAAACATCTAATCTCAGTCGATTTTCGTAAGAGAGCATTCAAAACTTCCTTTTCCTCAAGTATATTTGTGAAATCAGGGTTTTAGGTTATAAATTGCATATAGACATGTTTAAGATCATCATAAATATCACTTAGAAACATGTTAAAGCACTTGCAGAAAAATTTCCATGCTTTATAAACTCTACATTTTTAAATTGCCATTAGAATGATCGATAGACTTCTAGCAATGATTAATCATCTAGAACTGTGCAAGCCAGAAATATAAAGCATGATTGATCAACCTTAGTCGATTGATTGATCACCCAGGACATGGCCATTTTATGCTATAACTCATGATGAATCATCCCACTTGGATTGATTAATTGTTTTTGCCCAGGCAAACAAAATTTTCATGGAATGATCGATTAGTTAGAACCTTGCCAGTAAGGGATTTCAAGCATGATTGATCATAAGAAAATAAATTGATCGATCATACTTGTATTATACAACTAGAGGGAATCTCGATTGATCGATCAGCCACTAGCAATGGTCGATCAACTTAATTTTTATGGACTAACTGTAACATATTGATCGATCAGTCCATCAATTAATAAGTCATTGTCTAACAAAAAAAGTAGTTGTTATGATCGATTGATCGATCAATTAATTTTGGAAATGGGCAAATAATGGCTAGTTTGAGTTAGGGAAGCAAAAAATACTCTGTCAAACCATGAATAAATGAGTAAATGATTATTTATTGGCGTATCTTCAAGCCACAAACCTTTATAATGTAAATTCACATTAAAAGTTCTTTAGAGAGAAATAGAGAGAGCCACATACTAGGAAAACTTTCATTCTCTTTCAATCATCCTTGTATTCATCATAGTATAAGTTCCTTCATCTTTTCACAACGTGCTACAAAGGAGGAGGCAACTTGAACCTCTCAAGGAGAAACATCTCTCCAAGTTAGGGTGTATTTTTTTCTTTTTTTTATGTATTTGTGAAAAAATCATCTAGAACCTATTAATTTAGATAAAAAGGCCTAAATAGAGCTAGAATCTAGCAGCAATCTCTTGGGGAGATTAGCATTGTGTAAAATTGTGTATTGAACTACATATAGCCAAAGAGAGCCGAAATCTCTTTTGTAATTTTCTAGGTATTAGAATTTTTCCAAGCAAAGGTCCTTCGACAGTGATTACTGCTAGGAAAACATTGATAACGAATAAATCTATTCGCCTTGTAGTGTGTGCATGTTATTATTTATGCTTAATTGCATTTATGCTTGAATTTTTTTATGAGACGCACAACTTGTTCTGAATAGTGTGGCATTGAGCCGAACCAAGCTCGAACTTGCATATGTTCGAGCTTAATTTGATTTAAATATTTCGAACTCGAGGTTGAGCTTAGCCTCGAGCCTAAAATTGGAAATGAAATTGAGCCAAAAAAATTTAACAGAGTTTGGGTTCGAGCTCCAACCTATAATTAAAACAATAAAAATAAAAAATTACAAAAATGAATTAAAAAAAATATTGTGATAAACTTAGTACCATTGAACTGCAAGTTACCACAGAGGAGTCCAAAAATTTGTAATGGAACATATTAATGTATAATAACCAACTTAATAGACCTAAAAGAAAGAGTAAATACCACTATCAATAGTTTTTATTCCATTGGCAAACAACAACATTAGATGTTGAGGAACCCAAAAAAGTTGAACTATCAATAGTCTTTGAGGTTTGAGGTAAATAAGAACAATTATGAACCAACTAAAAAGGAAATTGACAGGAGCAATTAGAGTAAAGGGTATTTTTATAAAAAAATCTATGATAACGAATCAGCTCACAAGCTAACATAACGAGCTTGGAAAATCTCGAGTTTGACTTGTTATATTGAACGAGCTTTATTTCAAGTTTGAGCTTGATCCGAACTCAAGTAAAATTGAACTAATCTGAGCTTTTTTCGAGTCAAGCTCAAAGCGAGCCGATTTGGCTTGGTACCATCCATACTCCGCACATCAACAATCATAGATTCAACTAATTGCAGGTGCTTCATCTCACGGAGGGCTTAATCTATGGTTTGCCGATTCCACAACATGACTCACATGACGTTCTAAACATCATGGATTTTAGAGAGGTTGATACAGGTAAGGGTGGCATCGAATCAAGCCGAACCCGAACCTACCTATGTTCGAGTTGGGTTTGATTTAAATATCTCAAACTCCAGCTAGAGTCAAGCCTATTGGGATCAAGCTTGATTATAATTTTAGGCTCAAGATCAAGCTCGAGTTGAGTTCAAGCTCCAACCTACATTTAAAACTTTGCATAAAATACATGCCAATAAATTATGCATACATTTTACATAAAATTGAACATGACCTCTATGAATTAACTCGGCATAAAATTATCTATACACTCTGAATAAAATCATTTGCCCAGATAAGTATTTTCTTGATTATTTACATATAAATTATTAAGTCAAATAAATATGAGTAAATGTTATTTTGTATCTTGTTATACTGTTACTTAATAATTTGATAAAATGAGGAGTAATTTTTGTAAGTTTTAAGATTACATTCGTAAGTAGAGGGTCTTTCTTTATAATTTAAAAGAGAATAGCTTATTCAAATATTTACTTAAAAATAATTTGGTTGTATTTTAACTCATATTATACATTTTTTTTATATTTGATAAGATTTTATACTATAATTTAAGCATATAACATTTCAAATATTTTATATACCTATTTATTTACCTATTTAATAATCGAGCACAAAAACCCGTTCGGCTTAATAATCGGGTAAAAACCTGACACGTCTATGTGATCGTGTTGCACATGGAGTCACCCGAGCCCTCATTAAGTTAACGAGCCGGCTCACGAACTTCTGAACCGAACCATGGTTCATTTAAGTTCGGCTCGTTAACTTAAACCAGCCCGATCTGGATCTTGATCTCGGTTTGAAATCTAAATAAACCGAATCAAACCGAGCCAAGCTTGAGTTGCTCGCAAACCGGTTCGGTTCAATGCCACACCTAGATACAGGCTGTATGCAGGAGTTGTAAAAGTGATATGGATCTTTATCTTATTTAGGATCCCGGGCTGTAATATAGCTAACCTCGGCTCATATATCAATAACTAATGTGTTAGACTTACAACATGATAGGGCACTTGGCATCAAGAAAATCCCAAAGTGCTGCTTTGTGACCACCCATCAGTCCCGCAAACTTGTCAACAGGTAGAAGAGCAAGTTCAGCTAAGCTATTGCAATTTGCAACCAACCACTATAGCTCTGTAGTTTGAATCAGTGACAACTGGTAGACGTCTCAGAAACTCTACTGCCGTTGTGTTGTAGTTTTCAGCTCTGTAAACAAACAGAATTCAGGTTTCTTTTTGTTAAAAACATTCATCAATTTCATAAATTTCAGGGCAGCTAATGTTGTAAATGCTATTTGAATTGAATTTCAGCATCTTTTAAATTGTGAATTGGTTTTCTTCCCAAGCGAATTAACAACATTAAAAAATCACAGCATCAGAAAAGCAAAGCATTTGATAAAATGAAGCTAATTATAAAGCTCTAATCACATGAAACTCTAATAAAGTTACATTTGAATTTATTGCAAAACACTGAAACACATTTCAATTTATTCTACCTGAAGGGAAAAAACTCTTGCCCTGTGAGAACTCGATTAGAAGAATTCCAGAAAGGTTTAAAAAGCTCTGAGCGTACCAGCAGCCATCTTAGCTATTGGCAAAATCAGTTAAAGAGGGGAAGGCACTAAGTTAGCAAATCCAAAGGGAGAGAAAGGTAGAGAGAGACGGAGAGAGCTAATTATCTATCTACCTGCATTTTGTTCTCCAAAATCTAGTTACTGGATTCTGTGAAATCAGTGATTGTGTTTTGTTGGGGGCAGTCAATCCAATATGGCGGTGATCCTGGTACAAATATAAAGCCACTACTTGAAGCAGATATTCAGAGATAATAGAAACAGATTGCTAGCATGCAATGCATTGTTGTTAAGCCCATGAATCCCCATATAACCAAATGAAAGATGGAAATAAAAACTTACATGCTAGATCAATGTGTATGGATGAGAAGAAGGCTTTTCATTGTTTTCGAGAAGATATTATTTCTAAAAATATTATCTTACGTGACTGAAAAGGTCAACTTAATAGAGAAATGCATGATTCACATATCTCTGGAACACATAATGGTTAAAGCATTACGTATCTCTGACGAGAAATCTATTGACTTCAACAAACAAACAATGTTCATATGAAGCTAGAAGCAAGAAACTAGAAATGAAACCTCATCAATGGGGATCATCATTAATGACTTCTGCCGGATCAATGATTCAAATGCTCCATTTTCCTGCGTATACTAGCTTCAAACTTCTGTACTGCCGTAGAATCTTCAAGAAAGAAAATAAACTTCTAATTTCTTTGAAGGATTTTTAGCTTTATAAACATCATCCGCAGAAAAGACATGTCTGGATGGTAGACAACAATTGGGGAAGGTTTCACATCAAGTATGTGATGGTCACCATCCGTGGTATAAATTGAACTGGTGGGATTCGTTTAGACTGTAAAATTTCAAGAGTAATATCTTTTGCATTGTTTTCACAGATTTGGGCTTCATCTTCTGGTCTGAGATTTTCAAACTTATCATTATCAGAGGGTTCTATCATGTTTTTACTTTTGGTAATCTCAATTTCCCCTTTTGGCTCCAACCATTTGCTCTCCCTCTGCCCCATCCTTGTCCTTACTTGCTAGTATTAGATTCAGAATTACCCTCAATATGATTTTTCTCCACTAGATTGCTTATCTCAGATGCCGCTTCCATAACAGCATCATGATTCAGCTTGGATATTATAGCAGTCTCTGTGTTCTCTCAAGGCCCAACAGGGATAGCCCCATTCAGTATACCAATACCTCTAGGCTCCTGGCTCTTCTTCTTAATGTGAGTTTTGAGGGCTTCTAACTCACCCTTTCCCAGCAAGTACTCCCATTCTGCCCACTTGGCCTGTACATAAAACAAAAAATAAACAATATTAAGTTGGGCCCAATTCCATCCCAACACAACTAACCTGTTTAGGGGGAGTTATAGCCCAACATGTAAACTCAATGGTGTTCTCGAATCATTTCAGAAGTGAAACTTTTACCCAAACCAACACCCATTCTTACATCCAGGCCTGATACAGATGGAAAAATGGGCTTGAGTGAGTGTGACACAGGGATGGGACAGAGCAAACAGACAAATGGGTTTGGGCTTGAACCTAATTCCAGTACCACATTAAGTTGGGTCAGCTTCTACCCCAAAATGTCAAGCCAACTCACGAAGCCTATTACCCAACTTAAAAACTTAATATATCAACTCATTTTAGATTGGGACATTGACCATTCTTCACACTACAATTAACAGATCAAACAAAATAAAAAACAATGATTTAACATCCAAAGAAATGAATATGACAAACAAACTATACACTTGCAATGCACCTTTTCAGGCCCCTTCACAAGGAATGCATGTTCATCTTTGCAAGCCACAAGCATCCCGCTATTATCACCATCCTCAACAATCGATTCATCTTCCCCTGCCAAAATCTGTTTTTTTGCTTTTCCTCATTTACTTCTTCCAGCACTTTCTGATGAGGAAACTGTATTCAATGCAATAAAGAATACAGTAGATTATGATGGACAAAATTATGACAAACTGCATAATCACTTCAAGTGAGAACATGTAATTTGGAAACAGAATTGACAAAATCCAACTCAATAAGGTTACCTCATTATACTAGAGTCTTATCAACAATAAATCTTGTCCAATTTGGCTTTTTTTGGCAACTGATACAAATGATTCAATTAAAAGATAAACAGAGTTCAGTAGCTAATATACAAAAGATTCAGAAACATCAGCATAAGTGTTTTGATGAATCAAAATTAGCCATAATGCAAGATATTACAATTCTTCATTTTTACCAACATAGGATTTTTTGAAATTAGCAGATTTCGTTCTGATTGCACAAAGGATTCCAGAGCACAACTTGAGATTGCATTTGATAAGAGGCAACAGCAAACTCGATTTCGTTTTTTAAATTGGGTTTTTAAAAGAAGACAACTTCATGTTTTAAGAAAATGGGAAGAGAACATAACTTTGATAAATTATTTCATAAAGAAAAGCAGTGGAACTCTCTTACTCGCATGCAAGACCTTCTATTGTGGTGCTTCCTCCAAAATTTCATCCAGACTCACCCAGAACTCATACTGATCTGAGCACTAACCTTCCCATCAGACCCAAAAATTCTAGTGCCTACACAAAAGAAATATCAGACAGTATACCTGGATTAGCACCTCTTTTTCTAACCAAAGTTGCTTGTGATTAATTTTTTTGACTAGTTCTCTGATCCTTATTTCAGTGCATAAAATGCAAGTAAGATTTCTGCTGGCTTTAGTTGAAAAATATCGAGCATTGCTACGAGAGGACTACCTTCCTTTTCATTTTTCTTCTCATTCTTCACACTCCCCTTGTTTGCCAGATTCTTAAGCTCCACAGGCAACTTTCATACATCCAAGGGCACAGGTTGGTAAACCCTCTTCTTTGCAAATTCAAAAATCTTATTACTCAAATCAGCAAAAGTCCAAACAGACTTAACCCCGTCTGACGCTCTTAAGTGTCAAGACACTTCAAATATGTCACCACATCATATCTAATACATATACCAATTCCTTGCTAACACATAACATAAAAAAAATTCCGTTGGTAAAATAAAGAACTGGCATAGTTCTCCTCAACCACAAAGATGATAGAAAAATAGAGCTATGGTCACTTAAAAGAAAAGAATCTAAGTGTAATCATTCCCACACTTAACTGATAATCCTGCAACTTCCGTAGAATCCTCAAATCTGCAACCAGTTGCTTGATCCTCTTACCGATGGTATGACAGATTGGGTCCAGCTGCTGATAAACAATCTCATCAAATGACTTAAAAAGACCATTCTCAACGGTGAGGTCCTCCACGTTGACCTTAATTGTCTTACTCAACTCCTTCAAGCAAGCATCCACAGCTTTAATTATGGCCTTTTGTATCCTTCTCATGTGAGGGCAAGAGAGGAACCCTGACATCAATCACCTTGGGAGGTGAAACAGGAACTTTACTTGTAAGGGAGTAGGTGAGCCGGCTATATAAAGAAGCCATTTCAATTTCTAGGTCAATATGTTGCCAAGTTTCACTGCCAACACCTTCCATACACTAACTAAAACAACTTGTAAAAGAACACAAATGATTCACAAAATCCAGACACTTTGGTGAATTTTTTAGGTCCTACGGGCATCCACCTCCAAGACCAAACCCTCACCACTGCCAAAAAAAAATATTCTTTTTTTATCTTTCTACTTGAGTTTTTCATCAATTAATCACTACAAAAAGGAAAACCTTAGTCTAACTAATTTTAACCTTAAGTTTCATCCCACCTGCTTTGACAAAACTTGATTTCTTTCCTTCTACATTTAGCTCCTATACAATAACATTAGAATGGATTCTTCTGAAATCCTTTTGCATGGTCAATAGATAAAATAGATAACAAATACAATTAGTCAGTGATTTGAAAATCGGCAAACTGGTTTCTGAAACGTCTTTGCACGATTATTGAGTAGCAAACAAATTATATATAGTAACTTGCCTGTGTTCTTAATGATACCCAGAGGCGTTATTCAAAACTTAATGTTCATGCATCAGTTCGAGAGTTTCAAACTTTCTCGAGATCCAATCGTGTTTAAACCTTTCCATATCACATAAAATTGCAGCAAAATCTTGTGATTCCACTCAACTTGTCATGATAATTGGCTTTAAAAGAACAATGAACAATCTGATTTCAACTAAGTCTACACGTTCCATTTGGAGACATCTCATCTACTCCATTACAAACTTTTTATGAGTAAAATCTTCGTTCCAGTAAGTGGAAGACCCACAAGATGAAGGCACAGGGTTGAAACATACAGAAGCACAGCAGTCCAACTAGGCACCCGCATCTTATTTCAGATCCTAAAATGTCCATGAAAAATCAAAAGCATCAAAAACCATACAGAATAAGACCTCAAAAGATTCCAAAAAATGCAAGAGTAAAAACATGCTCTAGTCAAGTTCCTTAGGGTCTAAGAGTTCATTCACCTTGACTTTCGTGATTCTTCTCAGCAACAAGCTGACAGGTTTTTCTAAGATTGCAACCTGGATGTTACTCCAAGTGTCTGCTGTGGTAGGGAGTTGTGAAATGTTCTCGGCAATTTCCATGTCTTCAGGGAGCACAGAGCCAAAGACAGTATAAGCTTTTTTCCATTCGTCATGATTAGCAAGGCTTATAAAGAATTCAGGTCCTGAACCAATCCAAGCAACAGATCCTCCTCCTACAGAAGGACATGCTTCCTTGGGTATCTCTTTGAATGGGGTTCCTTGAGTCTCTAGAGTTCCTTGAATCAATGCAAACGGAGGGCCAAAAGGAGCCTGCAATGTTCACATGAAATTTCTATTACTAGTGCTGTAAGATGAGAAGAACGTGATGTCTTACTAATACTGCAGTCTAGCATCCCCTGTTGCGGAACAACAGCATAGTTTGCTACTAGGACTCTACCAACAAGGAACAAAGAGTCCCAGAGAGGCTCAGCCATTGTCCAAATGTACTGGATCGGACAAATCTTGCTGCCAATACAAGTGTGTGAACCAGTTCATTTTTATTTATCCTTCCATTTGTCTATCCATGCAATGGGTAGCAACAGTCTTCGTCAGGGGCAAATAAGCTAAGTACATCTTTTAGCGCCAGCAAAGGCACTCAAATGGACCCAATGGTATGAGAACCAGAACCACTCCCAGATTAAAAGGAAAACATTTGGAACTTTTGTAATCAAACAATAGGAGAACACAACAAAGAAAGAAATTATGATTTACATCAGCAATATGGTTGCCTTCTGAATCCCAAGAGCTTCCCCGGCCTTCTGCACGATAGAATTGGCAGCCAGCACAGTGGCGGCTGTCCAACAGTTCAAAGATATAGGCCACAGAGTGTGGAGCACAGTCAGGAAATAGCTGTAGCAATAAAGGATGGATTAGAACAGCAGAAAAGACTCACCATGCAGTCATACAAGGATTGAGTGTCCAGCACTTATACACCCAAGTTGTGAACCAACTGGAAAAGCTTAAAGTGAGAGAAATCAATTCACTTACTTTAACATGAAGGTTTCCATACTTTGTCTCCAATGCAATGATACCCTGTATGAAAGAAATAACAACAGAATGGAAGACTCTCAGCAGGAAAACTCATGCACCAAACATTTTTTTGATGTATAAACTCCACAAGTTTGCAGATGAAAGAGCAAGATACCACTTGCCCACATACCTCTCCTTTTCCAAAGATAAGCCCTGAGGTCCAAATAACTTTCTCACCAGAATCTTGCATTTCAGGGTTTAGTGGGTCCTTCTGCTTCTTTAGCCAGCACTAGGGCAAAAACAGGAAACAGAAAGGGGAGATAAGAGTAAGAAAAACAAGTCCTAACATCACTACTTGCCATATATACACTATACATAAAAAGTTTAACATGCGCTCATCATATAGGCCATTAAAAAAAGATTGAAAATCCAAAGTGTACACTAAGACAGGAGAACAATATTCTTTCATAGTCTCTTCCAGAAACCATTTTCTTAAATGACTGTCCTTGTCTTGATGGTAAGGATTGTGAACCAAATCACTCCCAAGAAAAGGGTTGTCAACCAAGTTCCAAGAAGTATTGTAAAGTTTAATGAATAAATGTAATCCGACCAATATATAAATAGATAATACTTCTCTTGGACAGCCACTGCAATCCATATCTTTGGCTATGTATATAAACTGGAAATTTACTTCCAATATTTTGTAAACGGTGGAAACTGTTGTCAGTTCACATTCTCAAACCTCAGATTATTAACTCCAAATAATTAGCATTAAAGAAAACGAAAATCAACTTACCTCACCGAACTTGGGCCCACATTTCTCCTTGTCGCCACAAAATACCCAAGAATCGCACAAGCAAGGACCATCCCCGCCACCACACATGGTCTTACAAGCCCGACAACACTCCGATGAAGAATTAAACTTAAAATCCGTACCCCATTTGACTGCAGCACCCCAGAGTTCTAAATTCTCTCTCCCATTACAGCACTCCAACTCTCTATCTTGAGTACGGATCCCCTTTTCTTCCCCCAGAGACCGGGAAGATAACGTAGTGGAAAGGGAGGAGGGTAAGGAGACCGGCCGAAAGGAAAACGATACAGCTAGATACACCAAAGAGCACGAAAGAACGCCGATGGAGAGGAGAGAGAGGTAAGCGCAGCGCCCAGTATCGGGCTCGTTCCGGTTTCGAGCCATTAGCTATGAGACTATGACAGTCGTGTGAATCTGAACTCCGGTTTCTTCGACCTCTCGATCTTTGCAGTTGGGTTGGGATCAGAAGCGTTGACTGCAGAGCAACAAGCGAATGCGCTGCACGGTTGAAACTTGGGGGTTTGGGCAGGTGCATACGAAGAAACTCATCACAACAAACCGACGACTTCAGGTACTATTTTTGTTTTTGTACGGTTCCAGTCCCTCCTCTTTGATTCCCCTCTGATGATCTGATCGGATCCGTTGAGTTCTTAATTTTGTGAGCAATAATTCTCAACCGGTATCCTTGCATGTTATTCTAATAAAAATTTGATTGATGCCAGCGAATAGCCAACTTCTTGTCTTTAATTATTTAAAGAGGGACCCTGCAGACTAATTTCTCAATCGTCTAGAGATGCTAAGAGAGAAAACAAGCCCGCCGGCGTCGTCTGCCCCCACCCAAGCAAGAGAAGATAGGCGAAGCTTCCCCCTTCCTCAGGCGACCAATCCACCGAGGGGAAAGAAGGGGATTCCCTTTCCAGTACGTTATCTTCCCCGACTCTTAGGGAAGAAAATGAGAATCGTACTCAAGATAGAGAGAGTTGGAGTGCCGTAATGGAATAAAGAATTTAGAGCTCTGGGTTCCCGCAGAAAAATGGGGTACTGATTTTTAAGTTCAATTCTTCTTACGGATTGTTGCCGGGCATGTAAGGCCATGTGTTGTAGCGAGGATGCCGACAGCCGCCAGGTTCTGCATGATACAAATATAAAGTTGTACGCAAAAGTGATAATGATGCAATCTGCAGAGATGAGACCATAGCTTCCCCCCATGGCCATAAAAAGAGTAAGATGTGATGGATGCTCAAAGAAGCAACAAAACCCAGACACATAACTCAAAATAAAACCATCCAAATCCTTAAAAAATGCAAGCCTTTCACACAACTGTATATTTACCCTCTACATGAGACATATAGACTGCAGGTGTTAAGTCCTGAAAAAAGAAGGGCAAAAAAGAATTGGAAGTGAAGTGCATTCAGCAAAAGATGAAAATTCTAATCAAGAGATTTTTCGCATGAAACTTAATAGCATATCCAAAAAATGGCTATGATACAAAAAGAGCAGACCATGAATCTGGTCGCTTTCAAACAACCATTAAAACTAATTTCACTGTAGTTCCTTGTTTATACGAGAACACCCTCTCAAGACTGGTTTGATCTAAAAAGAATATAAAGAACCACATAAATTACCTTCCAATGGAAAAGGAAAATGAGGACGAAATAAAAAATGACTAAGATATCCTTGGCAGGACCAAAATCTACTGGGAAGAAAGATCTTTTAGTGGCCCAGAAAGTCTCTAGAAACAAGGTGTCTAAGTTTGTTCTACAATAAAATCTGTCTACTTGAGAACTATCCCTAAAAGCAATTTACTATTACTCTTCTGCTTCATTATGATCTTTTTCTCCATCAACTAGAGTACAATCTGCCTTTTTTGCCCACGTCTTTGATCGACTTGCCCTAGATGCTTCAAACGGAAGCTTGGCACCTTCCCTGTGTCCGACATGACATGGCTTCTGTTCCTCAAGAGTTGCAAAGACCATTGGATTGGACACTAGCAACTTCTTCTCTTCACCACTTCCGCCTAAGCACAACAAAAGATGTAAGAAAGAATAAGACAAAATGGCAAAAGATGAATCTATTCCATTTCCAAAGTCACTATGCATAAGAGATGTAAAGGGCTACATATATAACATTCCCTACTGTGATATCTCATAACAATTTTATGAAAGAGCAATCAAAAAACAGTTTCAAACTAAAAAGAATTACAGACATTGTTGATTATGCACCAAATTTTCATTTTTGAGTTTTTATGTTGATACACTGATCGATTTAGTTTCCCTTAGATTATTTGAAATAAGATAAGAGAAAAGTATCCTACATGATCAACCATCCAAAAGGATTCTTATTTAGGTCCACCAGAAGAAAACCCAAGAACAACTCTAGGATAATTATGCTTAAAGTTCCATGGAAGAACTCAAGGCAACTTCCACCACTTCTCTGCATTTCACAACCACCCCAGCAAGCCATATAAGCTATCAAAGTCGGGAACATTCAAAGTAACATGGATCCTACAAGAAACCAAAATTCTTAACTGTAACAAGAAGATGGTTCATACTGCAAGCCATATAAGCTCCGAAAGAACTCGAGAACATTCAAAGTAATATGGATCATATAACAAACCAAAATTCTTAACTTTGCAATAGAAGATGGTTCATACTGCCATATGTAGCCATACCCTGGGATGGCCGAGTTTCTCAATAGTTGGCCAAGGTCAGAAGTCTGACTTGACATTCTTGTTCTCCATGACTTCTTGGAAATGGAGGGCATCTGGTCTACTGCTTTAGTAGGTTGTGCCAACTCAAGGGAAGAGAAATTTTTCCAACAGATTGATGAACTACACAGTTGATCTTGCTTGCTAGTGCCTCAAAACCTATATCAGTTCTTCACATGACTTGCTCATTTGCATTTATGGGGCTATGAGCTCTTTACAGATTACATATAAAAGGCAAAATCCAATACATAGGCATCTCAATACCACAAAATTTTCAAGTCATAAAGAATGATTTGTAAAAGATTTCTTATGCTAACTAGATTTTCCAAACTCAAATCTTGTTTTCCACCTAACAGGAGCTACTATTTTTTTTTAAATGGCTGATGGGTTTCATAAAGAAAATGAAAGAAATAAGAAGAAGCCTCTCATTAAAAACACAGAGAAATAAAAGAGAAGAAAAATACAGAAAACAGCCGCAAGCCTTTAAAATTACAAATTGAGGAGGAAAAGAAGAATAACTATGACCAGTAAAAGTTGATCAAGGGAAAATTTTATCCTAAGAGGAACTAGGACTCTGAAAGGTGGATCATTCCCTATTTTACTTCCAAGACACGCCTACCAGGATTAAAGCCATCCTCACACACTCTTTATCTACCTTTCTCCCGCTCCAGGGAAAAAACAACTAAGACCTACAAGAAACGGTGACAATCATCGCACTCCACATTTAGATAAAACAAAAAATTCCTGGCTCTGGATGAGACAGATATAAAGTGTACGCAAAGTGATCATTATGCAATCTCCAGAGATGACAGCATAGCTCCCACCAAGGCCATAAAAGAGTAAGATGTTATGGAAGGTCAAAAAACCAACAAAACCCAGATCCGTGACTAAAAATAAAACCATCCTAATCCTACAAAATAAAAACCTTTCACACCAATCTGTATATTTACTAGGAGTCAGTTTCTTTTGACCCCCTAGATGAGATTTATAGACTGAAGGAGTTAGTCTTGAAAAAATCTGAAAAAGGGCTAAACAGAATTTCCAGCAGTCACCAAGATTGGAAGTGAAGTGCATTGAGCAACAGTTGAAAATTCTAATCATGAAATTTTTGGCATGAAACCTATTAGCATACCCAAAAAATGACTAAGATACAAAAAGAGCAGACCATGAATCTGGCCTCTTTCAAAAAACCCTTACCTTAGTTCACCGAAGTTCCTCGTTTGCCTCATCCATGGATCCTTGTATATGGAAACACCCCCTCAAAACTGGTTTGATCTAAAAAGAATATAAAGAACCACATAACTTACTTTCCAATGGAAAAGGAAAATGAGGACAGACTCTCCAGTATAAAGAACAATGTAGAAACTAAACAAACAGAGCATAAAATAATCAGTTCAGTCAGATATTCATCAGGAAATCATCCCAAAAACAGTTGCCTCTTACATTATATCAAAAAAGACTCCATTACACTTCCCCACTCAACGAAGAAAGACAGAAATAATCATAAAAAACCTAGTTACCAAAACCAAACTAAGCAAGATTAAAGAAGCAACAACTCATTTGGAGGAGAAGGTGAATAAGGCTAAAAAGTCATTTGAAGAGGCTGGCTAAAAGCTGATGCAGCCAAGATTATTATAAAAGAATATTTTGTTATTTGATACAAATTTAAATTATTCTATTATCTAAATTTGTATAAACTTACTGTAAATCTTATATCAAACAAAATGACTGTATTAATTACCGAATATGTATGGTCGATAAATATATATTTTAATATTATTTATTATGTAGAAGTTTTGTTAATATTTTATAGTGCATTAATTTTATCGAAACTATTTATAAGTTTAATGATAGACTCTTAATTACCATTTTTATTGGCATTGTCTGACTCCATCTTCATTATCAGGGTCCTCAAAATCTGAGTTGACTCGACCATGTTTCAACTGCATCAAATAACTTTTCTCATGATTTAAAACCATACAGTTGATATGTAATGTGTATCAGGCAAATACATCTCAAATTTTAGGGGGAGCAGCCCCTAAAACCATCATGAAATTTGTAAATTAAGATCAATTCCAGAATTTCTCTAGACAACCCCTTTGTCCAGTCATCATAGACAATTGTTATGTTTAAACAGTTTAACAAAGCCAAGAAACAAGTTTAGCTAAAATGCCTTACATTTTACATTTTAAATTTCTAAAAAAGAACTTTTCTGAAAAGAAAATTTTATCCTGATTTTACCCACATTTTTGCCTCCACTCTATCAAACACTTCTCTCTCTTTTCTACAAGAAGCCCATCTCCTTTTTTCCTTATCCGTTTTTGTGTTTTCCATTTCCAAAGACACCATGCATTAGATGTAAAAAGGGCTATACATATATAACATTTCCTATGGTGATAGTCATTTGCATTTATGAGGCTATGAGCTCCTTACGGATGACATATAAAGGAAAAATCTAATACATAGACATCTCAATAGCTCAAAATTCCAAAGCCAAAAGAAATGATTTGTAAAAATTTCTTTATGCAAACTAGATTTTCCATACTCAAATCCCGTTTTCCTACTATTTTTTTTAAATGGCTGTTCGGTTTCATAAAGAAAGTGAAAGAAATAAGAAGAAGCCTTTCACTAAAAACATAGGGAAAGGGCTAAAAAGAATTTCAAGCAGTCAACAAGACTGGAAGTGAAGTGCATTCAGCGATAGATGAAAATTCTAATCATGAGATTTTTCATATAAAACCTATTAGCATATCCAAAAAATGAATAATACCCATACCCGCATATACAGATAGACCGGACCATAAATCTGGTCTCCTTCAAATAACCCTTACCTTATTTCCCTGAAGTTCCTGCTCTGCCTCATCCATGGGTCCTTGTATACAGAAACACCCTCTCAAGACTGGTGTGATCTAAAAAGAATATAAAGAACCACGTAAATTACCTTCCAATGGAAAAGGAAAACTAGGAAAGAATCTGCAGTATAAAGAACAATCGCAGAAACTTATTCCGATCGATCTTTCTCTCGTCATAAGCGGTCAGAGAACGATCGATCGGAATAAGTTGGCTCCATTCCAATCAGATTAGGGTTTGCCGTCTAGTGTGCCTCCGCAAGACGCAGCCGCGGAGAAAATGAAGAGGAAATCAGCTCGAAATGGGGGCGATGCTAACGCGAATTATTTGCAGAGAGTTTCTTAACGTGCGCGACGGAGAGTGAAGGAAAAAATTGGGCAAAAAGAATAGGTGGTGGGGGGGGAGCGTCGCAGTCACGCACGAGGACCCCACATGCCTCTACTATGACACGTGCCAAAGTACACATGAAAAAAATCTATTTACATCTGCACCATAAATAGGCCATACTTTCCAGCAAAAGTTTCCTGGAAACTGAAACCTATATTGCCAATAATACAATGTTATTAACGATCACAAAGAATTAATGACGAATTTTATGTTCTAAATATAAGAAAAGAATTTTCTTATCGGCTTGGAGGCCCATAGAAAATGAAGAAAAAGTCGAAGAAAAATAAAATTTCTCTGGTTTTGACACATGCGAAAAATGAAAAATAAAAAAAATTAATTATATTTATAAATTTTGATGATTAAAATTTGCTCTCTTATTCCTCTTTCTTTGATTATCTTTCCATATTCCATGATTTTATGAAGAAAATCCACTCCCAAAAATTGAAAAGGAATTAAGGGAAGCAAGACCTCCCATCTTCCTTAGCAAGGCCCATTGAAGAAAGAACAAAAAGGGAGTGGGGCCTTTTCTCTTCTTTCACCATGAGGGAGAAAGATTTTCTTCAATTCACTGTTTGAAATCAAGTAACAATAGTCTCCAAAAGAGTATAATACAATTTCTTACCCCCCTTCCACTCATGCAGACAAAATGAAAATATTAGCCTAGTAAAAATCATCAATCATTGACAAATAAAACTAAAACAAAACAGAATATTACACACCAGGTACTACCTCAGTCGCTAGGTTATCAAAAGTTCTTGCTCTGTTGCTAGAAAAAAGCATTCCATTACAAATATAAAACAATCTTGTGCACAGTTAACACCAGACTGGAAGAGTGAAACAATCACATATGCAAAGCAGTTTCAGACTTAGGACTGACAAGGGGACCAGGATTTCACTACCTAAATTAAGAATTTCCAGTTCAACTCTAGTCTCCCTCAAATTACATCAGAAGCTCTTACGGTCATGATGAAAATCTTATAGTGTCATACACTTCGAATTATATCAGAAACTTCTATATTCATTGAAAATTCTACTCTAAAGACCCTCTAACTGCATAAATATGGATTCGCGGAAACACCGGCACCTCCCTGCAATTAGTATCTTGACAGTGACAAGAAAAAACAGAAATATCTAATAAGTCAGATATATCCATCAAAAGTTCCCTTCCCTTTATGTAGCACCTTTTAGACCTGTATCAGTGAAGCAGAGGAGCAGATATTCCTTTCTTTCAGTAGAGTTCAGAAATGATGGTTTCAAAGGGCATCACATTAATTCTTCTGTAGATCTGATGGAAATTTCACAATGGGCCAATTTTTCTATTACTAACACTGCTTTGTTCTCATTCCAATTGTCTTTTTCCTTTTGAAGGACATCCCACACCCATCCTTCAGTTCACTTTGGTCTTACCAAAAACAAAAACAATAATTCAATCAGCCACATTACGAAAAAAAAACCCTTTCACTGTCGTTTCTATAGCAAACAACCTTGCGAGAAAAGGAACTTCACTTCACTTCAAGGCTAGTTATCCACCAGTGAGTTGTTTGTTACCTTTGATGTTCCTGTCATTTTCTTTTTTCTTCAGTATTAGCCTGTTCCTTGGGCTTGTTCACCTCTATTAAAAAAGGCTTCAACAACCATTTGAAAAATGTAGCTTCATCACCAATCAAATTATAGCAAGCCAATCCTAAATTCTAGAGAACCACTAGTCTCATGAGCTAAACCAAAACTTATGGCACAGGATTGGCATAAGAATAACGCAGCAGTACCTCAAAAACTAATTCCACTCAGGGGTTTAAGAAATCCAATGTTCAGCAGCCACACAAAGTCAACCTCCAAATGCTATTGGTCATATGACATTTTCAGGACATAAGAAAAGGCATGGTCCATGAAAATAAAAGCCAACATGAATTCTTGACTCCCAAGGGAAAGAGTAAACCTATAGGCTCCAGGATTTGTGAAACAAGTAAGTTGTGAAATCCCCATTTCCAAGAACCCCAAGCAATACTCAGATACAGAAAAACAAAGGAAATACTACCGATAATACTAAAATATTCCTAAAATGGCCTACCCTAGAGCCATAAATCAGATAACCAAACATGCACTATCTTGATGTACTTGAGACAAGACAAGAACAAATTAAGCTAGCGGGTAACTAAAAATATGATAAGCTTAAGAACATGCAAACTAGAAAGTGCAGAATGGACTTCCTAGTCGCAACATCTCGTATGTTCCACACTTTAAATCCTTCATCAAAAGAAAATGATAACTAAAAATATGATAATCTTAAGAACATGCAAACTAGAAAGTGCAGAATGGACTTCCTAGTCGCAACATCTCATATGCTCCACACTTTATATCCTTCATCAAAAGAAAATGATGCCCTGTTCACTTGCTCAAGTAAAGACAAAATTATTCTACACACATTTTTGTTAGTATCCATTAAGCTGTCTCCCCCTTAACAGGCTTAATGCAGTCTCAACAAGATTTGCCAATGAAAACTCCAGCCAATAAGCTATCATCAATAATCACCCAGAGGCAAAAAGCACTTCTAAGTTGCAGAGTCAGGATCTTCAACCACATCCATAATTAGCATGCAAAAGTGCGAATCAAATGGCACCACTCAGTATCTTATCCTGAGGGTAAAATGTATCTCATGTTCTCGTAACAAGAGACATAATAACAGAAACCTTCTTCCTTTACCAATATCACTTTGAAAACATCGATTTCCAGCCAGGAATTTTGTTCCCATAAAAACTTCCTTTTCATGTGGGATGGATATCCCACCCTTGGTAGCAGTATGATACTTAACCAGAAGAATTCACCCACACAATGTATCCAAAACTCAAACAACTTTAAATAAATGAATGCCCAGCAAGTTTCCTTGTCGCATTTGATAATAAAACTTAAACCAATACAGATCAGCCATACAAAATATCCAAAAAGCCTGTAGAAGTAATCTGAAGCATCTGAAGCTCCAAACTTACGTGACAATTGTCAAGCTTAAAAGAAATATTGAACTACTTTATCCAGCTGGTACACTTCTGTGACAATTGTGCATGCCATATACCATTGCCACAGATATTTCCTGTTATCTGGCTGTGAACCAGTAACTCAATGTCTTTTTACAGCTTAAAACCAAGACATAATGTCCCTTCTCTGGAAAAAACCATCAGGCCCTTAATCTTTGTAAAATTTGATCAAGCGAACTCAACTCCACTACTTCATTAGGAATAACAGGCTCTATATGTCTGCTTCCAGGCCCATAGACAAAAAAATTTCAAAGGCTTCAACAGTCCACAACCTACAGCAGCCTCTCCTTTGATGACGAATCTGTGCCATAAAGATAAATCTGTATGTAACCGATAACTCCGTATATGCTTGTCTTCTGACTGTCAGCTAAATCCAAAGCACTTACATTCATAAAAATAAACACCCAAAAATATCCAAAAACCAAGACAAGACAAAGCATAATTCCTCGAGCAATAGAATCAAGAAAAAAAAAAGAACTGAAATATAACTCTCACACCTCAATAGTATGATCCAGAGCTGCCACTGCCCAAGTACCCACCACCTAAACTACGACCAGAATAGACAGATGAGTATGAACCACCTCCGACCTGCAGAAGTCCTGCAAATTAGCATCACATGTAATAAATGAAAAAAAAGGGACCTTAGTCTCTAAAGCCTGGAAGCCATACATCAGGTTCACGTGACAGGTAATCACTTCCATAACTTGAGGAGTACATTCCACCAACATCACTGCTGCTTAGAGAACCTAAAGAAGAGATGATCAAAGGACGAGGGTAGCAAGTTCAGAAAACAAAACAGAGATTTCAAAAAGACCCCTACATGTTCAGGTGCAATAAACTATGTATTACCTCCATAGCCCGTGCCATGACGACTTCCATAGAGCGACTCCTGACCACTCATTGAACTCCTGCCACTACTGTAGCCTCCAAGATGAGATCTTCCAACCCTGCTAACACAATATCCAATGCAAAATGACATCATAGTTAAAGCAAACATTTATATAACCACATTTTTTTAAAGCTAGGTCAAACTGACCTGTCACCATAAGTATCTCCATACTGAGCACCACCAACTTCGTAATCTATGCGTGCTCTTGACTGGCGAGGATCAGCATATCGTGGGTCCTCATCCTTTTCAAGAAAAAAAAGTATTTTGACATGATTAAGAATACAGGGCTTAGCCATATCCATACCAAAAGAAATACCAGGATTATAACACAAACCAATACTGAGTAAGGGCGCTTGGATCCCGACACAGAATCATAATCACGACCACGACCTTCCCTGTAACTTGGAGCCCTTTCAAGTCTTCTTCCATAACCTTCATCAGCATACGGTCTCCTAGCAGCAGCACGAGATACAGTACGTGGAGCAACATCGGAGTAGGCAGAGCCACGCGAAGGATATTCATCTCTGTATGATGAACGTCTGTGAGCAGCAACCCTGGAACCATAGTCTGCAACAGCTCTGCTACTTCTAGGAGGAGGTAGTTCATCACGTCTACCATAGTCTCTCTTTGAACTGTTCCTGGGATATGGTGCAACTGCTCAAACAAAAAATAAGAAATCCTCATATCAAAACTGATCTGAATAAGATAATAAATAAGAAGACTAAATGCATAGAGCTAAAATCAAGAAAAAAAAAGTAGAGGAGAAGAGAAAATACCAGCGGATCTTCTGTCATAGGATCTTACAGGTGGTGGCAAGGGTCTCACTCTCTCAGCAGGTGCCATATATGGACGTCTATCCCTTGGTCCAACAGTTCTCTTGACCCCTCGTCCAGGGGGTGGAGGCCCCCTGGCAATTACTCCTCTAGGAACCCTGGGGAGCACTCTACGAGGTGGACCATGATTCCATGATACCCTACCACCTCGAAAAACTCCCCGTGTAGCCCTACGATCTCCTCTACCAAAATGCTTCCCTCTACCTCTCTGATGTGGCCTAGATAATCTACACCTAACTTTCACCTGCAGTACAGAGAACTATAGTAATGGATAATGTGCATACAGGAAATGAAAATATACAAGTTTTCTTTTTAAAAAAATAAAAAAGATAACACAACTCACAATTGCATTTGTAACAAAATAAAAATAAAAACAAAGACAAAAATATTAGGAATTGGCATTAAACCTTATTATCTCCTTCACCAAGATCCGCATTGTTAATGGATTCAGCACACTTCACTGCAGCATCATGAGTATCAAAAGTTATAAACCCAAAATCTTTTCTCTTTGCAGATGGCATGTTACGAGCAAGCTCAATCTTTTCAATTTCGCCATATTTCTTAATACACTCTCTCACACGATCTTCATCCCATGATGCAGGCAGACCATCTATAAACACCGTCTTAACCTGTTGAAAAATAAAAATAAAAAATTATATTATATATGGCCTTGACTGTCATAAAAAAGAAGACAAATCATACAATTCATGTCATGGATGTCAATTGACATATAAAACAGATTATAGAATCATAAAAGATCTAAACAACTGAAAGTAGTTCTGCTGTAACCACTTTTTGAACTGAACTCAGTCAGAATACCTGTGCCATGATTTCATCATCAGGCTCAATAAAAGAGTCTGCAAAAGAAACCTTTGCATTCCTATCAACACCAAACAAAACATCCCTCCTCTGCAAGCGCTTGAAAGCCTCCATAGCATCTAAACGATTGGAGAACTCCAGGAAGGCAAAACCACGATTCATTCCCTCTTTGTTGCTGTCTTCAACCAACGTCAAATCCTCAAACTGTTCAATTCCATAATGTTTCAACTTCTCTTTCAACTGAGAGAATGTTTACTTCACATAGTCAGGAGATAAGGGCCCAGATATCCAACCTTAAATAAACCAACAGATAAGATGATAATCCAATTTACTTACAGCTTCTTTTGTCCATGTTTTGCATATATTTCCAAGGAAGAGGGTGTCACTGTCCTGACTTGGGGAAACACCGCACTGTTTCCCATTGATCTAGCATCCAAATTTCAAATTGAATAAAAACATATATATTTTCAATCGTTTAAAAGGAATAGCAGAAAAAAGGAAGTTCCAAAAAGTACCACGGGATTCTTAAGCTCCGAGACAGCCCGCTTTGCTTGTTCTACTGTAGCAAAACGTAAAAAAGCAAAGCCTTTATTCTTCTTAGTCTGTGGATTCATCATGAGTCTTACTTCAACAATCTCACCTACTACACTAAATACTTTCTCGAGGTCTTCATCTGTTACATCTTTGTCCAATCCTCCAACAAATACTTCAAATTCTTTCCTCTTTCTCCTCTCCTTGAAAACTTCATGATGGTCCTCTTGCTCAATAATATCATCATGTTCCTCTTCTCCATGTTCAACCTCCTCTTCTTCAACTTCCTCCTCACCACCATCTTCTTCCATCTCTTCATCAGCAAAATCAGCTTCTTCTTCCTCCTCAATGATATCGCCCTCCTCAGCGTCTTCTTCCACCTCATCCACCTCCTCTTCAACAACTTCATGCTCAACATCCTTTTCGTCATACTCTACTACTATATCTTCTTCAGGTTCATACTCAGGCTCATCCTCAAGATCAAGCTTTTCACATTTATCGTCTTCCACAAATGCACCCTTCATCTCCTCCTCTGCCAGGACAAAAGGGTAAATGCTTTTTGCACTACTTGTCAAGAAGAAAGTCTCCAATAGAATCATAACCAACTCCAAATCCAGTTACCGGTAACAAAAATATCCATAAAATTAAAGATGAGAATCTGTCGCCTATCCTACCCACAGTCGTGGTAATAAATATGCTCTATTGTTGATTTTCATTAAATACCTAGTAAATATAAGCGGACGGCAATAACGAGAATAGACGAAGCACAATTTAAGCACACTCCTAAATTAGATGAACGGAAACATGCAACTTAAGTATACAACAGAATAGTAATAGCTTCAGAATGAACGATAGCAAGGAACTAAGTTCTACACTAGAGAATTTGACCACCGTAAAACAATGGCGAGGCTCTCGAAATAAAGAGCGAAGTGCACTTATACCGCCATCCTAATTCCATTATCATTTTCTTTGGCTACAAAAGATAAAGGGATGCAAATCTGCGAAAAGGATACCACAAGCGCCTAAGGCTAAGTTTCAAGGGCATTTCAAATATTCATCGTACAACGATTTTCCTACAAATGAAAAAATCTCACAGCAAAATTGCCAACAATTTTCTACAGATAACACGAAAAAAACTTCACAAACCACTTCAAATCAGACAAGTTTCAAAGAATTAAGCATTAAACCAACCTTTAACAGTAACAGAACCATTGGTCTCAGTTTTCCGTTCGCCTCCCGTTTCAGAAGGCCTCTGCAACAATTTCTCCTCAACGACCCGCTCTACCTTCACCGTTTCTTTCACCTCAATCACCGGAGCCGCAACTTCTTCAACTTTCACCGGCTCTTCTTGAACGACCGGCTGATTCTTAGGTTTCTGGGCCGATTTGACAGCTCCTGCCGCGTTCCTTTTCTGGCCAGCCGCAGCAGCCCCTTTCTTCGCCGATCGAGGTGGCATCTCTAGGTTGCAGCTAGAGACTTCGGAAGCTCAGTCAGGTCAAATGAAAAAAAGTGAAAATGTAAAACGGCTAAACGTCGAGGACAAACCCTAGAAGTATAAAAGTTACAAGCGAGGAAGCAAAACAATAGAAACCCTAGATGCCGAGAATAGAGATAGATAACAGCCCGCAGGGACACCTCCGCCTTCTGTGGTTACTAGCGAGAGGTCATTTTATAAATAGGGGCAAATCTAACGACTCGGCCGACTCGGATAGGATTTGGAATCGGGGGAATGGGGTCAAGGTGGTTTTGGCTGACTTAGAAGCTAAGAATCCTTAGATACTTAAAAGGATTACCTCAAAAATATTTATTTTTTAAACCTCACAATCATCTAAAGTAGAAGTTTTTTTAGATGCTGACTACTTTGGTCCAAGCTTGAAAAAAAGTCCATTGTCAGGTATTGTATATTTGTTGGGGGAAACTTGGTGAACTGGAAAAATAAGAAACAAAATGTGGTAACTCGCTTTAGTGCAAAAATTAGGTATAGAGCTATGATTCATACAGTAAGTGAGTTAAAGTGGATGATATCAATTATTTACAAATTGAACCTGAAGATTGATGCACCTAGGATGATGTATTATGACAATCAAGTTGTTAACTTTATTTCGAGTAACCTAGTATTTCATGAGCAAGCCAAAAGGAAGTAGATAGTTACATTGTTCGAGATGTGGTGATGCAAAAAGAAGTTTTCCCTCCCTTTGTTCAATTAGGTGATCAGATTGGTGATGTCTTCATTAAAGCATTGGGTCAATCGTGAATTCAAAAAAGTGAGGACACTTTGAATATGATATAATGGGCACTTTGATCATTTTTCCACAGAGTACATGTATCGGTGAGGACACTAGAAGAGTCAACATGTTGTACTAGTGTATGGTTCAATTCTCATTGAAGTTGTGGAGATATTAGGGTTTATGTGTATACGGGGTAAAGATGTTATTTTATCTCTAATCACTTAAGTTAATAAAACTCTAATGGGGATCGTGAGCCTCCTCATCCGGAACATTCTACACTCTTCTCTCAAAGCCTCTCCTTCTCTCCTTTTCACTCCCGCCAAACTCTCTATTACTTACAATTTTACAGTTTTGAATATGAAACAACTGATGGTAGCACTTGATATGCTGAATGTATTATGTTAAACCATCCCCCGCTTTTGAATGTTTGTGAAGAGCTAAAACTGAAGAATCAATATCTTGAGGGACCAAAGTAATATCATCAACTACATACTATAACAATGTTAATTTGCATTCAAATATGCATAAGCCACCATGTAGTTGAAATAAAAACTAAATATTTTTGGACATATATGAACCATCCCACCTAAGGTTACATGCCGAAAAGAAATTAAAATGCAAGAACCAATTTTAATAATGAAAACAGGCAACAAAATGAAACCTGAAAATTTCTACTTAAGACTAACAACTTCCTTACCTACTAGAAAGGAACAATTTAAACGTGATTGGGTTCGTTTTTATTTTTATTTTTTGTCGATATCATTTTTGCACCAATTACACATATCTATTCCCAAAAATGATCACACTCTAAACCATCGACCGTCATTCCCCCGTTTCCTCAAACATAATGGGGACAACAAAACTGATTTTTCAGCATGTCAAAAAGCATCAAGTGTGGCAGAATTCACTTGCCAAAATCTATATTAAATTTATGAAATCATCCTTTAAGCTTTCAAGTGGTTTTAGAAATTTAAACATGTATTACAAGTGCTAACAAATTTTATAACTCAAAATTAAGGAGCAAAATTTGTAAAACGATGCCTAGCTGAGAATATATCATTAGAATCTACACACTACTTCCCATGGAACCTTGAACCATCTCAAAGTAATTCAAATTGTTACCAATTCGATGAAAACATTTCCAGAAAAGAATGATGATAGATGTACTAGATCATAGAGGAATCCATATGACATGCAATCTGTATAATTTGAATAAGAAAAACACGAGCATGTAAGTCCTCTAAATTTGTAGGTTAGAGAAGAAAAGAAAAGGATCTACAACTATAAACAAGAAAAAACCAAGTGCCCACATAGAAGGCTCGTTTTAGTTTCTAATATATGAAATCAAGAGGAATGTCAACTATAATTTCAACCTAACTTAAAAAATAGGAACCCTCTCTCAAGGAAATCTAATGGGAAAAATATTAGAACCAAAGAAAAACCAACAAATGGGGGGAAGAGAGAAGGATTTATGAATAGGAGTTACCAATTTTCTTAAATCTCTCATGTTCTTTCTCCTCCTTTCACTTCGATAGGTCTCTTCTTCTTTGTATACGTCACATGGCTCTCCTTGTACTCTTGTTGGGTGGTCCTTTAAGAAAAATGAAAGGGTTCAAGTCATGCTTACATTGTATTTCCTCTCTTCTTTTCTTATTTTGCTTTATTATCAACATCTCCATCTGTTGTGTCCTATTCGAAGTAATATCCCTAGTATTTAAACTTTCTAACAAAGAGGTGGCTTTCATAATGTCTAAGGTGAGTCTCATGAAGAATATCTCACAAATGGAAACAAATCTCGGAGTCTCCTACTAGTTTCATAAAGTCTAAGGTTAGTCTCATGAAGAACATCTCACCAATGGAAACAACTCTTGAAGTCTTCTACTTGAAGCATGTGAAGGAGTTAATTTAGTTAAAAACTCTTGTTTCACTTTCCTATTTTAGATTACTTCTTACTTTTTATTTAGTTTAGCAAGTTTTCTTTGGTTGTAGCCAAGTGATTAGGATGTTAAGTTAGAATGTAATTAGAAAAGTTAAATATTTATATGAATGAGTGTGGATGGGGTTAGAGGACACTTCTATCAAAGAAGAAGAAGATGAACAAGAAATAATTGAGACTCGTTCTTTTCTCTCTATAATTTGCCTCCTTGTCAGTTCTTCTCTATTTTCGTTGATGGTTTAAAATTACATATATAATTTTGGCCTATGTAGTTTTTCTTCCATTGATTGTCACCATTTCTCCTTGGTTTAATCTTTGGTCTTCATTAATCTTCGAGTCTCGTCTCCTTTGAAGCTTGTTTTACACTATGTATCTCCAATCTCTAGTTTCTCTTTTGTCTTTGCATTATATATAGATATAGAGTTTCCAAGTTTCTCATAATAAAACTTCCATTGTGGTGATAAGAGATCCAAACAAGTCAACTATAATAGTTCTAACCTTTTTCAATCTTCTTCTATCATTTGTCAATTTCTCCTTGGTTTAATCTTTGGTCTTCATTAGTCTGCTAGTCTTTGGTCTCATCTCCTTTGAAGCTTGTTTTACACTATGTATCTCTAAATCTCTGGTTTCTCTTTTGTGTCTGTAATGTATTTACATATGGAGTTTCCAAGTTTATCATAATAAAACTTCCATTGTTGTAATTGGAGATCCAAACAAGACAACCATAATAGTTCTGGCCTTGTAGTTTTACTTCCATCGTTTGTCATAATTTCTCTATGGTTTAATCTTTGTTCTTCATTAATATTCTAGTCTTTAGTCTCGTATCCTTTGAAGTTTGTTTTACGCTATGTATCTCCAAGTGATTTCTCTTTTGTGACTATAGTGTATTTACATTTATACTTTCCAAGTTTATTATAATGAAACTTCCATTGTTGTGATTGGAGATCAACAAGTCACCATTGTTTCATTGTAGCACTAACAACCCTTCTACAATGTTATTATGTCTATCAGTCCCTCAAAAGAATCCAACTCAGACAAGCTCGTAGCACTAAGAGTCATTCTATAGTGTTATGTCTAACAGTCCCTAAAAAAGTCCAACTCTAACAAGCTCGTAGCACTAAGAGCAATTCTGTAGTGACAATCCCCCAAAAGAGTTCAACTCTGACAAGCAAATTTAATTGGCAACTCTCATCCATGTTTTGTCTCCTCTACCAAAAAAATTGAACAATATTTGAGTTTGTCTACTTTGATTGTTTTAGTTATCTTTGTAGGGATTGACTACTTGTAATTGAGTTTTCACTTTTTTGTCTTGTTGTTGTTGGCTTATTGATTAAAGTTATGGTGTACCTTCAACAATGGTAGAGCACTCAAAAGAATTGAGTTGTGCTAGGAGTTATAAGTGATTTTGTCCGTTCAAGATTTTATTCTACATGATGTTGGACATTATATCTATTTGTTTGTCATAGTAGTCATTAGGAATTTTCTTAAATTCAGTTGCTTTGAGTTGGGTTATTTCCTTGTTGCTTTGGTGCAATGAGAACCAAAACTTTCTTATTTGTTTTGTCCATGTTGGTGCTCTGGTTTGTCACTTTTGTATTCATTGTATTTAGATAGTCTTTTCCCCCTCACTAGCTTTCCCAATTTGAAAGTCCAATATTAATAAAATTGAACTGGCGATTAAATCAGTAAGATAGCTATTTGTTCTAACCAAGGTAGAATAGGTTCAATCATAGGTTAGACCAAAGTAGGATGCTACCATTAGATTTATCATATATCTTTTATTTCATTAACTTTTCTACAATCCAATAGATTGGAAGTTGTTGTGATGTCTTACATGCAAGTGTTTGGTCTCCACTTTAAATTCTCTCTCCAACAAAAAGTTCTCTAGTCTCTTACATTGATTATTACACTAGACCTCATTCAATATTACTCACCTAGAGAGAGTTATGCTTTGAGAGGCTTGAGCTATGTTGGATTGTAGACTTATGCTACGAGTGACTTAAAGTTGTGCTAATTAGAGAGACTAATGCAATGAGAGGAGAGAGTTGCCTTTTGAGATACTCAAATTTAGCTAGATTGGAGAGGGTTGTGTTGGATTTAAAAGAGTTGTGTTGTGAGAGATATGAGCTATGCTAGATTGGAGAGAATCATGCTATAAGAGGTTTGAGTTGTATTGCATTATAAATAATTGTGTTGTGAGAGTCTAGAGCTATATTGGGTATGAATAGATGTACTATGAGAAGCTCAAATTCTAATAGTTTGATCTACCTGTAACTCTATATATGTTATATAGTGGGTGTACACATTTTTATGATTTTTGCATATTTACAGGTTTAAGCAATTATCTTTATTATTTCATCCCTTTTAAAATTCAATAAACTGGTGAATATCTAATAGATGGAATAAGAAATAAATTATTAGAATGGTTTATTAAACAAAATTTCCATTTTATTTTATAGATAGTTTACACCTACGGGTAGCATCGAGTCGAGCTGAGCTCGCACTTGCCTATTTTAACCTAGACTTGATCCCAGCCTCGAGCCTAAAATTTTAATTGAGTTTAAGCCCAATAATTTTAACCGAGTTCGAGTTCGAGTTCAACCTACATTTAAAACTTTGCAAAAAATACATGTCAAATAAATTATATCTAAAATTATGCATACATTTTACATAAAATTGGGCATGACCTCTACCTAAAATTGGGCATAACCTATGTACATAATACCTGCATAAAATTGTCTATACACTCTACATAAAATTATTCATAAACACTGCATAATATTATGCATATACTTTATACAATAACCAAATATAAAAAATTAAATAAAATATCGATATCAATTTGCAATCACCCAAATAAAAACTATAAATCCAGTATAAATTTATAAACTCTAGCTCTTTCACTTTATTGTAGAAACCAATATACTTTGCATGAGCAAAATCTCCACCTATAACAAAAACCAAAAGAGTAAAACTTATTATTGTTTGATAAAAAAAAATACTCTTCCACTACTAGTTACTTAATGTAGTGAAAAATATTAAAATTACCATAATTAGAAAAAGATGAAAAATCAAGAAACTGGTAGCATTATCTTCAAAATCTTCTTCTTAGGCAGTAATCATCAAACAAAAATTTAATAATAAAACTAAAAAACTTACTCAAAAATATCATAATAAATAATTATTCAAAAGTAGTTCACCTTTTGATTTTTCTTGATACCATGAAGAGCCCGAACTCAATTACCACCACAAATCAAAGCTTGAATTGTATTTTGTGCCAAGGAAGAACTATATGGGTCTATTATTCTACCACCAGCACTAAAGGTAGACTTTGAAGCTACTGTTGATATAAGAATTACAAGGATGTATGTTGTCTTCTTAGATAATACCCGAAATTTCAAATTATTCACTTTTCTCCATTCCAAAACATCAAAATCATATTGTGATTTTCCTCTCAAATATACACACCTTCTTCAAGATAATTTTCCAATTATGACTTTGGTAAATTCACTACTTCCACTTGTTTCACATAAGTTATTAACTTTAACGAACCTGAACTTGATAAAGAATGTGATCTACGACTTGTGGAAACACTCATAGAGCTAGTACTTGAACCAATCCGTTCATTATAAATCTCCACATTATATATGGATATATATTCATTATAAATCTCACATGAGGTCTGTCGAATTAAGTTTATAGTCATTGTAACTTCCTACTCATAATATATCTTTGGAAAAAAATTTCAATCAATCTTAATTTGACCATTGGATCCAAAAATGAAGCAACAACTATTAACAAATTGCATTCACCCCAGTATTTCTCAAATTTCCCTTTCATTCTACTAACTGATAGAGATAGAGATAAAGATAGTGATAGATACAACTAGAGATTGAATTAGAGATATACTCAAATTGTGGACTTCTAATCATTTACTATCTCTGTTGTAACTCTATAAATAGTGTACACTTAATCAATAATAATCATGAAAATATTATTCTTCATTCCTATATTTTACATGGTATCAGAGCTCTCGATCGATTAATCAGAACTAGATTGTCGTCGCTAGAAATACTTATTGGAAGCAGCCTCCGTCCTCGCCCATACCTTATACTTTTCTCTTCCCCTTCTCCGTACAAGCTTGCCGGAGATATTCTTTTTTTTTTACAAAAAGCCATGCCGAAAATCACCCTCGTCCTCGCCATACGTCTCGTCAGTGTCAATCAAAAAAAAATATTTGAGCCTTCACAGTAAAGGAGTCCCGTCACCGCACCAACACCACCTCTCTCTCTCTCTCTCTCCCCCTCCTTTGCCGCCCGTGGTCGGTAACTCCCACAGCCTCGTCTCGTAAACTTGCCCTCACCTCATAGTACCCCAGTCAGAGCAGCTGCTTCGAATCCTCTCCCGTCGTCGTCGCCTCGATACCATCGCTTGCCACCTTCAACCACTGTAAAATCCTCTGGCCACCGCCCTCACCGTTGCCGCACAAGAAACCCCCACCCCCGAATACTTAAGTTGAAGGGGAAAATTATTTTCCCCTCGACGCGCCATCCCTCACAGTGTGCGAACTCGCATGTGAGACAAATAATTTTTTATTTATTTAAAAAAATTTACACCAACCAATGTCCTAATGAAAATATTTTCATTTGTAGAATAAAAATTCAAAACTTCTTTTACCCTATATACCTCACTAAGGTACAAATTAGAAGTAGGGTAGTCACTCCCAAAAATTATATTAGTAACTACATTAAAAACTTCTAGAATCCCACACACCATTTCAACCTTTTCCCATTCATCAAAAGTTGTCAAACAATCATAAGTTGGTTCTCTATCTTGAAATCTAGGGAATGTATCTTTGAATTTTAATGCAGAAGACAACATGTCATAAGTGGAGTTCCAATGAGTTGGACAATCAATAACCAAACTTTTTTCACCTAGTTGTAGTTGTGGCACAATTTCATAAAAAAAATGCAAAGTCTAACCTCAAACAGATTTATGAATTTGACACTCTCACGCACATTCTCAATGATATCCTTAATTTGAACAAGATCATCTTGGACTAATAAGTTCATAATATGAGCACAACAACGCACGTAATATTACTTTCTTCCACAAACTAATTTCCTATTTCTTCAAATATCAACTTTCAAAACTCTACAAATATCTTTATATATAGCATTATCAACTGAAATACTAAATACTTTATTGTTTATTTTCCAATCTTGCAAACACTTGTAAATAGCATATGTTATGTCAACACTATGACGAGGAGGAACATGCACAAAACTCAAGACTTGTTTTTGTAACTTCCAATTACTATTAATAAAATTCTCACTAATAACTATGTATTCAATCTTTTGATTATGGGACTTTTATAGATTTGTGGTAAGACTAATCTTGTTAATCTCTTTTAACAAAGTTTTCAATATTTTTTTTTAGCTTGGTACACCTCCATACACACCTTCGTAATGATCTTATAGGATATTTTTTTCATAATTCACATTTGTCATGTTGATTACAAAATTAAATCCATCCTCTTCTACTATCATGAATGGATGTTCATGCTTAAGAATCCAATGAGCAATGAGTACTCTCATTCTAGCTTGAACATATTTGTCTCCAAAGACCATAAAGGAAGATCAGATGGACTCTGATCAACATTAGACCCCACTGGTTGAAAGTTCATGGTTTTTTGTTTTCTCATTGCTACTTTTCTACTGAGACAATGTTTCAAATGTCGACTCATATGTGTGGCCATTCCACTATTAATAATACTCAAATTGGTTTTACAATGAATACATTGAGCCTTTTTATTCCATTTATAAGTGAGACTTCTTTGAACTTCAACCATACATGAGACCGTTTTTGTCTTTTTGAACTCTGGATAGAGTCACATTCTTCCTCATTTAGGGTACCTTCATTTAGGTTCACTTCTATTACATTAGTAGTTCTAATGAGATATGACTCTAGTGGAGTTGAGTCATTATCTAAGTTTACACTAGAACTAGTGTTAACTAGTGATGTCAATTGAGCAGGAGGTGTTGACTTTCTTACTTCTACAAAATAAATAAATAAATAAAATCCAAACAACCAAGATAATTAAAAAAAAAAGATTAACAAATAAATGTAGACACATAGATGCGTGAGGAGATAGAAACAGTTTCTATGATGTAAGGGGTTCATAATGGGATTCATATGACTATGGCGTTCTTAAGGGGTTGGTTCGAGCTCGAGCCAAGTAAAATCACATATGGTTAGTTGCAATATCAAGGAACTTTCTGTATTTTGGAGTTTCTAACTTTACTTTACCTATTTCAACAATGAATAATTGTAGCAAAACACCCAAAATATTTGTTGTAGTAGATAAGTTTTGTTATCTTTTAATTCTTATGTTGATATGAAACTTATTTCTCAAGTTTGATCAAAAGTTAAAGAACACATATGATCATCTACTTTTCAGTAGGTTTTGCTTATACCTACTCTTTCATCCAACCTGTAATTTGTTATAACTACACTTTGGTTATGAACATGAACATGGCATAACAAAATATTGATATAAGCAGAACCTTTTGTTGAACTTGAACTTGCTGCTAATTTCATATTGATATTGTTGTTACTAATTTGGACTGAAATCTATAACTTTTAGCTTAATTTTGTACTCCTTTAGTGGAACTCTCTACTGTTGGGACTAGTGCAATCTTCTAAGTACTTCTTTAGTGGGAGTCTCTACTATTTTGTATTCCTGAGACAACTTTGATATCAAAACTCATATTTGTTTTTCCTGAAGCAATAGATTTCCTAGCAGTATGCTTCAAGTGTTTCATGAACACTTATTCTTTTAAAACTAATTTCTCATTTCTTTATGCAGAAGTCCTCTCTTGAGTATCTATGCTGACATGTCTGTATGAATCATGTAAGGTATAAAATAATTCTATACATACCTAAAAGAATGATAATAATTCACAAAAATAGAACTCTAAAACCACAATTAAAACTAAAAAATGTAATAATTCACAAAAAAAGGGGTGGGATGATCTGACCTGCGGGGTGCGCATTTGCCTTCCTTTAGTCACTACGACTTGGTTTCAATAGGCTTTGCTCACCTCTAGCTCTGGTGTGCAAAGCACCTCTGATCTCCACTCTAATGGCCTCAAGCACCTCTAGTCTCCGCTCTAATGGCCGCAAGCACCTCTAGCCAAGAGAGAGAAAGGGGACAGAGGGGAAACGTGAGCTTCCTTTTGTTCCATAACTTTTCAACAGGCTCCGCTCACCTCTGTAATTTGTTCCTCAGCTACAAAAAAATGATTGACGACGAAGAACGAAGAGATTGAGGAAGAAATAGTAGAAATAGAAGATAAAATCGAATAAAAACAAAAAACTTATCTAAAAGGATCAGATTGTAGACATCTTCTTTCTCTATTTAGGCTTGGGAAAGATTCAACTGAGGGAAATTCACATTGTTAATAGTGACTTCCTTTCAATTTTCGTCTAATTTTGTCGAGCCTCAAATCCCTGATTCGCTGACTCCCCAAAATCGAAGCCCAAAGACAGAAAGTTCAAGAGAGGAACGCTAGCCGAAATTGCTCGTTAAGTAATGAGTCAGCTCACGAGCCGCTAAACTGAACCATGGTTCGCTCAAGCTCAACTTATTTACTTAAACAAACCCCAACTTCATCTCAAATTCGGTTCAAGTTCAGGATTTATCGAGCTGAATCGAGTCGAGATTGAGCTGAACTCGAGTTGTTCACCAACCGGCTCAGTTTGTTGCCACCCCTATTTACACCCTTGAAGGAAATGGGGAGCTCTCCTTCCTTTTCTTACTAATGGTGGGAGATTTCCCCTTTAATCTTATACAAGATGGAGCCTACAAGTGAGGCCTTCTATTCTTTAAAAAATAATTATTTTTATAAAGTTAATAAGCATTTTTTGTTTTACCCTTAAATTAATTGATTATGTTAGCCATATTTTAGAAACTAAAAAAAAGATAATAATTATTATGTTATAAAATATCTATTACATATGTATTATATGAATTATATAAGAATACAATATATAAAAAATAAATTCCTGTACTAACCTAATATAGCTTTATAATATAATCTAGTAGGAATTTTTATAATTTTTAAAATTAAAAATAATATAATTTATTTATATAAAATAGTTAAATGCTTTAGAACATAATTTAATTTTAAAATAAAAATTACTCATTATGTATTACATATTAGGTCAAGAAATAAAGAGAAATATAGAGAGAAGGGGTGGGATGGGGAGAGAAAACTTACTAAAGAATCAGTACTACATTATAACCTATAAGGTTATATACCAAATAATTTTAATTTTTAAGTAAGCAATATAATAGAGAGAGAGACCGGCTTGTTGTTAGCAATGATAGGAAAAGAAGATTTATTAACTAAAGACAACATGTATCATACTCATGGCTACCTGCAAACCTCTCTAACAGTATCCTACAGCCAGGAGAAGCACATGCAAGCACAAATGTATGATCAATTGCCAAAGCAAGTTAGACACTCAACCATCAAAACGAACAACAAAGGTAGGAACACCATTCACAAGTCTACCACCCAGAAACATGGGAGAAGATACAAACCCATAAGTAATAACACAGTTCAGAATGCTAAAGTAAAGTTTTAAGCTTCAGCTGTTTGAAATCAAAGTTTCAGTTTCGTTAATAACAGACTCAGCTTCATCAATCTCTGGTCCTTGCTGATTGGATTCCTTCAGTTCTTCCTGCAATGGAATGACAACAATGTCAAGGGTCAACCTACAGGAAATTTACATGTAATCTCAGGGATTAGTACAAACCAATGTTCCTTTTAGATCTATTAGAGATGCTTCCAGACGTTTGCTGCAGTCGGGAATCATCATTCTTGACTCTGCCAAAACGTTCTCCTTTTCCAATAGAAGTTAATAATGTCAGCAGTAGGAATTTTTTCACAAGAACAGCATAAATCTCCAACCCAATAAGTTTCTAGTTTTATTAAGCACAACAGAGGCTTGTATTTTTTTACTTCATGATCTGGAGCATTCTGGAGAACAATCACGACAACCAGGTTATATAATTGCTGCACTTTCTCAATAAAAGAAATGTATCCCTCTTAAGACATACTGACTGCTCCAAATTTATAATTTTCAGACAAGTGAAAACTGGAAAACAGTGAAGGCACAAAATTATGGGAACCTTCTAGGCAAAATGAAACAAGGTCCAGAGATCTTAAAATTTGATAAATGCAGTAAGATCTTTTCTTTTTTTATAACAGCAGAAAAAAATGCAGTTAGATCTCAAAAAACAGATAAATGCACTATGAATCTCATTACATTAGAAAGCTAAAGGTATCCCTTTAACTGAAAGCATAAATACCACATAGTGGATTCCTAAAAGGATGAAACTTACCAATAGGAACATAGCTTAGATTCAATAACAATGAACCAGTGGAGACAAATTGATGCAAACCTGTTGCTTAAGATCATAAGGATCAGCTCCTTTCTCCTTCATATTTGCAGTTTTTGCAGCTTCATTCTCAACTTCTTTTTGATAGGACTGGAGCTCTTTAAGTATGCGTTTGCAAGAACCTGTTTTGATTTTCAGATTTCTTATGGTTGCCATACTAATCTGCATGAAAGAATTGAGTAATCATCATAACTTTGTACCTGGAGGGAAATCCCACTGTGAACCAATCTCCTATATCTAACAGATAAAATTTGAATGAAATTTCATCCATTGGGAGCATTTATAGAGCAACATATTCACCTAAAAGAGTACATGAGGAATTTGTGCAATATTCTCATGCTTATACTCTGAAATGTTTGAACGAGATTTCAAACTTGTCCTTTTATAATCGCTTATTGATGAAACTTACCATAGTTACTCCCTCATTTGGAAGTGCTTCCTGAGATTGCAAGGTCCCCCCAAAGAAAGGACAACAGAAATACATATTATACATATCTCTCAGGGCAACCCCTGAATAATCACTAGGTAAAATCAAATTGATAAAGAGATACTTGTGCGACTAGGCGTTTGAACTCTTGAATCTTGTACAGAAAGATGTAAAATATATGGTATCTACCAAAATAAGAAATTTCTGAAATATGGAGACTCTCCTAAATGTGAACAGCAGTTTCCCAATGTCTTTTCTTTTTCAAGACTTTCCCAACGCTTTGATTCACAGACACCTAAACAAATGTTAGAAAAATATCTTTGTAATGAGATTACAACCAAACCTGCATCAAACTCTTCCATTCTCTTACTTTTCATTTGAAGCTTCACAGGTGACAATTGCAATATTTTGATATTTTATTGTTATATATATAAGCACTTCCAATACTGGCTCACATTTCAAGTCCAACTTATTTACACCAATGGCCAAATCAACCCCTTTATTATGTTTCAAAACCCTTTTGCTTAGAAAAAACAAATATTGGATTGCAGAATGCTTCAGAATCTCAGACAGTTCAATATGAAGACATCTGCAAGGCAATTCAGTGACTGTCATGGACTATTGTTTGGAATCTTCCAATATAGGCCACAAATCTTCCAAATTAGTGGGACATATCTCTTCTTGGCTTCTGACTAAGAAGTCTTTCTCCTCTTTAGTGGTACCCCTATCCACGAAAACTGGAGAAATTTGGCAATGATGCACTATGGGACAAAGGTCCAAGTTATGCAAGAATGGACCCCTCCTGAACCCAGTTACCTTAAGTTGAACTTTGATGGCTCTTCTCTCGGTAATCCCAGGATTTCTGGCTTTGGAGGGATTATTTCGGATCCTTCTGCTAATCAGCTCTTCTCTTACACCGGCCCTTTAGGCATATCCGATTCTACGTCAGCAGAGCTTCATGGCCTCCTCAATGGGCTTCGTGTTTTCAGAGACAAGTGTAATGGTCCTCTTCATATTGAAGGGGACTCGAAGGTGGTCATTGGATGGTGTGAGTGTGCATCCTCTCCCCCGTGGCGTCATTGGGACATCTTGATACACCCCGATAACCAGAATAAAGATTTTGAGCTAAAGAGAAAGAATCGACGAACCTCTACTCCGGAAACCAAAATAAATGAACCTCCTCGAGTCGACGATGAATCCTCGACAGTGTTGATGAACCCCCGATAGCCGTAATCACCCGGCACAATGATAATAGAGACAAAAAACGGAAACTCCTCTGTCGAAATCACTGTAGAACTCGTCGGAAATAGTCGTCGATAACCATTGGTATTCGAGAGACCAGTACGCTCCTTGAACCATGCTCTGAAGACAAAATGACACGATAATGTTAAACACCTAGCCAATACTACCCAAAAGACCGAGCTAATAGGTAGAGGAAAGCCAAGTACTTAACCCCAGGATCATAACAATACTCCCCCCGTTATGAGCCGACGTCCTCGGCGACCTAAAGGCCGGATTAAAATTACTGGTAGACCCAAAAAGTGGGTCGGGCCAGTGTCGCTAGAGTGGGTCGCCGAGGACGTCGGCTCATAACGGGGGGAGTATTGTTATGATCCTGTGGTTAAGTATTTGGTTTTCCACTACCTATCGGGCCGGTCTTTTGGGTAGTATTGGCTAGGTGCTCTGATACCAATTATTAAGCACCTAGCCAATACTACCCAAAAGACCGGCTTGATAGGTAGCCGAAAGCTAAGTACTTAACCCCAGGATCATAACACATCTTTCGGGAGATTTTAGAAATTACCTCAATTTTATCTTGTATTTGGTCTCACATTCCGAGATCCGCAAATTTGGCATTAGATGTGCTTGCCAAGCAGGGAGCTACCTTACAATCTCTTGTTGTCAGGGATCTGCCCTCTCCTTTTTTGTAATTTCTCTTGTTAATAAAAATACATCTTTATATATAAAAAAAAAAGGCCACAGAAGGGAGATGAGTTGGGAAAGACTATCATTTGACCCGTATCTTTTCAACATATTGAACTACTAAGCTCTTATTTTCTCTGCAATTCTTTTGGCTAATTCGGACTACTTTTGATTTATTAAAAAATTTATTATTCACTTGGTGCTATTGTGGCTTATAATTCTATTTCCTCATTTGCACTACACATACTATATTTAGCCACTAGTTTATGAGAGCTTCATTCAATATATGAATTCTGGACAACCATTGTTTCGCAGGTGAAGTTAGTCTCACTTTTGCTTGCTACATATGGAGTGGCATTTGGGATCATCAATTTGGCAACAGTGACTGATAAGGGATCGTAAATGAATGAGAGTACAAAGCCCCAATCAGGATCGAGTGCTAAACCGTTTAGGCATTTAGCAGAAAAATGAGAAATATAAGACAAAGAAAGCAAGAGGAAGTCTCAAGGTGGATTGAATTTGTCATTGGACAGTTAAAGCTGAAGACATGGAATAGAATACTTGCAACAGCAGAGGAGGCACCACTCTTGCCTACCTGCATTGGCAGAGCCAACTCTGTTCAAGTCAGTGCAGCAAGGAAGTTACTAATAGGATTTTCTTCAAGATTAGTAGCTATACAGAGAGTTCTTAGCCAATGTCTGGAGAGGATGATACCCTAGAAGTATGGAACAAGGTCAAAGGAGTAAGAGAAAGGCAAATGAGCAGAACTGTTTTATACTCTCTAATTATTTGTCTCAGCTTCTCCAGTGCTGCTTTTGTACTTTTTTTCGGTGTAAATGATGAATTGGGAAAAAATATGAAAACTGTCTTATGTGTCCTACACATTTGTCTCAATTAATGTCAGTTCTTGCAACTGAAACACACCTTGAAAAGTAAAAAATAGTAGAAAAAAGACATGTACAATTAGAATAAGTCTCTCTGCAATGGCTATCCATGTGCACAAAATCACACACCATGGCCAATTCTAACACAAGAACATTAATGACTTTATGACTACTGTTGAGTGGGAAAAAGTCCCATATTGAAATACTCTGGTATCAACAACTTGAGGCGGATAGACCAGTTGTGGAGTGGGAAGAATTTAAGAATTTATGCTATCTTTGTTTTGGTCCTCTGGCGTACATCAATCCCTTGGGTGATTTGGTTCTGTTAAGACAAACTGGTTCCGGGGAGCAATATCAGAAACTGTTCCAGGAAAATTTAGCACGAGCAAACGGTATGGTACGAGTGGACCAACAAGTGGCGTTATTTACAGCAGGCCTGATGAAGGCGTTAAAGCTTGAGGTGGAGCTTTATGTACCGATTACATTATCACAAGCGATGAATGTAGCCCGTGCTTTAGAACTGCGGCAGAAGGCCCTGCACAGACGACCCACATGGTCAGGGGAGAGGAGCACTTCCTCCACCTGGCAGAGCAGACGCAATTATCTTCAGGGGGTTCGGACCACAGCACCTCCTCCCAGACACACTCTGAGCACAACTTTACTAGGGGATACGTAATCGAGCAGTCATCCACCTTAGTACATAAAGAAATTGACAAGTGTTGAGATGATGGAGAGGCGGTCCAAAAATTTGTGTTACAACTGTGATGAACCATATCGGGTTGGTCATCAGTGTAAAAGATTATTTTTAATTGATACGGTTGAAGATGATGATATTGAGGTGACAGAGGATATGACAGAAGCACCATCGAAATTTCCTTGCATGCAATTACTAGGCAAAAGTCACCCAAAACCATGCAAGTCAGAGCTCAGATCTTCAATCGGGAACTCATGGGCCAAGTGGACTCGGGGAGCACCCACAATTTTCTTAGTTTGACGGCGGCCCTGCACCTGTAGTTACATATTCTTCTCCATCAGACAATCACAGTCTCAGTGGCCAATGGGGAGAAGGTTCCTAGCTACGGAATCAGCAAGGCAGTAAATTTTACTATTGGAACTACTTTGTTTGATGCTGAGTTTTTTGTTATTCCTCTGGCTGGTTTTGATATGGTGTTGGGAATCAAATGCTTACAAATGTTGGGACCCATTTTTTGGGACTTTTTTGCATTGACAATGAGTTTTGTCCTACGTGGTAGCCAAGTGCTCCTACAAAGAAGTCAGATAGAAACACAACAACACATTCATTCTCTGACTGCTTTGGATAATTCAACAAGCGGTATTGATGGTCTTATTGATGAGTTCTTCGACCTTTTCTGTGAGCCTACATGGCTCCCCCCGCTCAGACAGTGTGATCACCGTATATGTTTGAAACCAGGGTCAGATGTGGTAGTTGTTCATCCGTATCGGTACCCTCACCTCCAGAAAGATGAGATTGAAAGACAGTGTCAGGCGATGCTACAACAGGGCCTTATTCGCAGCAGTAGGTCCCCCTTCTCTTCACAATTTCTTCTCGTGAAGAAACATGATGGGACTTGGTGCTTTTGTGTTGATTATCGTGAGTTGAACGCACTGACAATGAAAGACAAATTTCCCATTCCGGTGGTGGAGGAGCTCCTCGATGAGCTACATGGATCGTGGGTCTTCACAAAATTAGATTTACGGTCTGGGTATCATCAGATTCGCTTGCATCCAGCAGATATTGAAAAGACGGCGTTCTGAACACATCATGGCCACTTTGAATTTGTCGTCATGCCTTTTGGGCTATTAAATGCTCCTTCTACTTTCCAGGTGCTGATGAATGAGGTATTTAGCTCTTACCTTTGGAAATTCGTACTTGTTTTTTTTTTTATGATATACTCATATATAGCAAATCTCGAGATGACCACTTAACACATTTGAGAATTGTATTTGATTTATTGTGAGCACACCAATTATATTTGAAGAAGTCCAAATGCTCCTTTGGGGCATCTCATGTTGCTTACTTGGGCCTTTACAAAATTACATGGATCGTGGGTCTTCACAAAATTAGACTTACGATCTGGGTATCATCAGATTCGCATGCATCCAGTAGATATTGAAAAGACGGCGTTCCGAACACATCACGGCCACTTTGAATTTGTCGTCATGCCTTTTGGGCTATCAAATGCTCCTTCTACTTTCCAGGCGTTGATGAATGAGGTATTTAGCTTTTACCTTCGAAAATTCATACTTGTTTTTTTTTTTTATGATATACTCATATATAGCAAATCTCGAGATGACCACTTAACACATTTGAGAATTGTATTTGATTTATTGCGAGCACATCAATTATATTTGAAGAAGTCCAAATGCTCCTTTGGGGCATCTCATGTTGCTTACCTGGGCCACATTATTTCCAATGCGGGGTCACGGTTGATCCCGAGAAGATTCAGGCCATTAGTGAGTGGCCACAACCTCAGTCTTGCTTAGCAGTACACAGATTCTTGGGTTTGGTAGGCTATTACCAGAAATTTATTCGGAGTTTTGGTCCGTTGGCCGCACCTTTGACAAACCTCCTTAAAAATAATTCCTTTCAGTGGAAGGAGGAGGCTTCCATGGCATTTGACGCACTCAAGAATGCTCTTGCATCTACACTGGTGTTACAACTTCCAAATTTTGATGACTTGTTTGTGATAGAATGGGATGCTTCTGGTAGGGGCATTGGGGCCGTGTTGCATCAGAACTCCCACCCCATTGCTTATTTTAGTCGACAGTTGGCCTCTCGTTATCAGAAATTGGCTGCATATGAACGCGAGCTGATTGGGTTGGCCAAGGCGATCCAACACTGGCGGCCGTATTTATGGGGATGTACTTTTCTCATCCGCACTAATCATTATAGTCTCAAGTTCTTACTTGAACAGCGTCTCACGATGTCACCACAACAACATTGGATTAGTAAGTTAATGGGCTTTGATTTCTCAATGGAGTATCGTGTGGGTAGATTAAACAAGGTGGCGGATGCCTTGTCCAGACGTTTTGAACATCAACAGCTCGTCTATGCCATCAACCAGCCTCATTGTCTCATTCTAGACGTGGTCCGTGATGCACATACCACACTTCCAGCACTACAGAAGCTACACCGCAAAATTTCCAACAGGGAGATGGATTCTAAGTGGTCCATTCAGGATTCACTAATTTGCTATAAGCAGTGGATTTACCTTCCGACCATGTCCGAGTTGATTCCAGCATTCTCTCAGCTTATCATGATTCTACCCATGAGGGGTTACAGAAGATGGGTGGATTTCTATTGGCCGGCTATGAAGTCCTCCATTACTACATATGTCTCCGATTGTCAGGTATGTCAAAGGAACAAATAAGATCATTTGAGTCCTGCAGGTCTTCTCCAGCCTCTCGCTCTCCCTACTCAGGTATAGGCAGATATTTCAATGGACTTCATGGAGGGTCTTCCCCTCTCAGCCGGGAAGTCTGTTTTGTTTGTGGTGGTTGATCGCTTCTCCAAGTATGGTCATTTTATCCTGATGGCTCACCCCTACACGGCAGCTTTCATGGCTCAGACCTTCTTGGAGCATATTGTACGCTTACATGGCATTCTTGAATCTATTGTGAGTAACTAGGATGTGGTTTTCATGAGTACTTTCTGGAGGGAACTATTTCTACTGAGTGGAACGCAATTGAAATTTTCCTCCGCATATCACCCTTAGATGGATGGCCAAACCAAGGTGGTTAATCGGACCATCGAGATGTATCTCTGGTGTTTAGTGGGAGATCGACCGAAACAGTGGGTTCAATGGCTACCCTGGGTAGAATACTATTATAACACTTCATTCCACTTAGCCTTGCAGTCCTCTCCTTTTCGGGTTCTTTATGGGAGGGACCCCGGAGGCTTCTCTCTTATACCAAAGGCACCACCCGCATGGATGCCATTGATGAGGCACTGATGGATTGAGATCAAGTGTTGAAGACGTTTACAGACCGGCTATAAAAGGATCAGGACCGGATGACTACAACTTACAACAAGGGCCACCGGGATGTCTCATACGCTGTTGGGGACTATGTGTGGCTACGTCTCCGATAGTACCGACAACACTCTCTCGCTGGGCCTACGCGCCATAAGCTATCCCCCAAGTACTTTGGGCCCTTTGCCATTATTCGACGCGTCGGGCAGGTGGCATATCAACTAAAATTGCTGGACACAGTGAAGCTGCATGATGTGTTTCATGCCTCATTACTGAAACTTGAGGGGCCAGCCTCTTCTTCTTCTCCGTTCCTTCCTCCAGTGGACAATGGCCACATCATTCTGACACCCTACTCGGTGTTACGGGCGCGTGTGATGAATGACCAATGGGATATCCTCGTGCAGTGGACCATAACAAACCCTGAGGCAGCGACATGGGAGCGGTTAGAGACCTTCAAACAGGTCTATCCAACTTACGAGCTTGAGGAGAAGCTATTTCTCCAAGGGGAGGCAGATGTTATGGACTCAATAGCACACCAAGTCACTAGAGGAGGAGACAATGACTCACCAAGTCACCTAATTTTACTTTTATTACTTATGTTGCTTTTAATTTCGAATTTGATTGATTATGTAATAAGACTTGAAGGTAGGGGTATAGTTGGGATTTATAAACCTAACCCTAACCTATCTTGGCGTGAATGACCCTATTTAAAGGGTAAGGAATGAGAAATAAGGTAAGTTCGAATTTAGAGTAAAATAGAGTAATTAGGTTCTTGCTAGGTTCCCTATCCTAGGGTTCTTGGTGTGAACTATGCTTGGTGGTTTGCTGCATCCATTGGGGAGTCTTTGAAGAGATCTTGGAAGGAAAAGGAAGAGGAATCAGCCTTCTCTTCCAAGCTGCAATAGTTATCCATCTCTTCCACGAACCAGCAGCGAGGGAAGGAGGTTTTGCATGAGCCTTAGCATCAAGAAAGGGGTTTTCGAGTTGCTGATTGAAGGAGGTCTTCAAGAGGTATTTTTATCTATCTTTTTCGAGTTTAGAAGAGCTAGAGACTGCCTTCTTTACATACAGCATTGGTAGTTGCATGAATTTCAGAAACCCTTCTCAGACGTGTGGTACAAAGTGGGTTTCATAATTGGATCCTTAAATTGAATTAGTGCATCTATAATTGAGAAAAGGAAGCTTCTTTTCAATTATAACTTGTGAGGGAAGTAAAAGAGAGTTTTTTTTTCACAAAAATGTGTTAAGAAACCCTCTAACAGTGTTGGATCCTTATTTGACTCACCGAGTTACTAGATCCATGGCTAGGGACCATAACAATATGTTGATGATATTGTCTTAACTGGCAATGATGCGAATATCATACAAGATGTCAAAAATATGATTTATCATGAATTTAAAACTAAAGATCTTGGACTTCTAAATTATTTTCTTGGCATAGAAGTTCTTTAGTCCAAGTATGGGATAACATTATCTTAGAGGAACTATGTCTTGGACCTCCTTGAAGAAACATGAATGATGGGATGCCACCCAGCTGACACACCTATGTATGCAAATATTAAATTATGAGCAGGTTCTAGGGAAGATATTGATATTGACAAATATCAAATACTTGTGGGCAAACTTATCTAGCTCACAGTAACTAGACCAGACATATCATATGCTGTAAGTGTGGTGAGTTAGTACATGTATAAACCACAACTTACCCATTGGTAAGCCTTGGAAAGGATATTACGATACATAAAAGGAGCTCCAGGAAGATTACTTTATAAGAAAAATGATCACCTCAACATAAAAGGTTTCTCAGATACAGATTAGGCTGGATCTCCTGATAGGAAGTCTACTTATGGATATTGCACTCTTGTTGGAGGGAACTTGGTAACATGGAGAAGCAAGAAGCAAAATGTGGTTGCGAGATCTAGTGCAGAAGCAGAATACAGGGCTATGGCTTACACAATCAGTGAACTTCTATGGATCAGGTCCCTTCTTACTGAATTAGAAATTTATAAAGGAAGTTCTATGGGTCTTTATTGTGATAACCAAGCAGCTATTCATATCACTTTGAATCAGTTCTTCCATGAAAGGACCAAACACATTGAGGTGGATTGCCACTTTATACGGGAGAAATTTCAAGTCGGTATAATCTCCCTCAAACATGTTTTATCAAATGAGCAAGTAGGAGATATTCTTACTAAAATGGTTACGTCTAAGAGCCTATCCTTTATTTCTGGCAAGCTCAATATTTATGACATTTTATCTCCTCTAGCTTGAGGGGTAGTGTTAGAATATGGGCTCAAGCCCACACGTCCAAGAAAGAAAGCCCACACATCCAAGAGGTAGCATATTGGTAAATAAGAAGATTTCTCATAAAGATACAATTACTTGTCTATTTATGTCTCTTCACTTGTAATGTTGTAGCCCTAACGGCATTGCAAAAACTATAAATAGTGACCATTGGCTAAGAGGTAGGGCATTAACCTCACTTCCCAATCTCGTCCAAACTCTCATCTACCTTCTCTTGGAATCCAATGTCTAAACTCTCTCTCATTTCTCTCTTCTTCTCTTCTTCCTCTCCTTCTTCTCCTTCTCCTCTCCCTCTTTGGCTCGAGATCAATATGAAGGAGTCCTAAATTCTACAAAAGGAATTCAAAGAAAGTTCACAAGTTGTGGTTTTTAAGTGATTAGCCACGATTTTGGAATTTTGGGTAAGGGCACGAGTTTTTCATTCTATCTTCTTGATTTTTGCTTTAAGGTTATAAGAGGATTTGATTTATTAATGGATGGTGATTCCACTTGACATAGGCATGAATTTTTGGCTGATCTAGTGCCTGATTTATTAGATAAGATACTCTTATCTCAATTTGAAAGTGGTTGATTTGGTACATGATTTCTTCAAGTTTGAATTAGTGGATATTGTTTTAGTTAATTTGTACAGGATTATCTCCTCATTTTCGGCCAAGACATCTTTTTCAAGTTTGAAATATTGAAGTACCTTGAAATTGAACTTTAGTTGATTGAAATTTAAAATTTAAATTTAAGCATTAAATGGTTCGGATTGTTATTCAAATTTGGAATGCATTGGAAATTCTTTTCCCTTAGATTAATGAATTTGGCAGCCTATGCATGACTCTTAGCCATACCAACTCGGTTTTACTTACTCTTAAATTTGGAAATTGTATAATTAGATCTTGAGTGTGATTGAGTACCATGCCCTCTTCTTATTTGTGCTTTGCTAACCATTTGTTTGATTTAAGATGGGTGAAGGAAATACAAATAGTAAGAGCGACATACTCAAAATCACTATTATTACCTTAAGTGAATTTTAAAACTATCCGACTTAGTATCAATCGGTTAGAATTTTTCTTGTTACTCGAGACCTTTTGGGTCACTTTACCAAGCCTTCTTCACAAATTGATTAAGAAGATCCAAATTATGTAAAGTGGGTTAAGGATGACAATTTGGTGATTAGTTGGCTTATTAATAGTATGAAAGAACATGTGATCATCAATGTTGTTCACTTAGAAACAACCAAACACATTTGGGACACATACAAAGTTATATTCTAGTACAAAGAATTTACAAAAGTTATATGATGTGTTACAAAACATGTTTAGTACTAAGCAAGGGGACAATCTTCATGAATATTAGGTTTGGTTTCGAGATTTAATACAAGAGTGGAAGATCACTTAACAATACTCCACCGACAACTCGGTACAAGAAAATTAAAGGGATGCTTTAGCGGTAGCCATTTTCTTGATCCTCACTCATGAGGATTACAAATTTTTTTAGAAAACGAAATCTTTAATAATGTCTTCCCTTACACCTTCTCCCACCGCAGTTGACACCATTGCTTCAGGTATGCTTTTTGCTATTTCCTCCTCTTCATCTTGGACAATAGACTTATGGGCCTTTAAACATCTCACAGGTAACAAGCACATCATACAATCTTTATCTTCATGTGTTCACGATAAGTTTGTCACTATAGCTAATAGCTCCCAAAGAAAAGTCCATGTGTTCTATTCCACTCCATGATGTCATTTGTGTTCCTCAATTTACTTTAAACTTACTCTCTGAAAGTCAACTTACCAAACATCTTAATTGCTCCATCACAGTTTCATCCACTTTTTTTTTTTTTTTTCAGGATCTAACAATGAAGGTGATTGGTGGAGGTCGTGAACGAGGGGGTTTGTATTACTTGGACTTGCCTCCTTTAGTTTCAATTTCATCCTCTCCATCCGAGGCACACTTATGGTACAACTACCTTGGCCATCCTTCTATATTTGCTCTTCAACATTTATTTCCTTCTTAAACTCTTTGTCTACTTTAAACTGTGAAGCATGTCAGTTAAGAAAACACCAAATAAGAGTGTTGCTCCTTTCTCTTTAGTACACTCCGATGTATGAGGAACTTTGAGTGTCTCAAACATTTCACAAGTTAAATAATTTGTTACCTTTGTTGATGATTTTACTCGGTTTACTTGGCTATTTTTATTTAAAGAGAGATCTAATTTTTTTCTATATATGTCTTTCATGCTATGGTGTTAGCTTAGTTTGGCAAGAAAATTCAAGTACTTCAATTTGATAATGCTAAAGAGTACTTGTCAAGTGAATTTCAGTCCTTCTATAAAGATAATGGCCTTATCAATCAAACATCCTATGATTACATGCCTCAACATAATAGAGTCGTTGATCGAAAGAACCACCATCTTCTTGAGGTTGTCAGGGCCTCCTTTACTCCATGAAGGTACCCTACTTTTATTGGTCTTAGGCCATACTTATGGCTTGCTTTCATATAAATAGGCAACCTTCATCCACACTTGGTTATAAGACTCCATATTCAGTTCTCTTTCCTAGTAAATATCCATTTTCTCTTCTCGAGAAGATCTTGGGGTGCACTTGTTTTGTCCATCTCACATCTCCTTAGAAAAGTAAACTTGCTCGTCGCTCTATGAAGTTCATTTTCTTGGGTTGCTCTCAAACCCAGAAAAGTTATATTTTTTATAATTTTACTCTTCGGCAGTTACTTTTGTCTAGGCCTTTTTATAGGACACCTCATTCTACTCCTTGAATGATGCTCCTCTGGATCTTTCCTTCCTTCCGGCCATTCCTCATCCATTTCTGCCCTTTAGTGTTTCACTCCTTTGCCTTATTTTTCATATAGAAATTTATATAACGTTGGAAATATCTTTAAGTCTAGTTTTCATCTAAACAACAATCATTGAAATCGGATTTTTCTAGAAAGATAAATCAACATTTGAAGCAACAAAGGTCAAACAACAGAAAAGTTTCACGTAGCAACAAAAAGCACATTCCTAAACATTTTTTAACAACACTACTAGGGATTTATATTGAGAATTATATCTTAAAAGAAATAAATTTGAGTCTAATTTCTATCCCAATAAACCGTTTCTCATTCTGATCTGTGTAGAGAATGATATCCACATTGGAAGAATCAAAGGTGCGGTATCCTATTGCACGTGAAGATCTGAATTTAAGCCAAATTTTCTGCTTCACTTTTTGAGTTGCTAATCTTGGTTGAGTTTCCTATTTTTTTTTCTCAAAATCTAGTCAATATTTAACCAGCTAGAGTATCTTTCCTTTCTTAATAGTTTATTTTGTTTGATACATTAGTTTTATTAGAAGGTAGGACCAAACCCACCACGCCCACACGAGGTGGCATGATGAGTTACCACATAAGGTGGCATGATGAGTCATCACACGATGTGGAATCTTCATGAGTTGTCATTCACATGAGGTGGAAGATTTGGTAATCTTCCTTGATTAATATAATTGATTGATGTAATTAGGGATCCTATTTGATTGAGAAGTTTCCCTAAATTTGTAATGTGTTGAATTTAGGACCCCATGATTGAAACCTCGTGCAAGATGAGAGAGGGAAATGAAAAAGAGAAAAGAGAGAGAGAGAGACCTTGGATAGAGAGGAGAGAAGAGAAAAAAAGAGAAAAAGAGTTTAAGCTAGAGATAGATTCTTCACGAGTTGAGAAGTGGAGAACTTGATTAAACCCTTCAACCAAGACTCCTATTTATACTATTTCAATTACATATTAAGAGATAATATATGATCCCTAATATCTCTAATTACATCAATCATGATTATCCAAATCTACATAAATTAAGGGAAGATAAATCGATTATATTAATCAATGAAAGATTGCCAAATCTTCCAACTCATGTGATAAGGATTCCAGCTCATGCCATGACTCAACATGCCACCTCACATGACCATGGTGGGTCCCACCAGCTCGTGTGATCATGGTGCGTCCCACCTTGAAACACTCACCCTCAAGCTGGGGGTGAGAAGACATAATAAATGCCCAACTTGCTGTAGATGGTGGACAAAATCTTATGAGTAACTGATTTGGTGAGAATGTCCGCAACTTGCCATTGTAAGGAGATATGTTTGAGAGATAATATGCCAGCTTGGAATTTCTCTTGTATGAAATGGCAGTCTACCTCAATGTGCTTTGTTCTCTCATGGAAGACCGGATTTGAGGTGATATGTATTGCCGCCTGATTATCGCCATGTAGATCCATAGGGACTTCTTTATAGAATCCTAGTTTAGTTAGAATGGATCTGATCCATAGAAGCTCACTAACTATGTGTGCCATGGCCCTATATTCTGCTTCTACACTAGACATTGCAACTACATTTTGTTTCTTGCTTCTCCATGTAACCAAGTTCCCTCCAACCATTGTACAATATCTCGAAGTAGATTTTTTGTCATCCGGGGATCTGGCCCAGTCTGTATCTAAGAACCCTTCTATGTTGAAGTGACCATGGTTCTTATAGAGAAACCCACTTCTTGGAGCTCCTTTCAAATATTGCAATATTCTTGCTAGTGCTTGCCAGTGAGTAAGTTTTGGTTTGTGCATGTATTGACTCATCACACTTCCCGCATATGTTATATCCAGCAAGTTACATAGAGATAAATGAGTTTCCCACAAGTCTTTGATATTTTTCGATATCCACATCTTCTCCAGTGCATGCAGATAATTTTGTATTGGAATCCATAGGGGGTTCTGCTGGTCTACACCCCATTATTCTTGTCTCCTCTAGTAGATCAAGAACATACTTCCTTTGAGATAGTATAATCCCATGATTGGACTGTATTACTTCGATACCCAATGTTGAATTTAGGACCCCATTACAGATATCTCGAGCAAGGTAAGAGAGGGAAAAAGAAAAAGAAGGAGAGAGAGAGCTCTTAGGTAGAGAAGAGAGAAAAAGGAAAAAAAGAAGAAAGATTTTAGGTAAGAAGGGAACTCTACATGAGATAGAGAAGGGAGAAAAACTTGCTTTGATTATTTAATTCCTTGTACAAGCTCCTCTATTTATTGTAGAGGAGTGATAAAGTACATGTACAATTAACTTCATTATTCTAATTACATTCCAACTCTAATTCTTAAAGATAAGTCTATCATGATAAGATAACTCAACATAACTTAGATGTCTAACATAACTCAAACTCTAACTCTTCTAGAAGGACATGATTATAGGCTGAAGATGCTAGCTGATGCTATATCTTTTTGGGTCCCACTTGATTTTAAAATCTTCCAACTCATTCCAACTCGTGCCTCTTATTTCCAACTCATTCCAGCTAGTGTGATGACTCCTCTTGGCTTATCATGTCCTAATTGTGGGTCCCATCAGCTCGTGCAACCATGGTGGGTCCCACATTGTAACACTCCCCCTCAAGCTGAGGGTGAGAAACATCGTAGATGCCCGGCTTGTTGCAGATGGTGGACAAAATTTTACGAGGGACTGGTTTGGTGAGAATGTTAGCTACTTGGTTCTGTGAAGATATATGCTTGAGAGATAAGATGTCCGTTTGGAATTTTTCTCGTATGAAGTAGCAGTCTACTTCAGTATGCTTTGTTCTCTCATGGAAGACTGGATTCGATGTGATGCATATTGCTACTTGATTATCGCAATATAGGTCAACAAGAGCTTCTTTGTAGAATCCTAGTTCAGTAAGAAGAGATCTGATCCATAGGAGTTCACTGACTGTGTGTGCCATGGCTCTATATTCTGCTTCTGCACTAGACCATGCAACTACATGCTATTTATTAATTCTCCATGTAACCAAGTTCCCTCCAACCATAGTACAATATCCCCAAATATATTTTTTGTCATCCGGGGATTTGGCCCAATCCGCATCTGAGAATCCTTCGATGTTGAAGTGCCCATAATTTTTATAGAGAAGCCCTCTTCCTGGAGCTCCTTTCAGATACTGCAATATCCTTTCTAGTGCTTGCCAATGACTTAGTTGTGGGTTGTTCATATATTGACTTACCACACTGACTGCATATAAAATATATGGCCTCGTTATGCAAAGGTAAATTTGTTTTCCCACTAATCTTTGATATTTCCCGATATCTACATCATCTCCAGTACCAGCACATTACTTTGTATTTGAGTCCATAGAAGTTTCTACTGGTCTGCATCCCATCATTCATGTCTCCTCCAGTAGGTGAAGGACATACTTCCTTTGAGATAGTACAATTTCATGTCTGGATTGTAGTACTTCAATACCCAAAAAATATTTGAGTAGTTGGAGATCCTTTGTCTTGGATTCCGCACGTATCCTTTCTTTTGTTTTTTGGATGCCCTCGGGATCACTAACGGTTATAATAATATCATCAACATATACTACCAGAATCATCTTGCCCTTAGGTGTGTCTTTAATAAATACAGAGTGATCTCCAGAGCATCTATGAAATCCAGCCCGTATGAGTGCTTGGCTACAATTTTCAAACCATGCACGAGGAGATTGTTTCAGACCATAAAGAGACTTTTTTAGTTGACATATGGACTCCCCTTGAACCACATACTCAGGTGGATGCTGCATATAAATTTCTTCTTTGATATCCCCATTCAGAAAGGCATATTTTACATCAAGTTGATATACCTGCTAGGAACAATTAGCTACCAGAGATAATAAAACACGTATCGAGTTCATTTTTGCCACTGGAGATAAGGTTTCCTCATAATCAATTCCATAACATTGTGTATAGACTTAGTAAGGAGGTGAGCCTTCAACCAAGCCACGAACCCATCCAGATTGTGTTTCACAGTAAACGCCCAGTTGCAACTAATGGGTTTCTTATCTGATTGGAGTGGGACTAGAGCCCATGTCTGGTTTTCAAACAGTGCCTGCATTTCTTCATCCATTGCCGCCTTCCACCCTAGATGTTTGAGTGCCTTCTGATAGGACCGGGGTAAAATATGAAGGAAATAATAGAAAGAAATTGACAACATATAGGCGACAGACGATGATGAGACACAAAATTTGATATGGGATGAGAAGTAGAGGGTATGGTGCATGACATGGGTTCTTTTCGTATGGAAATAGGACGAGTATCATATTGTGGGCCAAAAATAACTGGAGAAGATGGATTTACCTTGGTGGGATCCGTAAACTCAGCAGGTGTGGTGCCAGCCAGTGTTTCTGGGGGTTGAGTAGTTTCTGTAGTTCAGGGCACAACTGGTCGAAGAGAACCTAGTACTGAAGAAAGGCCAGGAGGAGCACTGTTAGAATAGAAAGAAGAGTCTTAAAAAAATGTGACATCCCTGGACATCAATAAATGTTGAGTAGTGGGATTATAACAAACATAACCCTTTTGAGTTTCCTAAGAAGATACACTTGATGGATTTGGAATCAAGTTTACGGTGTTTTGGGGAGGAAATATGAACAAAATATTGACACCCGAAGACTTTCAAAGGCAGTGAAAAAGGATTATCATTTGGTAACAATAGAGGCTACAGGGATTTATTACCAAAAATGGAAGATGGTAACCGATTTATAAGAAAACATGCGGTAAGAATTGCATGTGACCAATAAAAGTGTGGAACTATCATGGCATATAGTAAACCACGAGCTACCTCAAGAATATGACGGTTCTTCCATTCAGCTACACCATTTTGTTGAGTGTAGGCACATGATGTTTGATGGATAATGCCATTTTCTTGACAAAATGAGTCAAGGTCTTTGGAGGTGTATTCTTTGGCATTATCAAACCTAAGTATTTTATTTTCTAACCAAACTGAGTGAGTACCATAGCATGAAAAGATTTAAAAATCAATGGTATTTCAAAATGCTCATTAAACAGAAATAACCAAGTGGTACAAGTGAAGTCATCAATAAATGTTATTAAATATTTGAGACGCTCAAGGGTCCCCATACATTGGCATGAACTAATGAAAAGGAGTAACACTTTTAACTTCTGGGTGAGGTGAGTATATAGACCTCTAATGTTTACTCATTTAATAAATGTCACAATGAAACTCTGACCTTGATTTAAGAGTAGGAAAAATATGATGAAGAGATTGTGCGGACGGATGTCCCAATCGATTGGGCCATAACCTTGACTCAGTTGATCTGGTGGAAACAATATTTATTTTTGGCACATCTAGGTAATAGAGCCCCCCTTGTTCACAGCCTCCACCAATCACCTGCTTCGTTATAAGATTCTAAAACACACATGAAGTGGGTGAGAAGGTGATAGACCAATTAAAATATTTGGTGAGCTGACTAACCGATAAAAGATTTTAAGGAAAAGTAGGAACAAATAAGATATCAGTAAGTGGAAGTGATGGTGTAACAAAAGTGAATCCTTTCCCTTGAACTTTAGTTTGTGAATCTTCAGCTATGGTAACAAATTTATGTGAAAGACACAGAAAAATTGAGTGTAATAAATGTTTGTTACCTATAAGATGCTCGAAGGCTCCTGAGTCAATTTTCTAGGATGAAGGGGAAGCAGATAGCATACCTGAAGCAGTGGGGGCAATGGTAGTTGAGGAAGTTGTTGAATTTATGGAAAAGAGAAATAATTCATTGACTTTATTAACTTATTATAATCAGAGTACATAAACCTTTATTTGTAATAGAGGAAGGTAGTGGAGTCCAATTACAATAAAATACCTTTGTCCCAATTACACCCAAACCCTAACACTTAAGGATATGCCTTAGCATAATTAAATAACTCAATATAAATAGAAGACAAACATAACTCAAACTAGAACTATTCTATGACGTGACCATAAGATAAAGATGCCAGCTCGTGGTTATCTTTGTGAGTCCTTCCTGACCTTCCAACCAACTTGTGGTTATCTTTGTGAGTCTTTCTTGATCTTCCAACTTATGTGATAAGGATGCCAGCTCGTGGTAATTATGGTGGGTCCTACTTCTTATGTTCTTGGACCCATATTGTGGGTCTTCCTTGGTCATGTGGGTTGGAGCCCATCTTCCAACACTCTCCCTCAAGCTAGGGGTGAGAGAACATCATGAACTCCCAACTTCCTGTGAATGATCTATAAAATCTTTTTGTATAAAACGGCAGTCCTCCCATCTTCCAACACTCCCCCTCACGCTGGTGCTCTCTTCCATGAGGCCCAACTGGCCAATGCAAGGGAGTATAACATAGATGTAATAATAAGTTCCTCCATCATGGTTTCCCAACTGTGATATATTTTAACAGGGTATCCTCCGTCATGGTTTCCCAACTGTGATATTTTTTTTGACGGGGCCCATCATGGTTTCACAACCGTTATATTTTTTGACGGGGTATTAAGTTCCTCCATCATGGTTTCCCAACCATGATATTTTTTTGACAGGGTATCCTCTGTCATGGTTTCCCAACTGTGATATTTTTTACTGGGTATTAAGTTCCTCCATCATGGAATCCCAACCGTTGATATTTTTGAATGGGTCAAATAAATGATGACATGAGAAAGGATACTGAGGCCACCTCTTCTTCAATAATAATGTCTCCAAAGAGACATAACAATAACAGTTGAATATAACACGACCATCTTCCAACACATATAGCACGAACAAAAATAATAAACCTTGTAGAATGACCCGTGAAATAATCATAATCCGATATAAATATTTTTTCTTAGATGCAGAAGCTTCATCTTTTGTGATCCCTTTTCTTGAATATTTTGCTCACGTAAACTTATCCACAACATATGGAATAAAATACCTCTTTCTTGTACTTCTTGTACTTCTCCTCCTAAAGCTGGGAGGTAATGGCAGTGATCCCAGTTTAAACCAAATATCATAGATGTAGTAATAAGACCAAATAATAGAGATATATAAATAAACCCTCAAACTAGGGAGAAGTGAGATATTTTCCTGATATAGCAACTCAAAAAGTGATGCAAAACAATGGGCTTAAATTCGGATTTTCCAATGCAACAGAATACCAGCATGACCTTTGATTCTTCCAATGCGAATATACCTTTAAATATAGTTCAGATTGACACAAAATTTTCTCCTTCTGAAACTAGACTTAAATAAATTTCATCCAAGTATAACTTCTCTTCATAAAATATAATTATCAGAAGATAAATAATCTAATAAATCTCGGCCTCTATCATCTGGCCGAACTAAGTATTGTTTCTCCTTTTTTTTTTCAGCATGACCATTGACTCTTTCAAGATCAATATCTCCTTATAAAAAACTCAGATAGAAATTGATTGAATAGGTAAGAAAATAGACTTATAGATATTTCTTTTGATATATATATAAATTCTTGTTCTCGATAGCATAAAATACCTTGGAAGTTGAAGCTTTCTGCTGCAGCTCGAACCGTTTTTTTCAATCTGACCTTCACTGCTTCAAATATCGATTTATCGTTGTAGATAAATCCGATTGAAAATTGGTAGAATATGTAAGAGAATAGACTTAAAGATATTTCTTTTGATATATATATCTCCATATAAAGTCTCATTCTTGATAGCATAAAATATCTCGAAAGTTGAAGCTTGCTGCTCGAACCTCTTTTGCAATCTGACCTTCACTCATTCAAATATCGATTCTCTTTGTAGATAACTCCTATTGGAAAAAATCATTTTTCCTTGGAAATTAAACTCATATATATTTCCATAAATATATAATTTTCAATATGAAAATATCAGTATAGAGATAAAAAATGCAAAGTTAACTACAGGTGAAGGGATTGAAAAAAAACTACGAACCCTAACTACTGGAGATGATAGATCGAAAAAGAATCACATTACCTCTATGGGTTGACCACGTCAATTCACATAACCTATTTTGATACTATGTTGAATTTATAGAAATGATAAATACTTCATTGACTTCATTAACTTATTATAATCAGACTACATGAGTAGTAGAGTCCAATTACAATAAAAATTCTATTGTCCCAATTACACCCAAACTCAATATAAGTAGAAGACAAACATAACTCAAAATAGAGCACTTCTATGATGTGACCATAAGATAAAGATGCCAGCTCATGGTTATATTTGTGAATCCTTCTTGATCTTCGAACCAGCTTGTGCTTATCTTTGTGAGTCCTTGATCTTCCAACTTATGTGATAAGGATGCCAACTCTTGGTAATCATGGTGGGTCCTACTTTTTATGTGTTTGGACCCATCTTGTGGGCCTTCCTTGGTCATGTGGCCCATCTTATAATACTCGTAGATATGTGGGTCTTTCTTGGTCGTGTGGGTTGGAGCCCATCTTCCAACAAAAGTACTTGGAGAGGAACCCATCATTGTTTTCATTTTTTGGAACAACTCATACTTTGCATCAGTAAATGTTTTCTTTTCTGTTGATATGGTAGACGGATCCTCTTTTGTATCACTCACTAAGGCTTGGTTATCCTTATTCCTGTCTAGTTTGTCATTGGCTTTATAACATTTTTCTCTAGTGTGGCCATTTCTTCCACAGTAGGAGCATTCCTTTAAAGAAAATTTTTGGAAGATGGGCACCTGCCCACACAACCAAGGAAGACCCACATATTTAAAAATATTATAAGATGGGCTACAAGACCATGAAAGGCCCTCAAGATGGGTCCAAGCCCATAAGAAGTAGGACCCACCATGATTACCATGAGCTGACATCCTTATCACATAAGTTGGAAGATCAAGAAGGACTCACAAATGCATCTTTATCTTATGGTCACGTCCTAGAAGAGTTCTAGTTTGAGTTATTTTTTCTTTTATCTATATTGAGTTATTTAATTATGCTAGTACTTATCTTTAAGTGTTAGAGTTTTGGTGTAATTTGGACAAAAGTAGTTTTATTGTAATTGGACTCTACTACCTTTCTTTATTATAAATAGAGGTTCATGTACCCTGATTATAACATGTCAATGAAGTATTTATCTTTTACATAAATTCAACATGGTATCAGAGCGGGTTTTGTGAGTTGACTTGGTCAACCCACAGAGATAATGAGATCATTTTCTCTAAACCCTAAACCCTAAGTCTAGGTTCATAGTTTTTTTTTCAGCCCCTACACCCGTAGTTGGCTTTGCGTTTTTTTACTCTATTCGGAGATTTTCTGTCACGGTCTCGGATCTGACACAAGGATTCTTAGGGAGGAAGAAGAGAAAGACGAAGATCAAGCCAAAGGGAAGCTTGAAAACCCTAGGTTCGTTAAGGAGAGCGCACACCCCTGAGCTCGCTCAGGAGAACGCAAAACCCTGTTTAACCTAAAATCAATGCTTGAATTTCTCATTACTCTTTCCCCTTAAAAAGGGTTCTCCTTACAAGATTTAAGATAAAATATTACAAAAATACCCCTATAAATGAAATATTCTAAAAATGCCCTTGTGGCCTATTAATTCTTTAACTGAAATAAAATAAAGTAAATATTAGAAAAATAATTAAAATAATAATATTATTGCATGCATAACATTACACCCCCCCTGGAGAAAGAGCTTGTCCTCAAGCTCAAAGGTAGGGATAAGGTACGTATACGTGCCTAAACGTCGCCACATCTTCCCAAGTAGCATATGTGGCATCCGTGTCAACCCTCTATACGACACAAGTGTAAACGCTGCAATGTAACACCTCGGATGGAGAGATGCGGTATTGAAACCCTACATTGGTTCCCCCTGTTGGTAGAAAGTTTCCTCTATTTTTTTTTTTTTGTTTGTTTTTGCGCTACGAGCATCAGTCGTCCACGTGGGCAACCGACAAGCTGTTCTGGTTAGAAGTAGAGCATGACAGGCCAACCAGGCGTTCCCCCCTAATCTGTTGAAAACAATGTGTGAAGAAACCCACCAATGCAAAAAGTGAACAAACTGGTGCTAAAACTAGGCACTCCACCGCCATGAGCTTGATGAAGATGTCGAGAGATGGTCCGGATGTGTTTTGCAGAGGCCCACCTATAGTGTCACCGATCACTGCAGCTTTGAGGCATTCTAAACCCGTTGGGCCCAATGACTGTGCATGCACAGAGGCACTAGCTTCTATGTACTTCTTAGCATTATCCCAAGTACTGCCAATGTTAGAAGCAGAGATGGCAACAAGTGCACTAGAATTTTTCCGCATATGTAAGGCTGCACTGCCCTCACCTTTCATGGTTATGGTGGAGAACCAGTATGGAAGCATTGCACCCACAATCAACCCAATGAAGAATTTAGGTGTGAAAACATCCACTGAGGAAATTTCAGCACGGCTCACAAAGGTACCAAGGAGAGCAAAAGACACCAAGGTGGCTGAACCAATGGCAAACCCCCGTCCAATAGCAGCAGTAGTGGGTCCAGCGGCATCTCAACAATACCTCCAGCATTAGTGTGACTCAAGCCAACCATCCCAACAATACCTCCAGCATTGTCACTAATGGGACCATATGCATCAATGGCCAAACCAATAGCAATGGTGCTCAACATTCCAAGAGCTGCCACCACAATGCCATAAATGGAAGCAAGGCTGAAGTTGATAAAAATGCTGACAGCAATAGCAAAAATGGAAATAATGACAGACTTAGATCCCAAAGCAAGCCTAACGTTCACATTTGTGGCAGCGCCTATCCGATAGGAACTAGCAACATCATGGACAGGGTTGTAAGCATTACTAGTGTAATACCGCTTCCGTGAAGGTTCATAGCCAAAGAGGAGCATTTCATCAACTGTGTGAATTGCACACTCCTCTAGATCTGCTTTAGCAAATTCACTAATCAATGATGACCAGGTGACAACATTAGGACGAACACCATCTGCGACAGTCTCTTCTTGTATTTCCCGTGCTAATTGCCACATTGTGGCCTCTACAATGTTGAATTTATGAAAAAGTGAAATACTTCATTGACATCAAATACATTGTTATAATCAGAGTACATGAACCTCTATTTATAATAGAGGAAGGTAGTAGAGTCCAATTACAATGAAACTACCCTGGTCCCAATTACACCCAAACTCTAACACTTAAGGTAAGTCCTAACATAATTTGGTAACTCAATATTGATAAAAGACAAATATAACTTAAACTAAAACTCTTCTTGGTCGTGACCCTAAGATAAAGATACTTTTGTGAGTCTTTCTTGATCTTTCAACTTATGTGATAAGGATGCCAGCTCTTGGTAATCATTGTGGGTCCTACTTCTTATGGACTTGGGCCCATCTTGGGCCTTCCTTGGTCTTGTGGCCCATCTTATAATAATCTTACATATGTGGGCCTTCCTTGGTCATTTGGGCTTGATCTTATCTTGCAACACTCCCCCTCAAGCTGGGGTGAGACAACAACATGAACTCCTAGTTTGCTGCAAATGATGTATAAAATATTTTTGTATAAAATGGCACATCTTCCAATACGCCTTCATCTTCCAACATTTCCCCTCACACTGTTGCATCCTTCCATGAGGCCCTACAGCATTATAAGTGAGAGTAAAAATCACTCCAAGTCGGTAAACCATTGCTTCATACTCCAGTCTTAATGCTGGATGTAGAGCACACTCCACTGCTATCAATAGTGTGTCTATCGGCATTGCTCTTAAGTGTCCACCACCGTGTCCCTCCACAGGACAACGACTCTCTAGTGGTAGGAAACATAAAAGCCATTTTAGGGGGGGGGTGGTGGATAACATCGATGTAATCATAAGTTCCTCCATCATGGACTTCCAACACCCAATAATTTTCATCTTTTTGACAGGGATGAAGTTCCTCCGTCGTGGACTCCCAACCACAAATAATTTTCATCTTTTTGACAGGGATGAAATTCCTCCGTCATGGACTTCCAACCACAAATAATTTTCATCTTTTTGACGGGGATGAAGTTCCTCTGTCGTGGACTCTCAACCACAAATAATTTTCATCTTTTTGACGGGGATGAAGTTCCTCCGATGTGGACTCCCAACCACAAACAATTTTGATCTTTTTGACAGGGTAAAATAAATGATGACATGAGGCCACCTCTTATTCAATAATAATATCCCCAAGAGACATAATAGTTGCAACTGAATATAACACGACCATCTTCCAACACATATAACAACAATCACATAGTAAACTTTGTCAAAGAACCCATGAAATAATCCGATATAAAAATTTCTTCTATGATGCTCAAGCTTCATCTTTTGTGCTCCCCCTTTCTTGAATATTTCTATCACATAAAATTATCCACAACATATAGAACAAATACCTCTTTCTTGTACCTCTTGTATTTCTCCCCCTCATGCTAGGAAGTAATGGCAGTGATCCCAGGTTGAACCAAATATTATAGATGTAGCAATAGGCCCAAATAATAGAGATGTATAAATAAGTCCTCAAACCAGGGAGAAGTGAGATATTTTCCTGATATATCAACTCAAAAAGTGACACAAAATAATTGGCATAAATTCGAATTTTTCAATATAGCAGAATACCAACATGACCTTTGATTCTTCCATTGTGAATATATCTTTAAATATAGATCAGAATGACACAAAAAAAATTTCGTCTAAAACTAGGCTTAAATATATTTCATCCAAGTATAACTTTACTTCATAAAATATAATTTTTAGAAGATAAATAATCTGATATATTTCGGTCTCTGTCATCTGACTGAACTAAGTATTGTTTCTTCTATTTTTCCAGAATAACCATTGACTCTTCAAAGCTCAATATCTCCTTATAAAAATATCATACCGAGGATTGGTTGAAAAGATAAGAAAATAGACTTACAGACATTTCTTTTGATATATATATTTCTCCATATAAATTGTAGATTTCGATATAAAAAATAAGTCGGAATCTGAAGATTGCTGCTGCTACTCGAACCTTTTTGCAATATGACCTTTGCTCATTCTAATATTGATATCTCTATGTATATAAATCTGATTGGAACAAATAGTTTTCATTTGGAAAATAGACTCCAAGATATTTTCGTCAATATATAATTTGAAATGTTAAAAACTTCTTATAATGGTAAAAAAGGCAAAAACAACTATGGGTATAGGGACTGAAAAAAAATAACTATGAACCTAGACTTAGGGTTTAGGGTTTAGAGAAAAGGATCACATTACCTCCGTGAGTTGACCAAGTCAACTCACAAGCCTACTCTGATACCATGTTGAATTTATGGAAAAGTGAAATACTTCATTGACATCAATAACTTGTTGCAATCTGAGTTCATGAACCTCTATTTATAATAGAGGAATGTAGTAGAGTCCAATTACAATAAAACTACCCTTGTCCCAATTACACCCAAACTCTAACACTTAAGATAAGTCCTAACATAATTAGGTAACTCAATATTGATAAAAGACATATAACTTAAACTAAAACTCTTCTTAGTCGTGACCCTACGATAAAGATACTTTTGTGAGTCCTTCTTGATCTTCCAAGTTATGTGATAAGGATGCCAGCTCTTGGTAATCATTGTGGTTCCTAGTTATGGGCTTGGGCCCATCTTGTGGGTCTTCCTTGGTCTTGTGACCCATCTTATAATAATCTTACGTATGTGGACCTTCCTTGGTCGTTTGGGCTTGATCTTATCTTCCAACATACAAAAACCTTTATAATTGTGCTATAGGGGATGGCATGCAATCTGCAAGCCCCAAATAATTTTACTTCCTCATAATTGTCTTGTGCCCTCACTACACTCCCATCCAGACAATAGGCATTTGATTGAAGATATGCATTGTATTGGGCAAACGACATCCATTCACATTCATGGGCTTAACTTAATAAAATCTTGCACAAAGCTTCCATACCTGATTATGTTCTCACAAAAAGCAATGTACTTCTGTTGTTGAAGTATTTTCTCCATCCGCAGATCAATATGGTTTAGACCTGAGTTGGTAGCAGAAACGTTGCTATAATTCTTCTGAGAGGACTCATGAAGAGCAATTAGTGCTCTCTGGTAAATTTTGTAGCAGCAGCGGGGAAGTTGGTGTTCATTGCCTCGGCAAGTTGAAGCCTTCCCATTGAAATAGAGTGCAAAATTGCCCCTGCACCTCCCAACTCAATTTGCACGATTTCAACCCTGTATCCAACTCTTGTCTGAATACTTCTTAGCATTCCTAAATATATCGGGCAAGCACCAAGAGCATTCCATAACATATCCTCTGTAGTCCATCCCTTTCTGAGAACTAAACCATGACAAGACTGCCCACTTTGCGTGTCCCCTCTCCGAAAACCAATAGATGACACATCCGGTTGAAGACCACTTTCTGTCACCCACTGAAAAATTCTGGTTCAGTTATTGGGTCATCTTGTTGTTCATATGCAGTGAGCATATAGTTCCATGTTATCAAATTTCTGCGTGCCCTGTCATCAAATACTTGGTAGGCCTCTCCTGCCCAACCCAACGTTGCATAACTATGAATCAATGCATTGGACACAAAACCTTCAGATTCAAAACCAAGACGTGCAGTGCTTGCTCCTGGTAGAAACAGGTCTGTGGATTTTAACTCATTAAATTTTGCATATCATTTCATCATAAAAACAGAGAACCGAGAGTTCCCAGAGGAAATACTCCTATCTGCCATTCTCTCAAACACCTTCTCTACAGATTTGATTAACTGAGCTGGAGTGTCAATCCCGTCCCTTCCAAACCCACCCTGATTTCTATAAGGGTAGGTCACTTTGGATGACAGCTCTCTGGATTTGCACTTCATCACTTCGATGGTACCTCCCTTGAATCCATAAGGCTTGCTACCCATGGCATGATCCTGCAAATAATAATAAGTGTCGGAATGAACATTGTGGCTGCTAGGAGCTGGTCCTTCTGATAATACAACGACAATGTTCAATTTTCGTTCCTCTTTGCAGGCTGCTGGAATAAGAAAGCTCATTCCCAAGTTGCTACAGTCTACCGAAAGAAGGGAGGTTGTACCCAAGTCAATTTTCCGTTCGGAGGTCGAGAGTGAGAGTGAGAGTGAGAGACTAACCTATTCCCAATGGTGAGCAACAGCAGTATGGGGCTTCACCACTTGGATTTTTTTTTAGATAGAGGAGGGATGGCCGAACTGATTCGTCGAGACAGAGTCAGATTGGAAATTTCCCTTCTTCTGTTATGGGAGACATTATGCTGGCCTTCAGAAGGGTTTTTTTGAGGTCGAACACACATAAGCCATTATCGACGAGGTTTTGGCAAAATACCCTTCTGAATTCCCAAAATCTGGGTCCCCATTATCTGATTGTAGAAGGTCTGAGTCCGAATTCAGATTTGTGTCCTTCTCGGAGATTTCCATGGTTCCCGATTTTGGCTTTGAGGACACACCCAAATCGTCCATTACTGGCAACGTTTTGGCAGAAAACCATTCCGATTTTCCAAAATCTTGATCCCCGCTGTTCGGTTTTGGATTTCCCTGCACGAAAATATTGAAATTTTCTAAAGCTTGGCTTGTTGCCTATGTGAGACAGCGTCCGCTGCCTCTCCTTGTATGCATTTGTCATGCTCGGACATTTGAGGTCGTATGAACTTCTTTTCTGCGATATACCTAATCATTGCAAAAAAATCAATGGAAGTTCTACTCATTCCCTCATGTATTTCTTCCAATAATTCGAGTATGTGTTATGGACTCAATAGCACACCGAGCCACACAATGAAGGAGACAACAACAACTCACTCAATACAATTTATTTCTTATATTTCTTTGAGTAGGATTTATTTCTTATATTATTTTAAGTAAGAGTTATTTCTAATTACTTTATATGTAAGGGTATTATGGGGAATTATTGTAACCCTAACCCTAAAACTCCTTGACGTGACCTATTTAAGGGAAAGGTATGAATGAAAAAGGGAAGCTTTGAGATTTTAGAATAACCTAGGCTAAACAGGTTGAGATCACCTCTTGATCTCGAGTTTAGGGTTTACTCCAAAAATCCAACCTATCCTTCACCCCCCATTGCCATCCATCTTCACCCAAATTCATCCCTCATCATCCACACTAAGAAGAGGAGCTTTCTGCCCCTTTTCCAAGTCCAAAGAGAGGGTTCTCCCTCTTCATCAACATCAGCAACCATCAAGGGGTCTAATCCTTTTGACGAGCAGCAAAGTGGAGAATTTTTTGGTCATTCACGTGAAGGAGCTTAATTGATGTTCCTAGCTTGGTGCCAGCAAGGAAAGAGAGGATAATCATTCATTCACGTGGGCCCGGCCAAGGCTTGCTACAAGCCAGGTGTGCATCTCTTGACGTGCTACAACCAAATCAGGGTTGAAACCCTGAATTCCGTGAGAAGAAAAAGGTATTCTTCCTTACTTTATTCTGGTCAACATTGGTGGATTAATTTCATATATCTAGCAATCAATATATTGCATTCATCAAGAGGCTTGTCCACGTGAGAGAAAACCAGCAAGGAAGAGTTTTTTTTTACCCTCATACCGAGTCCAACAACTCAGTATTAGTGTTGGATTCACAAATCCCACGCCGTGATACTCGATCCAAGACCGGGAACAGTAACAACTTGGTATCAGAGCAGCAAGATGAAAACGAAAGATCAAGCCTAAGCTCGTTGAGGAGAACTCTAAGCCTCTTTATGCTAGATTTAACCTAATTCTTAATACTTCAATGCTTTCCTTTCTCATTACTCTTACCCTTTAAATAGGGTTCACCCTGTTAGGGTTTAATAAAATATTACAGAAATATCCCTATGAATAAAATATTCTAAAAATATCCCTATTAATAAATAAGTCCAAAAATACCCCTATGGCCTAAAACTGAAATAAAATAAAGTAAATTAAATAAAACAACTAAAATAATAATGTTATTGTGTGCATAACATTACACCCCCCTTGGAAGATGAGCTTGTCCTCAAACTCGGAAGTAGTGTCGGTATGCCGACGTCTCCACCGGTGCCGAAGTAGCATCTGCGATAGCTATGACCCCCCTTCAGGATGCCATTTCTTTTTTTTTTTGGCCCGGTCTGAGTTAACCTGGGTTGACTAGGTTCAGGAATCCGGTCTGGCACACGACCCCCTTCTGGACACAATTTGTTTTTTTTTTTGGCCCAGTCCGAGTGAACCTGGGTTGACTCGATTTAGGAACCCGGTCCGGCGCACGACTCAGCTTCGTGCACTGATGAAATTTTCCTAACTTAGGAAAATTTGAATTGAACCATCTTCTTCCTCCTTCGGCGGAAATTTCATCGACGATTCTTCGAAAATCGAAATCCGACGTTATCCTCCTACTGATACCGAGCATAGCGGTCGTCAGACATTGCGGGAACCTCGGCTCCTTCCCTCATGGCACCAATAAAGGCGGGCGACGGTCGTATGCCATCCTCACGGCACCGCACAGTGCGGAAATTTCGCCGACGGAGTCTCCTGTTGCTCCGGCGGTGAAGAACAGCCCTTGGAGGCTTCGCCGTGACCGAGGAAGATGAAAAGACTTCCGTCTGCGGTGCTGGAAGAGGTGCAGCTTGCCATGAGAACGTGATTTGGGAGGCCGAACCCATCGACGCGATTGAGACAGAAATTTCTGCCATGTTCTGCAGTGCTCGGGATATTGGCGCCTGACGTATTTCCAGCGCTGACGAGAGTGTAGCAGAATACCACTCCGATTTTGGCTTTCCCAGGTCCTTCTCGGAGATTTGCAAGGTCCTCGGAGTTGGATTTGACGATTTGGCAGAAAACCCGTCCGATGTCCTAAAATATGATGTCCCGCCGTCTGATTTCGGAAGTGCTGAGGCTGGTTTTGGAGTTGATCTCGACTTTGATTTCGGGAGTTCAGGGTATTGCTTGTCAGATTTCCATGATCCGGAAATCAATTTTGACGGGGCTGTCGCTGGAGTTTCCTGCTTGGAGATTTCCGATTGCCGATTTTCTGACGAAAGGTACGCTGAATACCCTTCCGTTTTTGGAATTTCTGAATCGCAAAATTCAGAGGTCGTCACCGCCGGAGATACAAAGAGGTCTCTGATTGCTTGCTTCTCGTGCGTGTCCGAGCCAGTGTCGACTCTGGTAGCCCTCTTAATTGTAGAAACTTCAATTACAGCAATTTCAATGGAAGAATCATACGATGCACGTATTTTTCCCATATCTTTCCATACTTTTTCCATTAAATCGTATACCTCATCCAGAATAATCCATCCTTTTGGGGAAAATGAATAGCCCATTGTGTTCCCGCTCTGATACCAATTGTTACAGTCCCGGATCTGACACAAGGATTCTTTAGGAGGATCTGGGGTCTGCACGGGTTACGGGTCTTCCAGGCATTACCATAGGGGTAGTAGGAAGACATGGGGAAGATGAAAACGAAAGATCAAGCCTAAGGGAAGCTTGAAAACCCTAGAGCTCGTTGAGGAGAACTCTAAGCCTCTTTACGCTAGATTTAACCTAATTCTAAATACTTCAATCATTTCCTTTCTCATTACTCTTACCCCTTAAATAGGGTTCACCCTGTTATGGTTTAATAAAATATTACAGAAATATCCCTATGAATAAAATATTCCAAAAATATCCCTATTAATAAATAATTCCAAAAATACCCCTATGGCCTAAAACTGAAATAAAATAAACTAAATTAAATAAAACAACTAAAATAATAATGTTATTGAGTGCATAACAACTGGTATCAAAGCGGAAACACAATGGGCTATTCATTTTCCCCAAAAGGATGAATTATTCTGGATGAGGTATACAATTTAATGGAAAAAGTAAGCAAAGATATGGGAAAAATACGTACATCGTATGATTCTTCCATTGAAATTGTTGCAATTGAAGTTTCTACAATTAAGAGGGCTACCAGAGTCAACACTGGGTCGGACACGCACGAGAAGCAAGCAATCAAAGACCTCTTTGTATCTCCGGCGGCGGCGACCTCTGAATTTTGGGATTCAGAAATTCCAAAAACGAAAGGGTATTCAGCATACCCTTCGTCAGAAAATCGGCAATCGGAAATCTCCAAGCAGGAAACTCCAGCGACAGCCCCGTCAAAATTGATTTCCGGATCATGGAAATCTGACAAGCAATACCCTGAACTCCCGAAATCAAAGTCGAGATCAACTCCAAAACCAGCCTCAGCACTTCCGAAATCAGATGGCGGGACATCATATTTTAGGACATCGGACGGGTTTTCTGCCAATTCGTCGAATTCGACTCCGGTGACCTTGCAAATCTCCGAGAAGGACCCGGGAAAGCCGAAATCGGAGAGGTATTCTGCTACACTCTCGTCGGCGCTGGAAATACGTCAGGCGCCAATATCCCGAGCACCGCAGAACACGGCAGAAATTTCTGCCCCAATCGCGTCGATGGGTTCGACCTCTCAAATCACCTTCTCACGGCAAGCCGCACCTCTTCCAGCACCGGAGATGGAAGTCTTCTCATCTTCCTCGATCACGGCGAAGCCTCCAAGGGTTGTTCTTCACCGCCGGAGCAGCAGGAGACTCCGTCGGTGAAATTTCCACACTGTGCGGTGCCGTGAGGATGGCATATGACCGTCGCCCGCCTTTATCGGTGCCGTGAGGATGGCATATGACCGTCGCCCGCCTTTATCGGTGCCGTGAGGGAAGGAGCCGAGGTTCCCGCAATGTCCGACGGCCGCTATGCTCGGGATCGGCAGGAGGATAACGCCGGATTTCGATTTCCGAAGAATCGTCAACAAAATTTCCACCGAAGGAGGAAGAAGATGGTTCAATTCAAATTTTCCTAAGTTAGGAAAATTTCATCAGTGCATGAAGCTGAGTCGTGCACCGGACCGGGTTCCTGAGTCGAGTCAACCCAGGTTCACTCGGACCAGGCCAAAAAAAAATGGCATCCAGAAGGGGGGTCGTGCGCCAGACTGGGTTCCTGAACTGAGTCAACCCAGGTTAACTCAGACTGGGCCAAAAAAAAAAAAAAATTGGCGTCCTAAAGGGGGTTATAGCTATCGCAGATGCTACTTCAGCACCGGTGGAGACGTCGGCATACCGACACTACTTCCGAGCTTGAGGACAAGCTCGTCTTCCAATGGGGTGTAATGTTATGCACGCAATAACATTATTATTTTAGTTGTTTTATTTAATTTACTTTATTTTATTTCAATTTTCGGTCGTCGGACATTGCGGGAACCTCGGCTCCTTCCCTCACGGCACCGATAAAGGCAGGCGACGGTCGTATGCCATCCTCACGGCACCGCACAGTGCGGAAATTTCGCCAACGGAGTCTCCTGCTGCTCCGACGGTGAAGCACAGCCCTTGGAGGCTTTGCCGTGACCGAGGAAGATGAGAAAATTTCCGTCTGCGGTGCTGGAAGAGGTGCAGCTTTCCGTGAGAAGGTGATTTGGGAGGTTGAACCCATCGACGCGATTGGGGCAAAAATTTCTGCCATGTTCTGTGGTGCTCGGGATATTGGTACTTGACGTATTTCCAGTGCCGACGAGAGTGTAGCAGAATACCTCTCCGATTTCGGCTTTCCCGGATCCTTCTCGGAGATTTGCAAGGTCCCCAGAGTCGGATTTGACGATTTGACAAAAAACCTGTCCGATGTCCTAAAATATGATGTCCCGCCGTCTGATTTCGGAAGTGCTGAGGCTGGTTTTGGAGTTGATCTCGACTTTGATTTCGGGAGTTCAGGGTATTGCTTGTCAGATTTCCATGATTCGGAAATCAATTTTGACGGGGTTGTCACTGGAGTTTCCTGCTTGGAGATTTCTGATTGCTGATTTTTTGACGAAGGGTATGCTGAATACCCTTCCGTTTTTGGAATTTCTGAATCCCAAAATTCAGAGGTCGTCGCCACCGGAGATACAAAGAGGTCTCTGATTGCTTGCTTCTCGTGCGTGTCTGAGCCAGTGTCGACTCTGGTAGCCCTCTTAATTGTAGAAACTTCAATTGCAGCAATTTCAATGGAAGAATCATACGATGCACGTATTTTTCCCATATCTTTGCATACTTTTTCCATTAAATCGTATACCTCATCCAAAATAATCCATCCTTTTGGGGGAAATGAATAGCTCATTGTGTTCCAGCTCCGATACCAATTGTTATAGTCCCGAGTCATGGATCGAGTAACATGGCGTGGGATTGAAGTTACCGTGGGGGTAGTAGGAAGACATGGGATTTTCCCATATCTTACCAAAGAATCCTTGTGTCAGATCCGGGACCGTAACACAGATTCACTTATTTATTAAAAGCAGCGGATTTTCCTTCCACCTAAATCCGAGTTGATTCCAGCTATTCTCTCGGCCTACCATGACAGTACACACGAGGGGATCCAGAAGACCTTGCACAAAATTCGAGTTGATTTTTACTGGCTAGCCATGAAACCCTCTATTGCGACTTATGTGGGCGCCTGTCAGGTATGCCACCGCAACAAAGCCGAGCACTTGAGTCCAGCCGGTCTTCTCCAGCCTCTAGCCCTTCCTACGCAGGTTTGGGCCGACATTTCAATGGATTTTGTGGTAGGCCTACCCTTGTTAGCCGGCAAATCCGTACTTTTCGTAGTGGTGGATAGATTCTCCAAGTACGAACATTTTATACCGATGGTTCATCTGTATACAGCAACACGAGTTGCTCAGACTTTCCTGGAGCAGATAGTCCTCTTACATGGCATTCCAGAATCCATTGTGAGTGATAGAGATGCAGTTTTCACGAGCACCTTTTGGCAGGAACTGTTTCGCTTGAGTGGGACGAAATTGAAGTTCTCCTCAGCCTATCATCCACAGACAGATGGGCAGACTGAGGTGGTAAACCACACCATCTAGATGTATCTACGGTGCTTGATAGGGGATCATCCGCGGCAATGGGTTCAATGGGCTCCGTGGGCCGAATACTGTTACAACACTTCGTTCCACTCTGCCTTGCAATCCACTCCTTTTCGGGTTATAGATGGCCGGGATCCACCTCGCCTTCTCTCGTACAACCCAAGGTCCAGCCGCATGGATGCAATTGATCAGGCACTCATAGACCGGGATCTGCTGCTACAGAATATCACAAAACTGCTACGATGCGCCCAGCTCGGATGAAGGATGTCTACAACAGAGGCCACCATGAGGTCTCTTTTGAGGTTGGGGAGTATGTGTGGCTACGGCTCCAGCCCTACCATCAGTAGTCTCTTGCGGGACCTCCACGTTATAAGCTCTCACCTAGATTTTTTGGGCCATTTACCATTCTTCGACTCGTGGGACCAGTCACATATCAGGTCAAATTACCGAACATAGCTAGAATTAATGATGTGTTTCATGTCTCTCTTTTGAAGCCGCATTCCGGAGCATAGCCTACATCCACTCCATTCCTACCACCAGTTGATAATGGCGAGGTTATTCTTAACCCAGTTGCAGTGTTAGGCGCACGGCTGACCAATGACCATTGGGAGATTCTTGTTCAGTGGACGGCCACTGACCCCGATGCTGCAACATGGGAACGTGTGGACATCTTCAAATAAGTCTACTCAGCTTTTGAGCTTGAGGACAAGCTCTTTCTCTATGGGGAGGCATATGTTGTGGACTCAATAGCACACCGAGTCACACAACGAATGAGACAACAACAACTCAATCAATAGGATTTATTTCTTATATTTCTTTGAATAGGATTTATTTCTTATATTGTTGTAAGTAGGAGTTATTTCTAATTACTTTATATGTAAGGGCATTATGGAAAATTATTGTAACCCTAACCCTAAAACTGCTTGACGTGACCTATTTAAGGGAAAGGTATGAATGAAATAGGGAAGCTTTGAGATTTTAGAATAGCCTAGTCTAAACAGGTTGAGATCACCTCTTGATCTCGAGTTTAGGGTTTACTCCAAAAATCCAACCTATCCTTCACCCCCCATTGCCATCCATCATCACCCAAATTCATCCCTCATCATCCATACTAAGAAGGGGAGCTTCTTGCCCCTTTTACAAGCCCAAAGAGAGGGTTCTCCCTCTTCATCAACGTCAGCAACCATCAAGGGGTCTAACCCTCTTGACGAGCAGCAAAGTGGAGAATTTTCTGGTCATTCATGTGAAGGAGCTTAATTGATGTTCCTAGCTTGGTGCCATCAAGGAAAGAGAGGATAATCATTCATTCACGTGGGCCAAGGCTTGCTACAAGCCAGGTGTGCATCTCTTGACGTGCTACAACCAAATCAAGGTTGAAACCCTGATTTCCGTGAGAAGAAAAAGGTACTCTTCCTTACTTTATTCTGGTCAACATTGGTGGATTAATTTCATATATCTAGCAATCAATATATTGCATTCATCAAGATGCTTGTGCACGTGAGAGAAAACCAGTAAGGAAGAGTTTTTTTTCACCCTCATACCGAGTCCAGCAACTCAGTACTAGTGCTGGATTCACAAATCCCACGTCGTGTTACTCGATCCATGACCCGGGACCGTAACAGTATGGCCATACATTTTTCTCGCAACGAAGGACTCATTGTGTTCCCGCTCTGATACCAGTTGTTACAGTCCCGGATCTGACACATGGATTCGTAGGGAGAAAGAAGAGAAAGACGAAGATCAAGCCAAAGGGAAGCTTGCAAACCCTAGCTTCGTTAAGGAGAACGAACACCCTTGAGCTCGTTGAGGAGAACTCAAAACCCTGTTTAACCTAAAATCAATGCTTGAATTTCTCATTACTCATACCCCTTAAATAGGGTTCCCCTTACAAGGTTTAAGATAAAATATTACAAAAATACCCAAATAAATGAAATATTCCAAAAATGTCCCTATGGCCTATTAATTCTTTAACTGAAATAAAATAAAGTAAATTAAAGAAAAACAATTAAAATAATAACATAATTTTAAGCACCTATCCAATACTACCCAAAAGACCGGCATCGTAGGTAGCGGAAAGCCAAGTACTTAACCCAAGACCATAACATTACATCCCACCTTCATGATCCAACGACCTCGATGGCCCACTCTAGCGACGGCCTACTCTAGCGACACCGCTAGGTCGCCCCCTCCGGGATTCGAACTCGTGATGTCGGTGCCCACTCTGATACAAAATGTTAAGCACCTAGCCAATACTACCCAAAAGACCTGCCTGGTAGGTAGCGGAAAGCCAAGTACTTAACCCAGGACCATAACAACACATCCCACCTTCACGAGCCGACGACCACGACAGCCCACTGTAGCGATGGCCTACTCTAGAGATGGCCCACTCTAGCCACACCGCTAGGTCGCCCCCTCCGCGAGGTCGCCCCCTCCCCTAGGTCTCCCCCTGTAGGATTCGAACTCGCGACAGTGTAGGCCACTCAGATACCAAATGTTAAGCACCTAGCCAATACTACCCAAAAGACCGGCCTGGTAGGTAGCGGAAAACCAAGTACTTAACCTAGGACCATAATAGTTCTTACAGTCCCAGATCTGACACATGGATTCGTAGGGAGGAAGAAGAGAACGATGAAGATCAAGCCAAAGGGAAGCTTGAAAATGCTAGGTTCGTTAAGGATAACGCACACCTCTAAGCTTGTTGAGGAGAACTCAAAACCCTGTTTAACCTAAAATCAATGCTTGAATTTCTCATTACTCTTACCCCTTAAATAGGGTTCCCCTTAAAAGGTTTAAGATAAAATATTGCAAAAATACCCCTATAAATAAAATATTCCAAAAATGCCCTTGTGGCCTATTAATTCTTTAATTGAAATAAAATAAAGTAAATTAAAGAAAAAAATTAAAATAATAATGTTATTGTGTGTATAACATTTTCATGTTGCAAATTATATATTGACGAAAAGATATTCGAGTCTACTTTCCAAGGAAAAATGATTTTTTCGAATCGGAGTTATCTACAGAGAGATATAGATATTTTAATGAGCGAAGGTCAGATTGCAAAAAGGTTCGATCAGCAGCAGAAAGCTTCAGATTCTGAGGTATTTTATGCTATCAAGAACTAGAATTTATATGGACAAATATATATCAAAATAAGTATCTGTAAGTATATTCATTTACCTATTCAACCAATTCTTGATCTGAGTTATCTACAAAGATAAATCGATATTGGAAGCAGGAAAGGTAAGATTGAAAAAGAGGTTTGAGTAGTAGCAGAAAGCTTCAACTTTCGAGGTATTTTTTGCTATCAAGAAAAAGACTTTATATGGAGAATTATATATCTAAAGAAAGATATTTAAGTCTATTTTCTTAATTATTTAACCAATACTCGGTATGATTTTTTTAATGAGATATTAATCTTGGAATAGTCAATGGTCATTTTGGAAAAAAAAGGAGAAACAATACTTAGTTTGGCTAGATGATAGAGACCGAAATATATTAGATTACTTATCTTCTGATAATTATATTTTAAGAAGCAATGTTATACTTGGATGAAAGGTATTTAAGTCTAGTTTCATAAGGAGAAATTTTCATGTCAATCTGATCTATATTTAAAGATATATTCGTATTGGAAGAATCAAAGGTCATGTTGGTATTCTGTTGTATTGAAAAATCTGAATTTATGCAAATTGTTTAGTGTCACTTTTTGAGTTGATATATCAGGAAAATATCTCACTTCTCCCTGGTTTGAGGGCTAATTTATACATCTCTGTTATTTGAACTTATTTCTACATCTATGATATTTGGTTCAAGCTAGGATCACTCCCATTACTTCCCAGCTTGAAGGGGAGAAGCAGAAGAAGTACAAGAAAGAGGTATTTTATTCCTTATGTTATGGATAAGTATATGTGACCAAAATATTCAAGAAAGGGGAACACAAAAGATGAAACTTATGCATCTAAGAAAAAAATTTATATCAGATTATGATTATTTCATGGGTCCTTCTACGAAGTTTATTATTTTGGTTCGTGTTACATTACTGCTGCTGCTATTATGTCTCTTTGGATGAGACATTATTATTGAAGAAGAGGTGGCCTCAGTACCTTTTCTCATACTATAATTTATTTTGACTCTAAAAAATATCACGGTTGGGACACCATGAGAGTCGTTGCCCGGATTGGTAGACCATGATATTTTTAACTCTAAAAAATATCACGGTTGGGATACCATGAGAGTCGGTATTTGGATTGGGACACCCTTATAAATAAACCCACTACCCCCCTGTAATGGCTTTTATTACTCCTACCACTTCAGAGTCATTGTCCTGTAGAGGGACACGGTGGTGGACACTTCAGAGCAATGCCGATAGACACACTACCTATAGAAGACAAAGTGTGCCCTACATCCAGCATTAGAACTGGAGTATGGAGCAATGTCTTACCGGATAGGAATGATTTTTACTCTCACTTATATTATGCCAGTAGGGCCTCATGGAAGGAGGCAAAAGCGTGAGGGGGAGTGTTGGAAGATTAAGGCATATTGGAAGATGTGTCATTTTATACAAAATATTATATACATCATTTGCAGCAAGCTAGGAGTTTATGATATTCTCTCACCCCCAACTTGAGGGGGAGTGTTGGAAGATGGGCACCAACCCACACGACCAAGGAAGACCCACATATCCAAGAGCATTATAAGATGGGCCACACGAACATGAAAGACCCACAAGATGGGCCCAAGCTCATAAGAAGTAGAACCCACCATGATTACCACGAGCTGGCATCCTTATCACATAAGTTGGAAGATCAAGAAGGACTCACAAATGCATCTTTATCTTATGGTCACGTCCTAGAAGAATTCTAGTTTGAGTTTTTTTTTTTTATCTATATTGAGTTATTTAATTATGCTATGACTTTGTTATGGGCATCCTATGCCACTGAGGGATTACGGGATCCTTGGTTATGTACCTATGTCTTCCGCTCCTGACAGGCCGGTCTTTTGGGTAGTATTGGCTAGGTGCATAACATTTGGCATCAGAGCTTCGTCCCTTCGTCGCACATTCGAATCCCGGTGGCAGCAACCCAATGCGCAAAAGCTGGATTTAAATATAGGTAGGGTCAGGGGAAACATCAGGTAATGGAACCCGGGTCGGGCCTGTGACGCTGTGACGACAAGTGAGCCATCGGGGCCGTCGTCTCGTGAAGGGGGGGGGGGGGGGAGGGTGTTATGGGTATCCTGTGCCACTGAGGGATTATGGGGTCCTGGGTTATGTACCTATGTCTTCCGCTTCTGACAGACCGATCTTTTGGGTAGTATTGGCTAGGTACATAACAGACTTATCTTTAAGTGTTATAGTTTTGGTGTAATTGGGACAAAGGTAGTTTTATTGTTATTGGACTCTACTACCTTCCTTTATTATAAATAGAGGTTCATGTACTCTAATTTTAACATGTCAATGAAGTATTTCTTTTTTCCATAAATTCAGCAAAAAACATGTGTCTATAGTGTGGCCTTCCCATCTGTTATGTCAAATCAATTTCCTCCACCTCTTCCTGGTCCTCCTCTATAATTTTTGCCTCGGCCTTGGCCCTGGTCAGATGATGTTCCCCTATATCCAGAGTACATAGCGGATGATACTTCAGTATTAGAGGAAGAAGCGTCTGGAATACAGAGAAGTGTGGCACATATGCCAATTTGTTTTGGAGACCTCTACAACTTACTGATTTATTGAGAAACTTTTACGTGGCATTGTTAAACTAGTGGCAACGACCCTTTTGGGGAGTGAGTTTCTTCGGACCAGTAGCCCTACAGCCTCGAGTATTCCAGCCGATATAACCTGAGTCTCAATCTATCAGTGTTAAAACACTAGATACTCTCCTAAACACATATTAGTATCTAATAGGCCCAACAGGACTTCTGCTGCTACTCAGTACTATTCGGGGTTTGACCCTATTCCTGCCAACTTAACACCACGTGGGCTAAGTCGTCATACTACCTCATGGTTTGAAGAAGTCCTCAAGTCGTACATGTCAAACGATTTGGCTCCATGGCTGCTTCAGTAGGGTGGAGCACAGCTCCGTTTCATTTTCTACCTCAGAGTGTAGCCAAATAACTCTAAGTACCTAGCTTAGTTCCTACTAGGCACTATTTCAACACTGTTACTATTACGCGTGAACAGTAAACATGAATAATAAATATAAATAGTAAACATAAATAGTAAAAATGAACAATAACTTTTGAATAGTAACTTTTAAAGAGTGGAAACAGTTACTGTGGAGATTCATATATATATGCAGAAAATGAATAGTACAAACAAACATTGTATGAATTTAAATATTACACTCATGCGAAAAATTAAAACATTGTTTCAAAATATAAATACATACTACATAACTCCCAAAGTTACCGACCGTGCTACCGGTCGGCTCCCTCTTTACTATTCAACCATTATGGCTGCTTTGCACATATCGTGCTTTAAGAACTTTGTCGGAGCATGTGTTATGGTCTCGAATCTGACACAAGGATTCGTAGTTATGGTCCTAGATCTGCCACAGGTTATTGTAGGGAGACCACGTGGAATCGTAGGGAGACATGGAGAGGAAGACGAAGATCAAGCCAAAGGGAAGCTCAAAAACCCTAGAGCTCGTCAAGGAGAGCTCCCGGCCTGTTTAACCTAAAATTAACCTAAAATCAATGCTTGTCTTTCTCTTTACTCTTACCCCTTAAATAGAGTTCACCCTTACATGCTTTAAGATTAAATATTACAAAAATACCCCTATAAATGAAATATTCCAAAAATACCCCTGTGGCCTAAAACTGAAATAAAATAATATAAATTAAATAAAAAAAGTTAAATATTAATGTTATTACGTGCATAACATTACACCCCACCCCCCCCCCCCCCCCCCCCCCCCCCCCCCCCCCCCACCCCCGGAAGAATGAGCTTGTCCTCAAGCTCGAAAGTAGGGTGTGTATGTCGACGTGTCCACCTGTTCCCAAGTGGCATCCGCGATAGCTATGTCCGCCCTTTGGATGCCCAAAACTGGAGCATTCCCTCTAGGAACAATTTTTTTTTGGTCAACTGTAGGAAAGCGTGCCGAATGTCACTACCTCTCACCCAACAGCAAAGCTGCCCTGCCTCAGTCCTAGACTGGTGTGAAACAGCCCCTCATGACGGCCCCCCATTGGCAAAATAGCACTGCCTACCCATTACCAGCATGGCAGCAACAAAATCATGACCAGCCCCCTGGGAATGAGAAGACTCAGCAGCACTGACCCCCTCCAGTTGCTGCACCTGGAAACACTCAGAGGCCTGAAACCATCACAGACAACAGGATCAGCATAGGCACGTTGTATGGTTTATAGAACTGAACCGGCATGTAACTGAACAACACTAGGAAGCCCACGACATGGTTTTTCCTCATCACCAACATCAGCAGAAACCCTAGCATTGCATGAATACAACCAGTTGTTCCTTCTCAAAATTTCAGACAACCCAAGCTGCTGCTCACTGTCCTGAATTACAGCGAACACCTCATCATACGTACACCTCATCATACGTACAGTCCATGGTATTTGAGATCTCTACCACTGCTGTTGGAAGCCCTTTCAGATGAAATTGGTCATGAAGTTCCAAATTCATAGGGAAGTGATGAAAGGAGACCACCATGCTGACTGCAATAGCAGCGGCAATTTTAAATTGCATCAGTCTCTCACAAGACCCTAACCCATTAAGCACTGTATTAGCGGGAGGACCTTGGCGATAAAATAGTTGATGTTCCAAATCTGAAGCACGATCAGCAACTGTAGGTGGCATAGCAACTGGCCTCATGGATGAATTATCTCTGCTGCTGCTTGCACTTCGGAGGCCTCTCTTGGCCTTCCTCATGGGGTATCACCTTCCTTCCAGCAGATACCTTCTTTGGCCTGTTTTTGGCAGCAATGTCCTCTTCATCATCATCATCGTCATCAGCATCTGCATCATCTTCATCCTCATCCCCTTCTATATCATCAAACCCGTCACCCTGAACAGCCTCTCCCATAAACCATGAGACAGCATGTGGGAAAATGTTGGCTCTGATAGTGAATCCAATATCATAATATTGTACCGTTTGAGTCTGAAGCTGTTCAGTAGTTGCTTCATCAATATTATCATCATCTGGGAATTGTGGAGGACAGAAGAAAATAAAGAAACTGGCACACGTTTCAGTTTTTGTGATGGGTGTCATTTGATCCCTTGTTAGGCTGTTTCAAAACCTTCTGTGTCGAGCTCTTCCCTGGAAGCCACTGAATCTTTGTCCCTGTTTCTTTCTCCAAAATGGGATCAACCTCATCGATCAAGTGAGTAGTTTTGACCAAGACAGTATTTGTAAAATAGGGATTGAGATAAAAAAAAAGAACTCCAGCTTGCTGCCCTTGGATTATCAATCCTAGACCACTTGATATCTTTCAAATAATTAAGAGCCCCTTCACTAATGGGACATGCAGGATGTACAGACATTACCGTCATTGGTGCTACTATTTTCTGAATAATCAGCATTGGTGGCAACAGCGGCACTGTGGGCAACCTTGGATTCTGTAGTGCCATAGCAGCAAAACCAGGAGCACCCAGTCGTCCTCTGTGCAGGATTTCACCCTGTAATTTAGAGAAGATCATTGTTATCTCCTCGACAATCTCTAGATCCTCGCTGTAACTCTCATATCTATTGGTATATAATGGGTCATAAAGTTTCTGGTACTTGGCAGCATTAGAAGCAGTTGTTGCATTCGCAAATTCTTCATAACTGGACCCCTGCTATATTGCCATCTCCTCAAAGACACTCAGTGCCTCCCCTGTGGTCCTGCTTTGAAAGAATCTGACTATCCTGGCGTTCCAAACATTTGATTCCAAACTATCACCAGAAGTGATAGACAATTTGCATTTGGTTTCACAAAATTGAAGGCATGAAGTAATTATACCCAACGAAGAAAACAATTCGTTCTGCTTCTCATTCTCAAAGTAAACAAATCCAAAACAATTGGATTTCCCCTTTCCTTCTCTCATTACTACAACGCTTGTGATGTTTCCACACCCACCGAATGTTTTTTTCAAATCTGAAGCACCCCTATCAGCAAATATTTCAACAAGTAAAAGTGTGGATTCCATCCACGGTGTTGATCTCCTAACCCAACTTCTTGTGGGCTGATCTGATCCGATATAAAGTTTCTTTAGTCCTTCTTCTACCAAGCCTGCTGTCAAACAGCCAAGAGCTAGGTTCCTATATGTAATGGCGTTTGTCTTGCAGCCATTAGTCTCCATGTCTTGAAAAAGCTCTAATGCTTTATATACAAACCCATGTCTACAATATAGAAATGTAAGAGAGCTGTAGTGCTTAGTCCGCTTCACCCTGTTTTTGGACTTCATCTCCAACCATAAGTCCTCAGCTCGGTCTAGCTATCCAATCCTTCCAACGGCGTCAATCGCCATAGCAAAGATTATATATCTTACAAATGGAAAGTTTTGTATGGTATGCCAAGCATCCACATCATTATAATTCGTCCACAAAAAAAAATTCAGCATCAAAGAATATGAAACATGTCATGCATCCACGCGTGCAGCAGAAATTGGAAGAGGTGCACTGCTGCTTTTCCCAGCAGTAGAAAAAGAAAACGACATCCAATAATTTTCGCTATCGTTCCCGGCGTCCCAAAAAAATTCCCTCTCGAAATTCATACCCACCAGCCGTAATTTCGCCAAAGCGATGCTGGTTCTCTGCCTCCCAGAATAGAAAACCCCCAGTCCAAAAATTCGAGCAGCATTGTTGGTGCTCAGCCCCTGGGAGCCCTTTCACTCCCTTGGAAAATTCGTTTATACATATCAATTGAGGGCATCTTAGAAGCTTACCCCAAAAGACGTCCCCGATGGACTGCCGAGGGATAGATTGAGAGTGAAAGGTGGTGGCCGAAAGTCAAATCTCACCGGAGTTGTTTCCGACGGCGATGACGGAGTCTCCTCCTCAGTTTTCGGTGGTGAACAACAGCACTTTGGGGCTTCGCCGCTTGTGTCCTGGTTAGAATAGTCACCGAAAGATTTGCTTGCCGCGAGCAGGAGTTGTTTGAGTTCGGAATTTCCGGGTCCCATTGCCCTGCTCGGGATTTTTGTGCGTGACGTTCTTGCTCGGAGATTTCCCTTGTCCCCAATTTCGGAATTGATGTCGCACCCAAATCATCCAGTGCCGACGATTTCAGAATTTCTCCTGTTCGGATTTGTATTACCTCCCAGCTATTCGGCTTTGGATTTCCCTGCATATTTGGTTAGAAAAGACGTATGGTGTCCATTGAGAAAGGATTTAATGCCGAACTCCATTCTGGTTTTTTTGATGAAGGGTGTGTTGAATACCCTTCCGATTTTGAAAAATTGGTGTCCCCGTTGTCAAATTTCGGAAGTTTGGGGAGCTTTTTCGAGACCAAGAACTCTCAGATTTCATACTTCGTCTGTTCGTCTGAGAGAGCGTCTCTAGCGACAATTTTATATATCGCAACAATGAGTTGAGGATTTTCGTCCAAGAGAGCGTTTGTTGCCTCTCATTCAGTGGATTTTTCGTGCTCGGAGAATTTAGATCGTATGACCTTCTCTGCGGCAGTGCGTGGCTCTCTTTCAGAACTTCCAATGGAAGATTGATACCATGTGGAAGATTCATACCCTGCTCGTGTTTCTCCTAGTTCTTTGCATAGTTTTTCCATTGCTGGAGAACATGAATAGCCCATTGTGTTCCTGCTCTAATACCAGTTGTTATGGTCCCGGATCTGACACAAGGATTCGTAGTTACGGTCCCAGATCTACCACGGGTTATTGTAGGGAGACCATGTGGAATCGTAGGGAGACACAGAGAGGAAGATGAAGATCAAGCCAAAGGGAAACTCGAAAACACTAGAGCTCATCAAGGAGAGCTCCAAGCCTGTTTAACCTAAAATCAATGTTTGTCTTTCTCATTACTCTTACCCCTTAAATAGGGTTCACCCTTACAGGGTTTAAGATTAAATATTACAAAAAAAACCCTATAAATAAAATATTCCAAAAATACCCCTATGGCCTAAAACTGAAATAAAATCATTTAAATTAAAAAAAATTAAATATTAATATTATTGTGTGCATAACAGGATGCTCGTCGAAAATCACCTTCTTTTCTGCAAAAGAGCTAAGAAGTTGACTCTTAGAAACTTCAAGATATGGTTTAATATTTTCAAGGCAAGTAGTTATGACTAATGCTTCTTTTTGCTTATATTGTACCAAGACATCCGTGGTAGTAGGCATAGCTGATTTTCACTCTTGAAGAAGGCCTCTAAAGTGGGCCAAGTATTCACGGATATTCTCTCATTTTTTAGTGTTCAACATCTTTTGGAGAAGATCATATGACCTATGTAGATTTTTGGGACTAAAATATAGCTTAGCACATGTCTCCCAAATTTGTTTCACAGTATCAAGATGAATAACATTGTTGGAGACATGTTCTGCCATGCTATTGATTATACAGCTAATCACCAAAGTATTATTTTTAGCCACTTGTTAAAAAAAATGTCCTCTCCATCAATTGGTGGTCCACGGTTGGTGAGATGACCAAGTAGGTTCTTTATTATAAGAAACCTTCTAACCAATGTGGACCAGCTCATGAAATTTGATACTCCTCACAAAGGTATCGTAGTAATTCTAATTATATCATTCTTATTACTTGTATTTTCTTCAACCATAATGGGCGATTCAATTTAAAACAAATTCTACAATCGAAGTACTAATCAAAGAAAGCAAGTAGAGGTCTTTCACCAACTTGGTTAATGGAGAGACTTAACATAAAAGCTAAGTAATCATATTTCTGAAAAAATCACTCATAATGGGGTCAATATCATTCTTCTTTATCAGGGAATCTGGTTGCCACAAAATTATAACTCTTAATGCAAAATTTTCCAAACCGACAAAATTGCCTTAGTAACTTCTTTCAATCCAAGATGCAGATATTTCCATAATCTCATAAGATGTAGACATTCATAAAAACATCTCAAAACAATTTTATAATATCTGAAAACCAGTAGCATAAATCAATTATATCAGAAACAAAATAACTTATCTCATGAGCTTCAATGTTGCTTCACAAAGAGCCTTCTATGAGCTACTTTGATCATACCTTGTTAGAGCATTCCCTTGACATGGGGATCTTAAATTTGATGTTCTAATACCATGTTGAATTTAGGACCGCATTAATGATATCTTGAGCTAGGTGAGAGAGGGAAAAAGAAAAAGAAGGAGAGAGAGCTCTCAGGTAGAGAAGAGAGAAGAAGGAAAAAAAAGAAAGAGTTTAGGTAAGAAGGGAACTCTACACGAGAGAGAGAAGGGAAAACAACTTCCTTTGATTATTTAATTCTGAGTACAAGCTCCTCTATTTAGTAGAGGAGTGATAGAGTCCATGTACAATTAACTTCGTTCTCCTAATTACATTCCAACTCTAACTCTTAAATATAAGCCTATCATTATAAGATAATTAGAAGTCTAACATAACTCTAACTCTAACTCTTCTATAAGGACGTGACCATAGGATGAAGATGTCAGCTCATTCTTTATCTTTGTGGGTCCCACTTGATCTTCAAATCTTCCAACTCATTCCAACTCGTGCTTCTTATCTTCCAACTCATCCCAGCTAGTGTGATGACTCCTCTTGGCTTATCACGTCCTCATGCTAGGTCCCACCAGCTCATGCAACCATGGTGGGTCCACATTGTGACACCCAGAAAGTATTTAAGTAGTTCAAGATCTTTTGTCTTGAATTTTTCACATACCTTTTCCTTAGTTTCATGAAAGCCCTCGGGTTCACTACCGATTAAGACAATATCATCAAAATATGTGGCCCGTATGAGTGCTTGGGCTAAATATATCAAGCCATGCACGAGGAGACTATTTCAGACCATAAAGGGATTTCTTCAATCGACATTCCGACTCCCCCCTCAACCACAAATCCAGGTGGTTGTTGCATATAATTTCTCCCTTTAAATCCCCATTGAGAAAAAAAAATTCACATCAAGTTGATGGACCGGCCTGAAAGAATTACTAGCAAGAGATAATAAAATACGTACCAAGTTCATTTTGGCCATTGGAGAGAATGTTTCCTCATATTCGATCCTATAACACAGTGTATAGCCTTTAGCAACGAGGCGGGCCTTAAGACAAGTAATTGACTCATCTGGATTGTGTTTAACAATAAAGGCCCACTTACAGTCGACAAGTTTTTTATCTGATGGAAGAGGAACTAGAGCCCTTGTCTGATTCTCATAGAGTGCCTGCATTTCTTCATCCATTGCCGCCTTCCACCCTGGATGTTTCAGATCCTCCTGATAGGACTCTGGGACTGAGATGGAGGAGATAGACACAAGAGATTGACAACATGAACAGGATAAATGATGGTGAGACACAAAATTGGATATGGGGTGAGAAGTTGAGGGCCTAGTGCAAGTTCTGGGTTCTTTTCTTTAGGCAATGGGTCGAGTATCAAATTGTGGTCCAAAAGGAATAGGAGAAGATGGACTTACCTTGATGGGATCTGCAAAAATTGTCAGTTAGTGCTTTAGGGGGTAGAACAATTTTCGTAGCACGGGGCACAACCGGTCGAGGAGAGGCAAGAGACCTGGAGGAGCATTGTCAGAGTAGTATGAAGAGTCTTAAAAAAGTTACATCCCAGGACACAAGTAACCTTTTGAGAGTGGGGTTATAGCAAATATAATTCTTCTACATGTGAGAGTATCCTATGAAGATACACTTGACAAATTTTGGCTCAAGTTTACTATGTTGTGGGAGGTAATATGAGCAAAGCATGTACAATTGAAGACTTTCAAGGAAAGTGAAAAGGGATCACCATGTGGAAACAATAAGAAATATGGGGATTTATGAGAAAACAAGTAGTTAAGGATGACATGCGGCCAATAAAAGTATGGGACTTTCATGATATACAATAAGCTACGAGCTACCTCAAGAAGGTAACAATTCTTCTGTTCTGCTACTCCATTCTATTGGGGGATGTAGGCACATGATGTTTGATGGATAATGCCATTCTCTTTTAAAAAAATAGTCAAGATCTTTGAAAGTATATTCTTTGGCATTATCAGACTTAAGTACTTTGATTTTTTACCAAATTGAGTGACAACCATAGCATGAAAAGATTCTAGAATGGATGGTATTTTAAATTGCTCTTTAAAAAGAAATAGATAAGTTACTTGACACAGGAAATGTTTGAGACGCTCAAGGGTCCCCATACATCTATGTGGATCAACGAAAAAGGAGCAATAATTTTAAGTTCTAGACGAGGTGAATATGTGGTCCTCTGGTGTTTGCTTAGTTGACACACCACAATTTAAGTTCGACATATCTTTAAAGGTAGGAAAAAGAAGATGTAGAGATTGTGCGGATGGTTGTCCCAACCGATTGTGCAATTGACTTGTCTCAATTTCCTTGGTTGAGATGGCATTTATTTGAGGCATGTCCAGGTGGTTGAGGCTCCCTTGTTTATTGCCTCCACCCATCACTTGCTTCATTGTAAGATCCTGAAACACACAGGAAGAGAGTGAGAAGGTAGTTGAGCAATTAAAAAGTTGTGTTAGTTGACTAACAGATAAAAGATTCAAGGAAAAAGTAGGAACAAAAAAAATATTTGTGAGTGGAAGTGATGGTGTAACAGATGTGGATCCTTTCCTGACAACTTTAGTTTGGGAACCGTTAGCTATGGTAACAAGTTTATTTGAGAGACAAGGAGAAACTGAGTGGAGTAGATTTTTGTTACCTGTGAGATGCTCTGATACCATGACAACAACTAGCCAATACACCCAAAAGACCGATCTATTAGGTACGAAAAGCTACCACCTACAAGAGTGGACGGATCCACTCTGACACCCACCCTGCTCTTTCTTGACCCGCTCATTCTTGACCACCTCTCATGGGATTCGACCATGGGACGTGGCGTGCCCAGCTCTAATATCTTGACAGCGGCTAGCCAATACAACCCAACAGATCGATATGTTAGGTGCGGAAAGCTACCACCTACAAGAGTGGACAAAACCACTCTGACAACCTGAAGCATTGGTGGTAGCAGTAGTTGAGGAGGAACTTGGAGGAGAGACCATCAATGTTTTCATTTTTTGGAATACGCCATACTCATCATCGGTAAGGGTTTTCTTTTCAGTTGGTGGGGTAGACTAGTCCTCCTTTGTATCAATTACTGAGGCTTGATTAGCCTTAAACCAATCCGGTATGCCATGGATTTTAAAACACTGATCTATAGTGTGGCCATATTTCCCACAACGGGTGCATTCCCTACTATCTATTCTGACAAAATCATTCCTTCCACCTCATCCTAGTCCTCCTCTATAATTTCTTCCACGGCTTCGACTATTGTCAGTTGATGTTCCCCTATGCTCAGACTACATAGAGGAGGATACTTCAGTAGGAGAAGGAGAAGAAGAATCTGGAATGCAGAGGAATGTGACACATACATCATCAAAAGTGGGAATAATAGAGGAGCTGAGGAGTTGATTAAAAAAATTATACAAAATTAATTAAAAAAATTAAAAAATAACTTAAGACAATATAATAAATAAACCTAATGGTTTAATTAATTATAGCAATTGGATAATTAAATAGATTAATGATTACAATTTATTATAAATTAAAATACTAATTACGTGTGACTAGAATAAATTACTTTAAAAAATTTAAAAATAACATAAGTGAATATAATAAAAAATAAATTATTTTGTAGTAACATAAGATATAGTTTAAAATTAAAACACACTATTTTAATACAAAATAAAAACTACATAATAAATAAATTAATAAATTAATTTATCAATAACATAATATATATTTTACATATTATTAATTAATAATATATTAACACAAAATGAAAAACTAATGGTTTAATTAATTGGATAATAAAAAAAATTAATTATTTTTATGTATTAATAATTCATAAGATATTAACACAAAATGTAAAATGATTTGTTTAATTAATTATAGCAATTGGATAATTAAACCAATTAATGATTATAGTTTATTATAAATTAATATACTAATTACGTGTGACTCAAATAAATTTTAAACAAGTAGCAAAAGTATAAAATAACAAAAACAAATACAATTAACGTAAATTATTTTTAACAACGAGTTCATGTGTTTAAAATCATCTAACTTACTAGTTTAGTACATACGAACGACAACATACATGTTCAAAAGCAATAAAGTACAACCACTAATAATCACTCCACATGCTAGTGGATATGGCATCTTGAAATTCTAATGCACGATGCCTCAGCATGGTTGTTGATAGGTTGCCTTCATCCCCAAGATCATCGCTATCATCGCTATCTTCATCCTCATTTACACCTGTTAATCGGACCTCATCACCTCCTCCACCAACCTTATCATTCGAATCATCATCTTCCAATTCAAACATACCATTGTAATCCTCTTTACGTATATAATTGTGTAATATGCAACAACCTATTACAATTTTCATCTAGATCTTATAAGAAAACGGAGGAGCACCTTTTAGCATTTGGAATCGAGCTTTTAAAGCACCAAAAGTTCGTTCAATAGTATTCTTCAAAGATGAGTGCCTTCGATTGAATAGATCTTTATCATTTCTAGAAAGGTTGTCTCCAAATTCTTGTAGATGATAACGAGTTCCTCGATATGGAGCCAAAAGTCCTGGCATATTTGCATAACCAGCATCGACTAGATAATATTTACCTACAGTACAAAATATTTTCCACATAAGATAATTGAAGATAAATTAGAACAAAATTACTACATAAAAATATATTATTTACCTTCAGGTAAAAAGATTCTATTTCGGTGAGTCAATGCGTCCTTCAATACACGGGAATCAGCTGCTGATCCCTCCCATCCAACAAGTACATAAATGAATTGCATATCAAATGTACATGCTGCTATCACATTTTGTGAGAGATAGCCCTTTCTGTTCCAGAACCTTTGTTGTTCTTCAAGTGGTATGTTTGCTTTGATATGAGTTCCGTCAATAGCCCCAATACAATCCTAATTATATCATTTCAATTAATAATATCATTTCAATTAATACAAAGTAACTCTAACTATTAATCTAAAATTGTTCATTAGATGCCAAGTGATGTTACCTTAAAATATGGATAAAACATTGGATTGTTTAAAATCTTCGAGTGTAATCAGGCCGAAGTTTGATAATAGCATTCAACACCTTATTGAAATACCTACTTATAGTCCAGTTTGATCTATCAAACATCTCTGTTGTGACACTATACGATTGTTGTTGACCAAAAGTTAGGAGAAAATATACAAGTTGTTCTTCCATTAAGATAGTCTTTGTGGGTGATAAAAATCCTTTACTATAAAGTATCTCAGACATTTTTTTAAACACAATTTGATTCATCCTATAAACTTTTCGAAATTTAACAGGTGATTTCACTAATGCCTTGTGCAAATAAATCAGACCACCAATCTCATGAGGACGTAGTGCACGTCTATACCTATGGCTGAGATAGTATCATCCCATCATGTACGTAAGACATGCGAGTTCTATCATTCTTACAATCCTATTTTTGTCTTCCATGGAAACCTGAAAATACAATCTCAACAGCCACAATGACGACTACAAAAATAATTCATGTTTCTTCCTAAATGTCATCAACTCAAAAACATACACTAATCTTCAATCATAACCTATTTTCAATCACACATATATAAAACCATCTCCAATCACACACCCACAATATTCATCCACACAATAAGAACACAATAGTCATGAAAACCCAAATCTTAACCATAATAACATTCATAATCTATCAATGATTTGTCTTACAAAGTCATAATTAAACTTCAAAAAAATAGTCCCAAAATAGATAGTGTACTTAAAACTATTGACTACATTTCACCAGAACAATATTTAAGCTAAGTGAGTTGCTCTTCCACTGGCAGCTTCATAAACATGTCCTTCTTCATTGGTGTATCTAACAATAGAGGAGTGTGAAACTTCATCTCTATCGATAGGTCCGGGATTTCTGTGAGGGCTTCATACCAATTCTCTCCGACATGTCCACTGATGATAGTTTCACGCAATATCGCGACAATTTCTTTCATTGTATCATGGAACATGAAACTGTCATCAGTGGACATGTTCAGTCTCTGTCTACGACGACTTGAAGTTGACGGGTTAGCACTTTGAGACTGATCAGGTGCCAACTCATTTTCTGTAAAGAATGGCGAAGGAGTATCTCTACCAAAATCAACATCCTAGAGCATGTCCAGGCATGAATTTTCTTCCTCATGCTGGACATCATTGCACATGTCTTCGTCAGTTTGACTTACTGTCCCCATGCTTATTGAGTTTCCCACTACCAAAGTCAATTTGTCATAAAGGGCGCAGCCTTGTTGTCTATACTTTTCAGCTTCTTTATGCTCCTACAAGAATAAAACATCATTTAGACGGCTTGGAATAGAGTTCTAGTAATGCGGAAAACATACAAAATATTTTACAGTACATCATAATTTACCGACCTTGATATAGTCTTGCCATACAGAATGACATGCAGTAGTAAGTCGATGTGTGGTTGCATCCCAACCGAACCCACTAGCGTTGAGACAGCTCGTTACTGCTTGGTAAGTTTTCTTCCATGATCTTGTTTGATTCTTGCGCTACTCAACAAATTTTTTATGAGTTGCGTCTTCATTGAACCTATTGACACAGTTCAGATACATTTCATGCTTCCAAACCCCATTGGGCATCCTGTTCCCCATATTGACTTACTCAACCAAGAGATCGATCATTTTGTTGTCATCATCGAAGGTCCAAATCTCATATGATCAAGGAGTTTGTTGTCTTCTTCCAACCATTTATAATCTAAATCTGAGATGGTCCTCATGGAAATTTTTTTTATCAGATAACCATTACCCGTCGTAGTCACTAGGGACACACAGAAACACAACCAACAAATAACAAAATACCATGTGCTGGATATTCTAAGACCAAAATCTCCTCACCACATGGCAAGAACATTCCATAGCACTTCAAACATATTCAACACCATTCTCAAACATTTCAAAAGTATTCGCACTAATTTCATTGCAGATGACTAGAACAATGCAAAAATAAACTCATCAAGTCCAAATTCACTGAACACCCCTACTAGAACTCCATATGCCTTCGCAGTCACTACGAGTTGTACATCATCATTGATGACGGTCGGGTTTCGTTGGCTAACGGATGCCCTTTTAGGTAACTCAGCCTTGTTTGAACTGGACTAAACCCCCTAAATCCTAAACCCTAACCGAGAACCCTAAAAAATTAAAATAAGCCCCAAACCCTAAACCCTAGACCTTAACACCCCTAAAAGTTGCAAACCCTAAACCCTAAGCCCTAAACCTTAACAAATTAAAAAAACCCTAACCCCTAAACCCTAAACCCTAGTCCTTAAAACCCCTAGCCCCAAACCCTAAATCCTAGACCTTAAAAACCCCTAAAAGCCCCAAACACTAAACCCTAAGCACTTAAAACACTATCACCTCAAAAATCGAGGACCCTATTTTATTTTAAAAAAAAACATAAACCCTAATTCCAGACCTAAAGACTAAACCCTAGACCTTAAAACCCTAAAAATCCCAAACCCTAACTCTAATCCCGAAATTAAACCCTATCAAGACGGAATTGAACCCTAAATCCCATAAACCCTAACCCTAAATCCGAAAGTTAGGCCACAATCAAGATAAATTACCCACGTAAATTAAAATTAAATCAAATAAAATAATAAATTAGTTGAAAAAAAATTAGGGTTCGGCTTACCTTCTGAAATTTGGAGAAAATCACCGCCGAATGGGGAAATCTAAGCCCAATCGAAGAAATCGACTCCTAAATGTTGAAAATCGAAGGATATCGAAACCAAAGTAGGTTAAATCGAAGGAAATCAAGGGGAGGGGGGGAATGAGAAGAGCGAGAATGAGAAGGGAGAGGGAGGCCGAGAGTGAGAAGAGAGGGAAGCCGAGAGGGAAAAGAGAGAGGGAGAAGGAATAGTGAGGCCAAGAGAGACACGGAGAGGAGATGAGTAGAAGAGAATAAGAAGATGGGATGAAAAAAGTCGAGCGATGACGAGAGAAATCTGAGAACGAAAACGAGAGATGATGAGAGAAAGCAGAGAAAGCAGAGGGAGCAGAGAGAGCGAAGACAAGAGGAAGAAGATGGGGCAAAGAAAATCGTTTGGAGACGAAGGCCGAGGGAGAGGGAGAGGAGAATAGCTAATGACGATAATTTTTTCCTTCCGGCAGGGGTGAGGAGAAGCAATGCGCGTCACATGATTCAAGTGGTTGATTCAGAAAATCGGGCTGAATCAGCTTTCTGCGATTTTTGCCTGAGAGAATGAAATGGTGTAATCTCACTTTTGTGTAATTCTTTCTACACTAACGCCATTATTTGATGAACTAGGTAATCCGGGGGGAATTCATTCCACTTCATTGTGGACTAACCCCAACCCCCCCCCCCCCCCCCCCCCCCCCCCCCCCTTAGGGTTTTAACCCCGAAAGTTTAACTTAATTACATCAATTCCATCTCTATAAGATGACCCTTTATTTACCATCCTGTCATCATTGTATTTGGGCCTATGGGCCTTATCCTTGATATGTGGGCCTATAGCCCGTCTTCTATTTCTCTTGGATGCATGGGTCTTCCTTGGTCTTATGGGCTTGGGCTCATCTTTTAATATACTTGGATATGTGAACCGTCCTTGGTCGGGTGGGCTTGGGCCCTGTCTTCCAATAGAAACTTCAAGATATGGCTTAATGTTTGCTAGGAAAATAGCAGTGGCTAAGGCTTTGTTCTGCTTGTCTTGGACAGAGACATCGGTGGAGGTAGGCTGAGCTAGCTTCTATTCTTGAAAAAGGCCTCTAAAATGAACCAAATATTCATGGATATTTTTACCTTGTTTCGTATTGAACATGTTTTGGAGAATATCATATGGTTTGTGTAAGTTGTTGGAGCTAGAATACAACTTAGCACATGTCTCCAAAATTTGTTTGGCGGTGTCGAGATGAATAAAATTGTTGGAGACAGGTTCATCCTTGTTGTTGATGAGTCAACTAATTATCAAAGTGCCATTTTTAAACACTTAGCATAAGCAACATCTTCTTCATCAATAGGTGGCCTAAGTTTGGTGAGGTGACCAAGTAGGTCCCTTGTTATAAGGAACCATCATACCGATATGGACCAGCTCAAAAAATTTGATGTCGCAAGGGTATGGTAGTAATCTTGAGAATATCATTCTTGTTACCCATGTATTCTTCGGCCATAAGAGGCAATCGAAGGGTAATAATGTACTCAAATTTGAAGTAGCATAACTAAGCGGATTGGAGATTCAAGTGCAGTCAAGGCTAGCTCGGGTAGATGGGAGGAGAACCCGAGCGTATCCAGTCTTTAGGCAAGGAGGGAACCCTTTTGGGCCAGTCAACTTGTTGGCCAAAAATTTTTATAATTAATTATCTAGTCTTCCTTGTAAAGAATAGCAAAAATCAATCAATAAGCATGAGATCAAGGTAAGATAGCAATTCCATATTAGATCTTTCCAAGATCATACCAAAAATATATTTGACTCCAGCTTGGGATAAACCAGTCTAGATTCAGTTCCTCATGAATTATGCAAGATATGATTGATCAAAAATCAAATAAATTCAGGCCTAATCAAGAAGATATTGTGAGATCTTCAAAATACAATAATCTTTCTTCAAATTGATTGGCATCAACTAGACTTTCAAAGGACCACTTCATTTATTACTTTGTGCTTGATTATTTTTATGTAAAGCACACTACTCTATTCTATATTTTCCAAGAAGAATCAGCCAATTCGTAGCTCTCTATTATGAATGCAATAACATTTTTATTTTAATTGTTTTCTTAATTTACTTTATTTTATTTTAGTTAGAGAATTAATAGGCCACAAGAGGGCATTTCTAGAATATTTTATTTATAGGGGTATTTTTATAATATTTTTTCTTAAACCTTGTAAGGATGAACCCTATTAAAGGGGTAAGAGTAATGAGAAAGTCAAACATTGATTTAGCGTAAACAAGGGTTTTGAGTTTTCCTCAATGAGCTCAGGGGTGTACGTTCTCCTCAAAGAACCTAGGGTTTTTAAGCTTCCCTTCGGCTTGATTTTTCATCTTTCTCTTCTTCCTCCCTACGAATCCATGTGTCAAATCCAGGACCGTAACAACAGGTATCAGAGCGGGAACACAATGAACGATTCTATATCCCAAGAAAAATGGATTGCCATGGGTGATCAATTGGAAGAAATACGCTCATGGTGTAAAGCATTTGACGCAAGATGGCGTGCATCTTCCATTAAATTTTCTGCAATGGACATCGCTACAGTAGAAAAGATCATATGACCTCAACTCGCTCGAGAAGTTGTCTCGGATAGGCAGAAAGGCCAAGGGCCAGATAATTCCACCATCTTCGAGCACGAAATATGCACAGAACGAAAGGCAACAGACGCTGTCTCAAATGAGCAAAAAGGCCAAGGGCCGAAAAATTCAAAGCTTTTCCAGTTGCGGGGACATCCAAAATTGGGGACACAAATCCGAAATCGGACTCAGAACTTCCGAAATCAAACGCCATGGACCCCGATTTTTGGAAATAGGAGGGGTATTCCACAACACCCTTCTCATAGGAAGCCATACGTCTTCCACAGGTGACGCAAAAAAATACAAGACACCTCCCTTTTAGAAAATCGCCAAGCGGAGAAGCCCAAATGGGTGTTGTTCGCCGTCAAAAAAAGCCTAGCAGGCAACCAACCACAACGTATTTCCTTTGGGGTCCGTCGTTCCTAAAGCCGGCATGGCGAGGAGAAAAAGGGAGAAAAGGCGACGGGAGAAAGGGGGCACCAAAATGCCTCTCAGACCATGAGACGGAAAATCCCCAAGTGGAGAAGCCATGACTTCCTCCTGTTCGCCACTGGAGAAAGAGGAAGCTCCCTTGGACAAAATTCCAGGGGAATTTGACTTCCAAACACCAACTCTCACTCTCAATCTACCTCTCAGGAGAATAGAGGGAACCCAATTCCAAATTTGTTGGGGTCAGTATCAGCAACCTCAAATTTGCATTCAATCTTTCAGAAAAATAGGAAAATTTGTGCAACTGTTTGATGAAGTGTCTGCAATACGAGATAATTTTTTTTTTGGGATTCCGGGTAGGGAAGAAAAAATTCAATGGGTGTTGTTTTATTTTTCTACTATTGAGAACAGTAGCAATGAACCTATTCTTGGTCAAATTGTGTTGATGCTGCGTTCTCCTTCGTAGATAAGCCGAAGGAGGAAAGTTAGTCCTGGTCAAAAGCTAAATTACATGCAACAAATTAGTAGATTAGTCGTGAGGGCAAAGACAAAAGAAATTGCCTTCGACTAGAATTCATTATCAGGACTCCAAGCTGGGATTGATAAACTTGCAGATGTTGTAGGTGTAACTTTGGGTCCTAGGGGCAGGAATGTTGTACTTAATGAGTTTGAGAGTCTGAATGCGGTTAATGATGGGGTTCCAATTGTTGAGCTATTGAGCTTCCAGATGCTATGGAGAATGCTGGTGCAGCTTTGATTAGGGAGGTTGCAAGTAAAACCAATGACTCTGTTGGTGATGGGACTACAACAACTTCAGTACCTATTAGGGAGATAATCAAACTTTGGGTTACTCATTGCAACATCTAGTGCTAATCATGTTTCTATATAGAAAGGGATTGATAAGACAATTCAAGTCTTGGTAGAGGAGTTGGAAATTTTTGAAGTCAGTGGGAGTTCTGAATATGAGAAGGGAGCCAACGTGGAACAAAATAGAGATAAATTTTTTTTGGGTGTGCTGGGAATGGTCTTGTGGATACATTATTTTTTTGTGGCTGGGTTGGACAGTAGGATGAATTGTCACTTGTTGTTGCTATTACATTGCAGAAAAGGGCTCAAGTAGTTAGCCGGGTGGCACTAATCCAGAGGAGATATTTTGATGAGTACAAAAAGACTTCGCTGGGATTGTCTGGGGTTATTGGTTCTAAATTCATCATTGGAGTGCTTTGCAGAGAAGGTATGGTGGAAATGGCAGCTGCCCTATCTTTGGAACTCAAAAAAAAAAAAAACATGGGTTGCCACTACATGATTTTATTTATATAAAATTGATGGATGCCACGTTTAATGAAGGTGGTGAAGTGGGTCTCTTCGAGTTGCTTCACCGGATTGAAAATTTAGATTCTGAGAAACTTGGTTGGCTGTATAATGGTGCTATTAGTTTTTTTTGCAACAAAGGTTGTCATTATGCAGCTTCTAATGTTTACTTTGTAATGAGGGGAAGAGGCATACTTGTGCTTGGTGGGTTTTCTATCATAGGTGCCTTGGAAGTTTTACTTGCATTTTTTTATCGTGGAATTATTCTTGAGGCAATTAATGTGCTTGATGAAATGGCTGAACTAAAGGTGGAGTACTGGAATCCTATGTTAAGGAGTTTGATGTCTTCGGGAAGAGTAGATTTAGCAAATCAGTTTTTTGACAACAAGCTTGTTAGAGATTTAGTGTCGTGGAATTCCATGATTATGGGTTATGCAAGGGCCCCATAACAAAGTGTCATCCAGCCATTTCATGTGGTTATGCAATATTTCTTTATAAACATTTTCAGGTTCATAACTTTCTATATAGAAGTCCATTTCCATTACACCAATGAGGCTTGCCATGTATGGACTGGTTGGAAGACCGAACTAAAAGATTGTCACTTGGTCAAGGAATTCAATGCTTTTCCTCAGGTTCTACAATTACAACTTATTCTATGGGAGAAAATTTTCTACTAGATGATGTAATTGAGGGTCAACAATTTGATAGAGATATTCTCAATGCAAAAGTTTGAAGTGGCCTGGGAAATGGAAAAGCTAGAGAAAAATTCTTCTAACTATCAAATTTGAGGGGTTATCTCATGTTTACTCTCTTTTATGAGCCTTCAACTAGGACCAGATTGTCCTTTGAGTCGGCCATGAAAAGGTTGGGTGGAGAATTTTTTACGACAGAAAATGCACGGGAATTTTCTTCATCAGCAAAAGGAGAAACACTTGAAGATACCATAAGAACTGTCGAAGGATACCCTGATATAATTGTCATGAGGCCCTTTGAAATTGGTGCAACCAGAAGAGCTTCATCAACAACAGGAATTCCTGTTATTAATACTGGGGATGGTCCAGGCCTATACCCTACACAAACTCTGTTGGATGTGTATACGATCGAATGATCAAGCAAATTGGATAGCATTAGTGTAGCCTTAGTGGGAGATCTAGCAAATGGCAGGACTGTTTGCTCATTAGCTTATCTGTTCGGGAAATACAGAGATGTGAAATTCTACTCTGTGGCTCCTGATGTAGCGAAGATGAAGGATGATATCAAGGAATACCTGACACCTAAGGGGATAGAGTGGGAAGAAAGCACAGATCTGATGGAAGTGGTGGCTAAATGCGAGATAGTCTATCAAACACGTATTCAACGTGAGAGATTTGGTGAGAGGATTGATCTTTATGAAGAAGCTCGTGGGAAGTACATTGTGGACCGTAAAATGTTGAATGTATTGCAGAAACATGTTGTAATTATGCATCCCCTTCCGAGACTTGACGAGATAACTGTGGATGTGGATGAGGATTGAAGAACTGCATATTTCAGGCAAGCAAAGAATGGCATGTACATTCGATTGGCACTTCTGAAGCTTTTGCTTCTTGGTTGGTAAGGTGAAGGTCTAGTGATCTTCAACTTGAAATTTAACTCACCAACATGAAGATGTTCAGTTTTGTTTATTTATCAATTTTGGAGTGTGATTATGTGATTGGAATATGCAGTCGAAGTAGGAAAAGAAAGACATCTAATGTTCAGGTTTTTTTTCTACAAAAAAAAATATATATATTTGCTACTCGGGTGGAATGCTCCAATTTTGGGTGTCCAGAGGGCAGCCACAATTACCGCGGATGCTACTTGGGAACAAGTGGAGACGTCAGCGTAATACCCTACTTTCGAGCTTGAGGACAAGCTCTTTCTCACAGGGGGGTGTAATGTTATGCAAGCAATAACATTATTATTTTAATTTTTTTAATTTATTTTATTTTATTTTATTTTATTTTATTTCTGTTAAATAATTAATAGGCCCCATGGGCATTTTTGGAATATTTTATTTATAGGGGCATTTTTTGTAATATTTTATCTTAAACCTTGTAAAGGTGAACCCTAATTAAGGGTAAGAGTAATGAGAAAGGTAAACAATGATTTAGCGTAAACAATGATTTAGTGTAAACAAGGGTTTTGAGTTCTCCTCAACGAGCTCAGGGGCGTGTGTTCTCCCCAAAGAACCTAGGATTTTCAAGCTTCCCTTCGGCTTGGTTTTCGTTTTCTCTTCTTCCTCCCTACGAATCCATGTGTCAGATCCGGGATCGTAACACTCAAAAAAATCTCCAAAAAATCACAAAATCGCGTATAGTTTTTCAAACAACTCGACTAAGGGAGAAACTTAGAATGGAAGCTAAGTAATTAGATTTCTGAAATAAAATGGATAAAAAGCCACTCATAATAGGCCCAAGAAAAATTTTCTTGATATTTTTCTTCATCAAGAAAAATTTTTCCCACAAAATTATAACTTTTATGCTGAAAATCTCAACATAAACCGATTTTCAGCCAAGAGCTTGAAAATCGACAAAACTGCCTTGGTAAACTTCTTCTAATCCGAGATGCATAAATATCAATAATTTTATAAGATAAAGATAGAAATAAAATCATCTCTGAACCATCTTCTAAAGATCCGAAAACCAAAAGCATGAAGTAGTAATAACAAGAATGAAAAACTTATCTCACAAGCTTCAATCTTGCTTCACAATGAGCCTTCTATGAGTAGATTTGATCATAACTTCTTAGAGCATTCTTTTGATGTGGGGATCCTAAATTTGATGCCCTAATACCATGTTGAATTTAGGACCCTATGATTGAAACCTCGAGAAAGATGAGAGAGGGAGAAGAAAAAGAGCAAAGAGAGAGAGAGAGAGAGAGCTCGGATAGAGAGGAGAGAAGAGAAAAAAGAGAGAAAGAGTTTAGGCTAGAGAGAGATTCTTCATGAGTTGAGAAGTGGAGAGCTATTTTTACCATTTCGATTACATATTAAGAGATAAGATAGGATCCCTATTATCCCTAATTACATCAATCATGATTAACCAAATCTACATAAATCAAGGGAAGATAAATCGATTACATTAATCAAGGAAGATTGCCAAATCTTCCAACTCATGTGATAAAGATTCCATCTTGAGTCTTAACTAATCATGCCACTTGATGTGATCATGGTGGGTCCCGCCTTGTAACATAATGGAAATTTTATAAATAGAGGTCTTGGTTGAAGGGTTTAAATCAAGCTTTTCTCTTCTCAATTTGTGGAAGAATCTCTTTCCTAGCCTAATGTCTCTCTTCTCTCCTTTCGCTTCTCTCCTTTCTACTTGAGCTGTCTCTCTTTGCACTTTTCTTCTCTTCTCTCTTCTCTCTCTTCTCCCTCTCTCATCTTGCTTGAGGTTCCAAGCATGGGGTCCTAAATTTAACATGGTATCAGAGTATTTAATTTAGGATACCTTTAACAAGAGGAATCTATAAGAAGTTTATGATCAAAACTACTCATAGAAGGCTCTTTGTGAAGCAAGATTGAAACTCATTGAGATAATTTTTTCATTCTTGTTATTATGACTTCATACTCTCTTTTTTATTACCTCTGGAAGATGGTTTAGAGGGGTTTTTGTTGTTCCTATATTATATGAAAGTATTGTAAGCACCTAACCAATACAACCCGAAAAGACTAGTCGATTAAGTCGGACCAAGGACCCATACTTACACTCACCTCGCCAAATGCAAAGTCCCCGCGCCAAACCAAATGCAAACGAACTCATGGGGATTCAAACATGGGATGGCGTGCCAAATGCAGAGTACCAAATCATCCACACACAACAAACTAGTTGATTAAGGTGCAGAAAGCCAAGTCTTAACATAGACCACAAACACTAACACCCACCCCGCCAAATGCAAATGCAAATGCTCCGATACAATGTAAGTACCTAACCAATACAACCCAAAAAGACTAGTCGATAAAGTGGGACCAAGGACCACACTTACACTTACCCCACCAAATGCAAAATTCCCATGCCAAACCAATTGCAAACGAACCAAACCAAATTCAAATGAACTCACAGGATTCGAACGTAGGATGGCATGCCAAATACAGAGTACCAAACCATCCGCACCCAACAGACTAGTCGATTAAGGTGCAGAAAGCCAAGTCTTAACATAGACCACAAACACTAACACCCACCTGCCAAATGCAAATGCAAATGCTCTGATACAATGTAAGTACCTAACCAATACAACCCGAAAAGACTAGTCGATTGAGTGGGACCAAGGACACACACTTACAGGTATTGGGATATATGTATCTCGGATAGGAATAAATTTTCCAAAGCTGTATTTGTCGGTTTGCATGTTCTTGGCTGAAATCAAGTTTATGTTGAAATTTTTTGCATAAAGGTTTATTATTTCATGGGAACAAGATTTTATGATGAAGAAAAATATCTTGAGACTATTATTAGTGGTTTTTTATCCATTTGATTTTTTAGATCTTATTACTTAGCTACTATGTTAAGCTTCTCCATTAACCGAGTTATTAGAAGAGTTTAAACTCTACTCAATTTTGTGTCTTTTTTGGACGATTGTTTTTGAGATCTCGGCCCTCATATGAGCATTAAAAGGGTATGCTCATATCTCATGCCAAGGTTAATCAGTTTTTTAAAAATAAGAAATGAAAATCTGAAAGAAGAAGTCTATTTTTGTGCAAAGTGTTGTGCAATATTTTTTTAAAAAAGGAGGTTGAACCTTGTTTGATTCAATGCCATGAGTTGGCTTCTTGTTCTTCCCTCAATCTTCACAAGAAATAATGATTAGAATATTTTGTTTTGCATTAAAAGAAGTAATGGTCATTTTGAAAGCTAAGTCGGCGCCCATCTGTTTGAAGCAAGATTGACAATATCGTCAACATATATGGCCATAATCACTTTGTCTTTAGGTGTGTCTTTAAGAAATACGGAGTGATCTATGAAAAATTTGTGAAATCTGGTCCGTATGAGTGGCTGGCTAAATTTATCAAACCATGCATGAGGAGACTGTTTCAGACCATAAAGGGATTTCTTCAATCGACATACTGACTCCCCCTCAACCAAAAATTCAGGTGGTTGTTGCATATAACTTCTTCATTTATATCCCCATTGAGAAAAATATTTTTCACTCCAAGTTGATAGACCAGCCAGGAAGAATTAGCAACAAGAGATATTAAAGTACATACTGAGGACATTTTGGCCACCAGAGAGAATGTTTCATCATAATTGATCCCATAGCACTATGTATAGCCTTTAGCAATGAGGCGGGCCTTAAGGCAAGTAATTGACCCATCCAGATTATGTTTAACAGTAAAAACCCACTTATAGTCGAAAATTTTTCTATATGATGAAAGAGGAACTAGAGCCCATGTCTAATTCTCATAGAGTGCCTGCATTTCTTCGTCCATTGTCGCCTTCCACCCTGGTTGTTTCAGAGCCTCCTGATAGGACTGTGGGACTGAGATGGAGGAGATAGAGGCAAGAGATTGACAACATCAAGAGGATAAACGATGGTGAGACAAAACATTGGATATGGGGTGAGAAGTAGAAGGCCTAGTGCAAGTTCTGGGTTCTTTTCTTAATGCAATGGGTTGAGTATCATATTGTGGTCATAAATGAACAAGAGAAGAAGGACTTACCTTGATGGAATCCGCAAACTCTGCAGGTGTGGTGTCATCCAGCTCTTCATGGGGTTCAACAGTTTCTATAGCACGCGGCACAACCGGTCGAGCAGAGGCTGGTATAGAAGAGAGACCAAGAGGAGCAATGCTAGAGTAGTATGAAAAGTCTTCAAAAAAAGTTACATCCCCAGACACAAATAACCTTTGGAGAGTGGGATTATAAACAATATAACCCTTTTGCGTGCGAGAGTATCCTAAGAAGATACACTTGACAAATTTTGGATCAAGTTTACTCTGTTCTGGGGAGGTAATATGAACAAAGCATGTACAATAGAAGACTTTCAAGGGAAGTAAAAGGGGATCACCATGTGGAAACAATAAGGAATATTAGAATTTATGACCGAGAACGAAACAGGGTAGTCTATTTAAAAGAAATCATGCAGTAAGGATGACATGCGACCAATAAAAGTATGGGACTTTCATGTTATACAATAAGTTGTGAGCTACCTCAAGAAGGTGACGGTTCTTCCATTCTGCTACACCATTTTGTTGGGGGGTGTAGGCACAAGATACTTGATGGATAATGTCATTCTCTTGACAAAAATTGTCAAGATCTTTGGAAGTATATTCTTTGGCATTATCAGACCTAATTACTTTGATTTTCGGACCAAATTGAGTGATAACCATAGCATGAAAGGATTTAAAAAAGGATGGTATTTCAGATTGCTCTTTAAAGAGAAATAACCATGTTACTTGACTCGGGAAATGTTTGAGACGCTCAAGGGTCCCCATACATCTGTGTGGATCAATGAAAAAGGAGCAATACTTTTAAGTTCTGGACGAGGTGAGTATGTGGTCCTCTGGTGTTTGCTTAGTTGATACACTTTTCAATTTAAATTCGACATATCCTTAAAGGTAGGAAAAATAAGATGAAGAGATTGTACGGATGGATGTCCCAATTGATTGGGCCATAGACTTGTCTCAGTTTCCTTGGTTGAGACGAAATTTATTTGAGGCACATCCAGGTAGTAGAGCCCCACTATTCACGGCCTCCACCATTTGTTAAGTTGTGGAGCCTAATTAACACCCTACACTGAGTTGGTGGCGGATCGAAGACAGAACGTAGTCTCTCCTTGAAGCGAACCTGTACAAATCTTGTTTGTCTTATTGTGCTTTTTATTTCCTTCTTCCATGTTTATTATTATTTCTCTCATTAGTTTGGAATTAGGGCATTAATTCCTAACAAGTGGTATCAGAGCTTTGGTTTGTGATTGAGAGCAATGGCTGGCAAAGAAGGATTGATACTTGGAATCAACAAGTTTGGTGGTTTGGATTTTGCGTTCTGGAGGATGCAAATCGAAGATTATTAATATAGTAAAAAGTTGCACGCACCACTTCTGGATATGAAACCAGAAGGTATGAAGGATGATGAGAGGAATCTCCTTGATAGATAAGTATTGGGAGTAGTCCAGTTAACACTGTCGAAGAACATTGCTCACAATGTGGCGTCAGAGAAAACCACAACTGGGATGTTGAAGATTCTATCTGACATGTATGAGAAGCCTTCCGCAAAGAATAAGGTAATCTCATGAAAAAACTCTTCAAGTTAAAGATGACAGAAAATACATCAATTCCATGGCATTTGAATGTGTTTAGCACTATTATCAATCAATTGACATCCGTTCAAATTAAATTTGATAATGAGGTTTGTGCTTTAATTCTTTTGGCATCTCTACCAAATTGTTAGAAGCCTATGAGGGTTGCGGTCAAAAACTCTGTAGGCAATGGGAAGTTGATCTTTAATGATGTTCGGGATACCATTCTTTCGAAGGAAGTTTGTAGAAAGGACTCTAGAGAATCGCCGACATCTAATTCTGCCCTAAGTGTCGATACTAGGGGTAAGAACTTCGAGAGGAATTCCAATAAGAGAAATGGTAGAGGGAAGTCCAGGAATGGTGAAAGCAAGTCCAAATTTAGAAGGAATGTGGAATATTGGAATTTTGGAAAGTCTGGTCACATAAAGAAGAACAACAAAGCACCAAAGAAGGATGAAAAGAAAAACGATGCTGCAAAAGTTGTGACTGAAGAGGAACAAGATGCTTTGCTCTTGTTCGTTGATAGCCCTATTGAATCTTGGGTGTTAGATTCAGGAGTTTCTTTTCACACCACCGCACATCATGAGATCATGGAGAATTAAGTTGTTAGAGATCATGGGAAGGTGTATCTTGCTGATGGAGAACCTTTGGATATTGTCGGTATTTATTGGAAGATAGGCCCAAGCCCACATGACCAAGGAAGGCCCACATATTTAAGAGTATTATAAGATGAGTCACACTACCAAGGAAGGCCCACAAGATGGGCCCAAGCACATAAGAAGTGGGACCCACCATGATTACCACGAGTTGGCTTCCTTATCACATAAGTTGAAAGATCAAGAACGACTCATAAAGGCATCTTTATCTGATGGTCACATCCTAGATGTGTTCTAGTTTGAGTTATATATTTTTTTTATCTATATTGAGTTATTTAATTATTCTATGACTTATCTTTAATTGTTAGAGTTTGGGTGTAATTAGGACAAAGGTAGTTTTATTATAATTGGACTCTACTACCTTCCTCTATTATAAATAGAGGTTCATGTACTCTGATTATAAAAGGCTAATGAAGTCAATGAAGTATTTCTCTTTTTCATAAATTTAACATAGTATCAGAGCAGGTTCTATGAGTTGACTTGGTCAACCTACAGAGATAATGATATTCTTTACTCTAACCCTAAACCCTAAGTCTAAGTTCATAGTTATTTTTTTCAGACCCTACACCCGTAGATTGCTTTGCATTTTTCACCTCTATACCGAGATTTTCATATTGTAAATTATATATTGACTGAAATATATTCGAGTGTACATTCCAAGTAAAAATGATTTTTTCCAATCGGAGTTATCTATAAAGAGAAATTGATATTTGAATGAGCCAAGGTCAGATTGCAAAAGAGGTTCAAGCAACAACAGAAAGCTTCAGCTTCCCCAAGTATTTTATGCTATCAAGAATGAGACTTTATATGGAAATTATATATATATATATATCAAAATAAATATCTGTACATATATTCTCTTACATATTCAACCAATTTTCAATCGTATTTATCTACAAAGATAAATTGATATTTGAAGCAGCGAAGGTCAGATTGAAAAAAAGGTTCGAGCAACAGCAGAAAGTTTCAAATTCTGAGGAATTTTATGTTGTCAAGAATGAGACTTTATATGGAGAATTATATATAAAAAGAAATATTTTTATGTCTATTTTCTTACCTATTCAACCAATTATTGATCTGATTTTTTTATAAGGAGATATTGATCTTGGAAAAGTCAATGGGCATGCTAGAAAAAAAAGGAGAAACAGTGATTAGTTCGACCAGATAATAGAGACCGAAATCTATCAGATTATTGATCTTTTGATAATTATATTTTTTGAAGTGAAGTAATACTTGGATGAAAGGTATTTAAGTATAGTTTCAGAAGAATAAAATTTCATGTCAATCTTATCTATATTTAAAGATATATTCGCATTGGAAGAATCAAAGGTCATGCTGGTATTCTATTGTATTGAAAAATCCGAATTTATGCCTTTTGTTTTGTGTCACTGTTTGAGTTACTATATCAAGAAAATATCTAACTTCTCCCTGATTGAAGGGTTTATTACTACATCTATGTTATTTGGGCTTATTACTACATTTATGATATTTGGTTCAAGCTGGGATCACTGCCATTGCCTCCCAACTTTAGGGGGAGAAGTACAAGATGTACAAGAAAGAGGTACTTTATTCAAGAAAGGGGGAGCACAAAAGATGAAGCTTAACCATCTAAGAAAAAATATTTATATTGGATTATGATTATTTCATGGGTCCTTCTACAAGGTTTATTATTCTGGTTTGTGTTATATGTGTTGGAAGATAGTCGTGTTACATTACAGCTGTTACTATTATGTCTCTTAGGATGAGACATTATTATTGAAGAAGAGGTGGCCTTAGTACATTTTCTCATACCAGAATTTATTTGACTCTCAGAAATATCACTGTTGGGACACCATGAGAGTCGGTACCCAGATTGGGACACCATGGTAAATTTAACTCTAAAAAATATCATAGTTGGGATACCATGAGAGTCTGTGTTCGGATTGGGACACCATTATAAATAAATCCACTACCCCTGTAATGGTTTTTATTACTCCTACCACTTGAACGTCGTTGCCTTGTGGAGGGACATGGTAGTGGACACTTCAGAGCAATGTCGATAGACACACTACCTACAGAAGACGGAGTGTGCCCTACACCCAACATTAGGACTGATGTATGGAGCAACGTCTTACTGGCTAGGAGTGATTTTTACTCTCACTTATATTATGCCAGCAGGGCCTCATGGAAGGACACAACCGCATGAGGGGGAGTGTTGGAAGATGAAGGTATATTGGAAGATGTGCCATTTTATACAAGAAGATTCTATACATCATTCGAAGCAAGCTGGGAGTTCATGTTGTTCTCTCACCCCCAGCTTGAGGGGGAGTGTTGGAAAATAGGACCAAGCCCACACGACCAAGGAAGGCCCATAAGATGGGCCCAAACACATAAGAAGTAAGACCCACCATGATTACCACAAGCTGGCCTCCTTATCACATAATTTGGAAGATCAAGAAGCACTCACAAAGGCATCTTTATCTTATGGTCACTTCCTAGAAGAGTTCTAGTTTGAGTTATGTTTGTCTTATATCTATATTGAGTTATTTAATTATGCTTGGAATTATCTTTAAGTGTTAGAGTTTGGGTGTAATTGGGACAAAGGTAGTTTTATTGTAATTGGACTCTACTACCTTCCTCTATTATAAATAGAGGTTCATGTACTCTGATTATAAAAGGTCAATGAAGTGAGTGAAGTATTTCTCTTTTCCATATATTCAATAGTATTGGTGATGTCAAATGGGACATTGTGGAAAATTCAAAAGGTGAGACATGTCCCAAAACTTATGTGTAATCTAATCTCAGTAGGGCAACTTGATGATGAAGGTCATAATGTGACTTTTAATGGTGTTGCCTAGAAAATCACAAAGTGATCCACAGTTATTGCACGAGTTAAAACTAGAACTCTTTACATCACTTCTAATTGTAGAGACACTGTTGAAGTTACTGATGTTGTTACTGATTCTGACTTGAAACATTATAGGCGCAGTCACATGAGTGAAAAGGGAATGAAAGTGCTTCAGCCCAAAGGGAAACTACCAAGGTTGAAAACTGTAAAGAACAGTTTGTGTGAAGGTTGTATTTACAGCAAGCAGAAAAGGGTTAGTTTTTCTAAGGCTGAAAAGAAGCCAAAGACAACAAAATTGGAGTTAGTTCACACAGATGTGTGGGGGCAAAAAGGTATGGGTTTTGTTGGAAAATAGGGCCCAAGCTCACACAACCAAGGAAGACCCACATATCCAAGTGTGTTGGAAGATGGCCCCAAGCCCATAAGACCAAGGAAGACCCATATGTCCAAGAGATATAGAAGATGGGCTCAAGGCCCATAAATCAAGGAGAAGGCCCATAGGCCCACATACAATTATGGCACGATGGTAAATAAAAAGTCATCTCATAGAGATGGCATTGATATAATTAGGTTAAAGTTCCAGGGTTAAAACCCTAGACCTTAAACCCTAAATTCAGGGGTATTATTGTAATACAGTAGTTTCATTAATCTATAAATAGAGCTTTAGGGAGAGGGTTAGGAAATCAAGTCCATAACCTCTTCTTCCTTTGGTTTTCTCCCAATGGGTCTCTCTCACTTTTTCTCCATGAGCTAAATCAATGGAGTCTTGAAAATCAACATGGTATCAGAGCTTTGATTTTCAGGACTTCTATTATGGTTTTTTAGGTTCATTCTCCATTGTGTTGTTTTTTCCCATAGTTGATATTAGATTTTTATGTTTGATTTTTTTTTTTTTGCTGCTACTCTTTCCGTGAGACCTTGCTCAGTTCTAGTTCTTTCGGGTTTTTTTTCTTCCTGTTCTTTATTATTAATGTCTTGCATCCTCTGGTATCTTTGCTCATCGTTATCTCTACCATCAGACACGGGCGTCGATCTTTTTACTTTGTGAAGCTGCCCTCATAACTGATAAGTCATAGACAGAGAAGTCAGTTATAACATTCATGTAATGAAGCCAACTTGTTACTGTTAATTTTGTTGTTATTAGTTTTTTATAACTGTCTTCTTCTAAAACTTCTATTAGTTGTATTTCAGTTATGCCAGTTGTCATCACAGCTGGTTTTCTTCCATTATAATCACATTCTGATGGACTATATAAATTGATTTTTCTCACTCTGGCTTCTCTGAGAAAGAGAGCAGAGATTACAACTTCAAAATTCTATCTTGGTATCAGAGTTGTTGATCAAAGATGTGAGAATTATCTGCAATTTTTTTTATCTTGATTCCACCATGCCTTCCACTCAATCTTCTTTCTCCTCTGGCTCAATTGGATCTGGACAAAGCTCACCAATGTTGTCCATTCCTTCCTATCAGATGCTCAATCACACTTTGCTTGTGAAACTTGATTGAACGAATTACATCTTGTGGATATCTCAGATTGATAATGTTTTTTTTGCTAACGGTTTTGAGGATTTCATAGATGGAACTTCTTTCTGTCCAGAGAAAGAATTAAGTTCAGGATAGCTCAATCCAGATTTTGTTGCTTGGAGGAGACAAGATCGAACAATCCTCAGTGGGATCTACTCGTCACTCACACCAGGTATCATGGCATAGATCATAGGCTGTAATTCTTCTCACTCGGCATGGAATGCCTTAGAGAAAACCTTCTCATCTTCTTCAAGAGCCAGAATAATGCAACTACGTTTAGAGTTACAATCAACGAAAAAAAGCTCACTGTCTATGACAGACTACATAATGAAAATCGAATCTACTGCAGATAATCTAGCAGCTATTGGAGAACCTGTCTCAGAACAAGATCAGGTTATGAATCTCCTTGGAGGCCTTGGATCTGACTATAATGTTGTTGTTACTGCAATTACCATTAGAGATGATAAGATCTCTCTTGAAGCTTTACACAATATGTTGCTAGCTTTTGAACAGTGTCTTGAGCAACAAAGCTCAATTGAACAAATCTCAACTATGTCTGCCAATTATGCCTCTTCATCTTATAACAAAGGTGGTGGAAGGAAATTTAATGGAGGTCGTGGACAAGGCTATTCTCAAAATAGCATCAACTATCATTACAAAGGTCGTGGTCGTGGGGGTAGATCTGGACAGAATGGCAAGCACAACTCAAGCTTCACTGAGAAGCCTCAATGCCATTTATGTGGTAAATTTGGCCACACAGTTCAGGTCTGTTACCACAAATTTGACATCTCTTTTCAAGGCACTCAGGACAATTCTACTTCTTCTTCAAATGTTGGTAATCAAAATACTATACCTGCTATGGTTGCCTCTTCTAAAAACCTTGCAGATGACAATTGGTATCTTGATTCTGGCACAAGTCATCATTTGACTCAGAACATGGGAAATTTAGCCAATGCTACACCATACATTGGGACGGATAAGGTCACAATTGGTAATGGTAAGCATCTCTCCATTTTGAATACTGGTTTCAAAAGATTAGTCTGTAACACATTCTTTCCAACTCAAAAAGGTGTTTCATGTTCCTTTTATCTTAGCAAACTTGATTAGTGTGGCTAAGTTCTACTCAAATAGTAATGCCTTAATTGAGTTTCAGTCTAATAGTTTCTTTGTGAAGGATCTGCATACGAAGAAGGTGCTTGCTCAAGGCAAACTTGAGAATGGTCTTTACAAATTTCCAGTGCTCAACAACAAAAAGTCGGCTTATCTTAGTGTTACTGCTACTGCTGTTTTTTCTTCTACTAATTCTGGTATTGTTGTTAATAAAGTAAGTTATGGCATCATAGACTAGGCTATGCTACCTCTGACATTATCACCAGAATTATGAATCATTGTAATGTTTCTTGTGGAAAATATAAAACCATTGTTTGTTCTTCTTGTCAGTTTGCCAAAAGCCATCGATTACCAACTCATCTCTCTTTTTCTCATGCATCTAAACCATTGGAACTTGTTCATACAAACATTTGGGGACCTGCCTCAGTCAAGTCTACTTCTGGTGCAAAATTCTGCATCCTATTTGTAGATGACTATTCATGGTACACATGGTTTTATCCTTTGCATACAAAAGACCAAGCTCTTCCTACCTTTAAGAAGTTTAAACTTCTAGTGGAGAATCAATTTGATGTAAAAATTAAGTGTTTACAATCTGATAATGGTGGTGAATTCAGATCTTTCCAGTCTTTTCTTAAACAATTTGGTATACTCTATCTGTTTACTTGTCCTTACAACTCATCTCAAAATGGTAGAGTTGAGAGGAAGCACAGGCACTTGGTTGAGACTGGGTTCCTTGTTAGCACATGCTTCTTTGCTAATGAAATTCTGGCAGTGTGCTTTTCAGACAGCTACTTTTCTCATCAATAGAATGCCCAGCAAGGTTCTCAAGTATGATTCTCCCTATTTCACTCTTTTTAACAGAATTCCAGATTATAAGTCTTTTTTGAGTATTTGGCTGTCTTTGTTGTCCTTTTATTCGTCCATACAACAATCATAAATTGCAGTACAGATCTGTTAAGTGTCTGTTTCTTGGCTATAGCTTCAATCACAAAGGGTTTTTGTGTCTTGATTATCTGACTGGGAGAGTGTATGTGACATTCTGCTCTTCATTGAACCAATACTTGGGATCTTGTTGATCAACCATCTGATGTCAATGTGATAGGCTGTAAGTGGGTGTATAAATTGAAACATAAGCCAGATGGGATTATAGAGAGGTATAAAGCCAGGCTTGTGGCCAAAGGTTATAATCAAACTCATGGTTTGGACTATTTTGAGACTTTTAGTCCAGTAGTTAAGGCTGAAACTATTCCCATCATACTAACTGTTGCTCTCAGTTTCAAGTGGGAAATTCGTCAACTCAATGCTTTTCCAAATGGTGAGTTAGAAGAGCAAGTCTATATGTCTCAACCTTCTGGATTCTTAGACACTCAATTTCCTAACAAAGTGTGTAGATTGAAGAGGGCTTTATATGGTTTGAAACAAGCACCACGAGCTTGGTTTCAAAGACTCAGTTCTGCTCTTCTACAGTGGGGATTCAGCAATTCTCGGACTGATAATTCTATGTTTCTACGTTTTGGTAAGGCTACTACTTTGATAGTACTTGTCTATGTTGATGATATCATAATCATAGGTAGCTCCTCAAGACATATTTCTTCTCTCATAGTTCAACTTGATTCTGTTTTTGCCTTAAGAGACTTGGGTCAACTTTCATACTTCCTCAGTATAGAGGTGTCTTACAATGAAGGATTTATGCATTTGAACCAAACCAAATACATTTCAGATCTGCTTCATAGAACTGAAATGTTTGATACCAAACCAGCAAAAATACCTGGAGTGGTTGGGCAGAACTTGTCTAAATTTGATGGTGATCCTATGGCAGAGGTTACTCAATATCGGAGTGTAGTAGGGGCACTTCAGTATGTTATCTTGACAAGGCCTGATATAGCTGTTGCTATCAATAAGGCCTGCCAATTTATGCAACAACCAACCACAGCTCATTGGCTCTCAATCAAAAGAATACTTCGACATCTACGAGGAACAATCCAAGATGGGCTTCTGTTAAGTCCTTCAAGTAACTTAACAATAGAAGGTTTCACAGAGGCAAATTGGGATGTTCAACCTGATGATAGGCGAAGCTCAAGTGGGTATCTAGTTTATCTAGGGGATAACTTAGTCTCTTGGTCTTCTACCAAACAAAAAGTAGTCTCTCGCAGTAGTGCAGAATCTGAGTATCGAGGTCTTGCTTTAGCAATTGCTGAGATTGTTTGGATGCAAGCTTTATTGCAAGAGCTATGTGTGCCGATACCTGCTATACCTCTGCTCTAGTATGATATTATCAGTGCTTACCATATGGCCAAAAATCCATTGTTTCATGCCCAAACAAAACACATAAAAATAGACCTTCATTTCATACGAGATCAAGTCATGACAGGAAAGATATTGTTGTAATTTATTCCTACTACAGAGCAGCCAACATATCTATTGACTAAGCATCTTACAAGTTCAAGGGTCTTGTCCCTCAAATCTCAACTTTGTATAGCTCTAAGACCTTTTCACTTGAGGGGGGATGATAAGTCAAAGACAGATGAATCAGTTATAACACTCATGTAATGAAGCCAACTTGTTACTGTTAGTTTTATTGTTATTAGTTTGTTATAACCTTCTAGAACTTCTATTAGTTGTATTTCAGTTATGCCAGTTGTCATCACAGTAATCTCATTCTGATGGACTATATAAATTTATTTTTCTCACTCTGGTTTCTCTAAGAAAGAGAGCAGAGATGACAACTTCACAAATTCTATCTATAGCAGCATAGATTTTGATAAAAAGTTGCCATCTCCGTCGACCGTGCACGTACCGTCAATGTTTTTCAATTTCAAACGACGGTTGCTTGTCTGTGATCTCTGCCATGAACAACAGTGTTGTTACTCTTCTTGCCGAAGAAGACCTTGCTATCCGACCGTATGTGTTTATAGGTTTCCTCCACTAACGGGAGTTTATCATCGGTCGAAAAGATTGGTATTCGGTCTCTACTGATCTGCCGTCAATCCAGAAAACTCGTTTTGGAAAATAATAGGTCTTCTTTCCGGAACTCATCACCGATTCTCGTCAATCCAAGTTCGGAAAGGTTCAGTCATTGCTGCTATTTTTGTGGAAGTCACAGAGCTGATTTTGCTGCTCCATTAACTTTCGGAAGATCTCCTTCCACTCCATTGCCGGAATTCACGTTCCTATGGTGAGAAGAGATTTCGGTAAGTATCCTGAACGATGCTGCAGGTTTTTATGGAGACCGAATGCTTGGCTACTCTGCATCAGTTCTTGAAGTTTTCGTTGTTGCTGTTATGGAAAGAACTCAACCGAGAAAGGATCTTATTTCCCGAAAATATTTTCCTAAGCTGGCGGCCACGACGATGTCTCTCATCTTTCCTGCACTGATTCTCCGAGAGATATACGCTGCTGCTGTCGGAGAGTTTCCCTCTGCTTTTCCGCTATGTTCGGAAGCAGGGAAGAGGAAGAAGATTGCCGAATTAAATGTGTTTCCTACGTTTGGAAAGCGGAGGATTGAATCCGGGTCGAGCATCTGACGACAACTTGGACCGGACAGTTCCTAGTAAACCAGTGCTTGCCAGCCTCATACTGTTCGGCTCGGGTTAACCCAGTGGGTCGGGTCATCTCGGACCGAGACAACCTGGTCAAGGTCAACTCAATGAGTCAACTCAGACATGGCCCACTTATTTTTCTACCCCGATATTTGTGTCCAAATTTTTTACATATTTCTGTCGCGACTCGGCTATATTGGTTTACTATTTGTTTCAGTGTAACTCAGTAAATTTTTTCTCTGGCTGGATTATTATTTTGAAGAATTGACAGATTATTCCTTGGTCAGCATATTATTTGGTATATATATTTGCCTTAAATTATTTCATGGGTCAATTTTATAAGGATTATTTTGGTTCGTATTATATGGGCCCAAGCCATTTGAACTGTTGCTATTGTGTCTCTTTGGATGAGACATTATTATTGAAGAGAGGTGGCCTCATACCATCATTTATTTGTCCCCGTAAAAAATATAAAATGCCAATTGTTGGAATTCCATGACGACTTAATACCCCCATAACAAATATCAAATGCCAATGGTTGGGATTCCATGACAGAGGAACTTAATACCCCGTAAAAAATATCAAATGTCAATGGTTGGGATTCCATGACGGAGGAACTTAATATCCCCGTCAAAAATATCAAATGTCAATGGTTGGGATTCCATGACGAAGGAACTTAATACCCCCGTCAAAAATATCAAATGCCAATGGTTGGGATTCCATGATGGAGGAACTTAATACCCCCATATAAAAATATCAAATGTCAATGGTTGGGATTCCATGACGGAGGAACTTAATACCCCGTAAAAAATATCAAATGTCAAAGGTTGGGACACCATAATGGAGAAACTTAATATTACATCTATGTTACTTTCCCCCATTAATATCATATATTACTCTACCACTCGAGAGTCGTTGTCCTGTGGAGGGACACAGTGTTGGAGGCGGACACTTCAGAGCAATGCTGATAGACACACTACCTACAGAAGACGGAGTGTACCCAACATCCAGCATGAGTTAAGACTGGAGTATGGAGCAATGTCTTAGCGGTTAGGAGTGATTTACTTTGACATATATTATGCCAGTTGGGCCTCATGAATGAGAACACCAGCATTAGGGGGAGTGTTGGAAGATGAAGTCATATTAGAAGATGTGTCATTTTATACAAAAAAGATTTTATACATCATTTGTAGCAAGCTGAGAGTTCATGTTATTCTCTCACCCCCAACTTGAGGGGGAGTGTTGGAAGATAGGGCCCAAGCCCACAGGGCCAAGGAAGGCCCACATATCCAAGTATGTTAGAAGATAGGCCCAAGCCCATAAGACCAAAGAAGACCCATGCATCCAAAAGATATAGAAGACAGGTTCAAGGCCCACAGATCAAGGAGAAAGCCCATAGGCCCACATACAATGATGGTATGATGGTAAATAAAGAGTCATCTCATAGAGATGGCATTGATGTAATTAGGTTAAAGTTCTAGGGTTAAAACTCTAGACCCTAAATCTTAAGTTCAGGGGTATTATTGTAATATAATGGTTTTATTAATCTATAAATAGAGCTTCAGGGGGAGGGTTAGGAAATGAAGTCCATAACCTCTTCTTCTTTTGGTTTTCTCCCAATGGGTCTCTCTCCCTTTTTCTCCATGTGCTAAATCCATGGAGTCCTGAAAATTAACAAGTTTATTTCTTGAAAAAGAAATCTGATGTCTTTGATACCTTCAAGAGATGGGAGAACAATGGTTGAGAATGAGACAGATTTCAAAGTGAAGTGCTTGCAGTCAGATAATGGGGGAGAATACGTAGATGATGATTTCAATCGGTACTGTGCTGATAATAGAATCAAGATGAAGAAGACCATTCCTAGAAAATCTCAACATAATGGTGTGGCTGAGAGGATGAACCTTTCTTTCTTGAGAGTGTTTGGTTTTGTTTCTTATATTCATATTGATTCTGCAGGTAGAAGTAAACTTGATGCCAAATCTAAATTATGTTTCTTTATTGGCTATGGTGGGTACCAAGTTTGGTTATCACTTTTGGGACGACCAAAGTCGTAAGGTTATCAGGAGCAAGGATGTGATCTACAACGAAGGTGCATTGTATAAAGATAGGTTGAGAACATAGTCTGAGAGCACAAATGATGAAGCCAAGAAGTCTAAAGAGATTCAGTTGAGAGATCTTTCAACTATTGAGATGGAGAATATTGCTCAAAAAGACTAAGAAAATATATCCCCAAAAGTAAATCAGAACATTCCTGTGACTACAATCAGACCACCACAGAGGTACTCCCTTGCATTTAATTATATTTTGTTGACTGATAAAGGTGAACCAGAGAGTTATGAGGAAGTTGTACAATTTGATGAATCAACCAAGTGGGAGTTGACCATGCGGGATGAGATGGATTCATTGTTATCCAATCACATATGGCAGTTGACCGAGCTACCAAAAGAAAAGAAGGCCTTGCAGAATAAGTGGGTGTACTGAATAAAAGGCGAACATGATGGTAACAAACGGTACAAGGCAAGACTGGTAGTAAAGGGCTTTCAACAAAAAGAAGGCATTGACTACACTGAGATTTTCTCTCCAGTAGTGAAATTCACTACTATTAGAACAATGCTTGGACTAGTGGCAAATGAGGATTTGCACTTAGAGCAATTAGATGTAATGCAAACCTTTCTTCATGGTGATTTGAAGGAAAAAAATTTACATGATGCAGCCACAAGATTTCAAAGCACAAGGAAAGGAAAAAATGGTGTGCAAACTTCAAAAGAGTTTGTATGGTCTTAAACAGTCAGCGTGTGTTACGGTCCCAGGTCATGGATCGAGTAACACTGCGTGGGATTTGTGAATCCAGCACTGGTATTGAGTTGCTGGACTCGGTAAGGAGGGTTAAAGATCCCTTCTTTGGCTAATCTTCCACCAGTGATCAGTCTCCCTTTTTATGAACCCACTCTAATGTTAAAGTTATAGCTAGAATGGAAATAATTCAGGTGGAGAGATAATGGAAGAAGTACCTTTTCTTGCTCACGTAAATCAGGGTTTCGACCTTGATTTGGTTGCTGCTCGTGCTAGGATTGAAGCCCTGGCTTATGGGTAGCCCTTGGCTCACCTTGGTAGATGTTGAGGCTAGGTTTCAGTGATGCTTCCAAGCTAGGAAGGGATGCACCAGATCTTCACGTGGAGAACCAGAAAATCCTTCCTTTTTCAGCTCGTCAAGAGGGTTAGAACCCTTGCTGAGTGTTGACAATGAGAAGGAGGGAAGACCCTCTCTTTGGGCTCGGAAAAGGGGTAGGAAGCTCCTCTTCCTATTATGGGTGATGATGGATGAAGATGGACGAATTTGGATGAGGATGGAGGGTGAAGGATAGGTTGGATTTTTGGAGTAAACCCTAATCTCAAGATCAAGAGGTGATCTCAGCCTGTTTACACTAGGTTATTCTAAAATCTCAAATCTTCCCTATTTCATTCATTATTCCCTTTAAATAGATCATGTCACGGAGTTTTAGGGTTAGGGTTACAATAATTCCCCATAATGCCCCTACATATAAAAGTAATTAGAAATAACTCCTACTTAAAACAATATAAGAAATAAATCCTACTCAAAGTAATATAAGAAATAAATCCTATTGAGTGAGTTGTTGTTGCCTCCTTTGTTGTGTGACTCGGTGTGCTATTGAGTCCACAACATCTGCCTCCCCATGGAGAAAGAGCTTATCCTCAAGCTCAAAAGTTGTGTAGACTTGTTTGAAGATGCCCACACGTTCCCATGTTGCAGCGGTGGGGTCAGTGTCCGTCCACTGAACGAGAATCTCCCAATGGTCATTGGCCAGCCTCGGCATAACACCGCAGTTGGGTTAAGCATAACCTCGCCAATATCAGCCGGTGGTAGGAAAGGAGTGGATGTAGACTGCGCCCCGGAATGTGGCTTCAAAAGAGAGACATGAAACACATCATGAATTTTGGCCATGTCCGATAATTTGAGCTCATAGGTGACTGAGCCCACGCATCGAAGAATGGGAAACGGCCCAAAAAATCTGGGAGAGAGCTTAAGATGTGGAGGTCCCGCAAGAGACTGCTGACGGTAGGGCTGGAGCCATAGCCACACATACTCCTCAACCTCAAAAGAGACCTCACGGTGGCCTTTGTTGTAGACATCCTTCATCCGAGCTTGGGCGCATCGTAGCCGTTTGATGATGTTCTGTAGCAGCAGATCCCGGTCCATGAGTGCCTGATCAATCGCGTCCATGTGGGTGGACCCTGGGTTGTACGAGAGAAAGCGAGGTGGATCCCGACCATATATAACCCAGAATGGAGTGGATTGCAAGGCAGAGTGGAACAAAGTGTTGTAATAGTATTCGGCCCATGGAAGCCATTGAACCCATTGCCGCAGACGATCACCCACCAAGCACCGTAGATACATCTCGATGGTGCGGTTCACCACCTCTGCCTGCTCGTCTGTCTATGGATGATAGGCGGAGGAGAACTTCAATTTAGTCCCGCTCAAGCAAAAAAGTTCCCGCCAAAAGATACTTGTGAAAACTGCATCTCTGTTACTCACAATGGATTCTGGAATGCCATGTAAACGGACTATCTGCTCCAGGAAAGTCTAAGCAACCCGTGTTGCTGTATAAGTATGAGCCAGCGGTATAAAATGTTCATACTTGGAGAATCTATCAACCACCACAAAAAGTACGGATTTTCAAGAGGACAGGGGAAGACCTTCCACAAAATCCATCGAAATGTCAGCCCAAACCCGTGTAGAATGGGCCAGAGGCTGGTGAAGACCGGCTGGACTCAAGTGCTCCACTTTGTTGCGCTAGCAGACCTGACAGTCGCCCACATAAGTCGAAATAGAGGGTTTCATGGCTTGCCAGTAAAAATCAGCTAGAATTTTGTGCAAGGTCTTCTGTATCCCCTCGTGTGTACTGTCATGGTAGGCCGAAAGAATAGCTGGAATCAACTCGGACTCAGGTCGAAGTAAAAACCTTTGCTTGTAATAAATAAGTGCATCCTGGATGGACCACTTCGAATTCATTGTCTCTTCCGAAATCTTCTGATGCAGTTCCTGCAGTGCAGGGTCAGTGGCATGTGCGTCTCTCACCAAGTCAAGGATGAGAAATCTCAGCTGGCTGGTCGAATAGACCGACTGTTGATCCTCAAAACACCATGACAAGGCGTCGACCTCCTTATTTAATCACCCCGCACTATATTCCATCGAGAAGTCAAACCCCAACAACTTACTGGTCCAGTGCTGCTGTGGCGACATCGTCAAACGCTGTTCTAGTAGGAATTTAAGGTTGTAGTAATCCGTGCGTATGAGAAAAGCCTGGCCCCAGAGATAAGGCCTCCAATGTTGGACTGCCTTGGCCAACCCAATTAATTCGTGCTCATAGGCAGCTAGCTTGTGATGACAGACTGCCAACTGATGCTAAAATACGCAATAGGATGGCCCAGCTGCTGTAAAACAGCCCCAATGCCCACACTCGAAGCGTCACACTCTACTACGAACAATTTGTCAAAGTTGGAAAATTGTAACACTAGCGCGCTGATGAAAGGGCAGCTTCGAGTGCCGCAAACGACTTGGTGGCCTCCTCATTCCAAATAAAGGAATTTTTCTTGAGTAGACTGGTCAATGGTGCTGCCACCGGCCCATAGTGCTGAATAAATTTGCGGTAGTAGCCCACAAGACCCAACAAAACCCCGTAATTCAGAACAAGACTGTGGTTGCGGCCACTCGTGAATAACTCGGATCTTCTCGGGATCCACCGTAATCCCCTCATGTGAGATAATGTGTCCCATATACCCCAAATTTGAAGCCGCAAAAGAACACTTGGAATGTTTCAAATAGAGTTGATGTGCTCGTAACAAGTCAAAAACAATCCTCAAGTGTGACAAGTGCTCCTCAACCGACTTTCTAAATATAGGAATATCATCGAAAAACACAAGAAAAAATTTTTGAAGATAAATACCTCATTCATCAAAGCTTGAAAAGTGGAGGGTGCATTGAATAACCTGAACGCCATGACGACGAACTCAAAGTGGCCATGGTGCGTGTAGAATGTTGTCTTCTCGATATCAGAGGGGTGCATCCGGACCTGATGGTATCCCAAATGGAGGTCGAGTTTAGTGAATAACCACGACCCATGTAACTCATCCAGGAGCTCATCCACTACCGGAATCTGAAACTTGGCTTTTACTGTCTGCATGTTCAACTCCTGATAATCCACGCAGAACCTCCATGTCCTATCATGTTTCTTCACAAGTAAGACGGGAGAAGAGAACGGGGAACGACTGGGATGAATAAGACGCTATTTCAACATCTCCTGGCACTGATGCTCTATCTCGTCCGTCTGAAGGTGTGGGTAATGGTACGGTCGCACGACGACTACCTCAGATCCTGGTTTCAGACAGATCCTGTGGTCACAATGCCTCAGGGGAGGCAAACCCAAAGGCTCCTGGAAGAGGTTAGAGAACTTCTCAACCAGACCATAACTAGTACTATCAGGTTGTTCTGTGTTTGCAAAGTGTGCATGAGGTGGGCCTTGTCCACCTGACAGCCCTGTACGAGCACCCGACTCCCGGCCAAATAAAAGCTCACGGTTAAAGCCGAAAAGTCCGAAAGAATGGGCCCCAATGTTTGTAACCATTTAATGCCTAATACCATATCAAATCCCACCAGGGGAATAACAAAAAATTCAGCATTAAACGAAGTAGAGCCAATGGAAAAGATTACCGCCTTACTAATCCCATAGCTAGGGACCTTCTCGCCATTGGCCACTGAGACGGTGGCTGTCGGATGAGTGTGTATCTGGAGCAGGAGATGTTGTACAGCTGTCAAACTCAAAAAATTGTGTGTACTCCCAGAGTCCACTAGTCCCACCAGTTCTTGGTCGATGACATGACTTGCATTGTATTAGGCAATTTCTGTCCAGTAATAGCATGCAAGGATATCTCTGGTGGTTCCTCTTCGATAATATCCTCTGGCTCCTCTGGATCCTCTGAATCCTACACCTAGAGCCAAAACAATCATTTACATTGGTGCCCTGCCCGATACTGCTCATTGTAGTTATAACATAAAATTTTGGACCACCTTTCTGCCATCTCTGTACTCGTTAATATTTTTATAAAGTTCGGTAGGGGATTACAGGGCGTGGATCGGCTACCCAAGTCATAGTTAGAGTGTGTCTGGATGTTGTTGCTGGAGATGCTCCTTGAAATGAAGTATAGCAGCGCCCTTGCCACATGGATGAAGTGTTCCTCTCACCCGACCAACCCGGCTTACGTTACTGCAACTGTTGTCGTTGTTCCATTGCTCGGGCCATATTCATTGCATGAGCTAAATCCATAGGCATAAGAAGTTCTACCTCTAGCCGTAGATACTCATTGAGACCCGGTGTGAATTGGGAGACTTGTTGGTCAACCAATACCCTCTCACCAGCACGGGCCAACTTTTCCTGGAACAGTTTTGATATTGTTCCACCGAACCAGTTTGTCGCAATAGGACTAACTCCCCCAGGGAGTTGCTGTTGGCGGGAGGGCCAAATCTAACTGTGCATAGATTTTTAAATTCTCCCAAGTCATCCCTGGTCTCTCTTTCTCTACTTGAGTAACCCATAACATTGCTTCATCTGTCATATGGAAAGAGGCTAGTTGCACCTTATCCCATTTAGTCGTCCCTTGGTTCAAAAAAAAAAAAAAATCACATCTATGCAACCAAATTAAGGGATCAACTGAACCATTGAAAGTGGGAAACTCTAACTTGGTGTACCTTGGAACTGTGCCTCCATGCTGGGGTCCTTGGACAGCAGTGCGCCCAGGCCACTGCTCCCCTCTTCTGAGATATGGTTGAGCAACCTCTCTCACCTTTGGACTCTGATGTCTCTCTACCCTCAACTCCGTTAGCATGTTGATGACTCGACTCATCTCTTCTTCCAAACCACAAACCTTCCCCAACACTGGTTGTGCTGTTTCAAGGCTATCTTCTATCTTTTGTATCCTAATTTGGATTTCTTCATTGCTGAGAGTATCGCCCATGTTACCCTGCTCTGATACCACGTTGTTACGGTCCCAGGTCATGGATCGAGTAACACGACGTGGGATTTGTGAATCCAGCACTGGTACTAAGTTGCTAGACTCGATAAGGAGGTTTAAAGATCCCTTCTTTGGCTAATCTTCCACCAGTGATCACTCTCCATTTTTATGAACCCACGCTAGTGCTAAAGTTATAGCTAGAATGGAAATAATTCAGGTGGAGAGATAATGGAAGAAGTACCTTTTCTTGCTCACGTAAATCAGGGTTTCAACCCTGATTTGGTTGCTGCTCGTGCTAGGATTGAAGCCCTAGCTTATGGGTAGCCCTTGGCTCACCTTGGTAGACGTTGAGGCTAGGCTTCAGTGATGCTTCCAATCTAGGAAGAGATGCACCAGATCTTCACGTGGAGAACCATAAAATCTTTCATTTTTCTACTCGTCAAGAGGGTTAAAACCCTTGCTGAGTGTTGACACTGAGAAGGAGGGAAGACACTCTCTTTGGGCTTGAAAAAGGGGCAGGAAGCTCCTCTTCCTATTATGGGTGATGAAGGATGAAGATGGACGAATTTGGATGAGGATGGAGGGTGAATGATAGGTTGGATTTTTGGAGTAAACCCACCCTAAACTCGAAATCAAGAGGTGATCTCAGCCTGTTTACACTAGGTTATTCTAAAATCTCAAAGGTTCCCTATTTCGTTCATTCTTCCCTTTAAATAGATCACGTCATGGAGTTTTAGGGTTAGGGTTACAATAATTCCCCATAATGCCCCTACATATAAAAGTAATTAGAAATAACTCCTACTTAAAACAATATAAGAAATAAATCCTACTCAAAGTAATATAAGAAATAAATCTTGTTGAGTGAGTTGTTGTTGCCTCATTCGTTGTGTGACTCGGGTGTTATTGAGTCCACAACAGCGTGCTATTCTTTTAGCAAAGAATCCTGTTTATCATGCCAGAACAAAGCACATATATGTGTCTTATCACTTCATCAGATTGGCTCTGGAGGATAGAGACTTAGCTCTTGAGAAGATTCAAGGAAGTCAGAATCCAACAGATATGTTGACAAAGACTATTACAATCGAGAAGCTGAAGTTGTGTTCAACTTCAGTTGGACTTCTCTCTGACGATTGAGAAGTTGTTGCCACTTTAGAGGAGATATTGATGATGGATTAGTCTCCAAGTGGGAGATTGTTAAGTTTTAGAGCCTAATTAGCACCCTACACTTAGTTGGGCGGTAAGCCCCCCTTCCGGGGGTGTAGATGTTATGCACGCAATAACATTATTATTTTAGTTGCTTTCTTTAATTTACTTTATCTATTTCATTTTTAGGCCACAGGGGTATTTTTGGACAATTTTGTTTATAGGGGTATTTTTGTAATATTTTATCTTAAACTATTGATCTTCGTCTTCTCCATGTCTTCCTACTATCCCTACAGTAATGCATGGAAGACCCGTAACCTGTGGCAGATCCCATATCCTCCCAAAGAATCCTTGTGTCAGATTCAGGACCGTAACAACTGGTATCAGAGTGGGAACACAATGGGTTATTCTATATCCCAAGAAAGATGGATTGCTATGGGTAAGGAATTGGAAGAAATACGAGCAAGGTTAGATGCTTCCATTGAAAATTATGCAAGGGAGGAACTCGCTGCTACAGCAAAACAGGTCACGAGACCTCGAATCTCCGACCACATATGCGCACAAGAGGTAGCAAAAGCTATCTCGGACAGGCAGAACGGGCAATGGCCAAAAAAATCAAAAAATTCGTCTCTGTTACTGGCCGAAGTCCCTGTAGCAGAGGCGGACCCTGACGAGCAAAAAGGCACGGCATCGGAAACTTTCAAAATTTCCCCGCAGGGAGATCCAAAGCAGCACTGCGGGGATCACGATTTGGGGCATTCAGTAGGGTTTTCTGCCAAGACATTGAAATCAATCCTCCCCTGCTCACGGCAAGCCACAGTCCATTCCACACGGGAGAGGAAATATTTTCTGGCCATACCGACTGGGAAATATTTCCGAGAGTCTGTCTCTATAAATTTCCAAGCGGCGAAGCCTCCAAGGGCTGTTGTTCACCACAGGAGCAGCAGGAGACTCCATCGGGGAAATTTCGGCCCTGTTCGGGGCCGTGAGGACGGAAGACGACCATCATCTGCCTTCGTCGGTGCTCTGAGGGAAGGAACAGTTGTCGACATGGTTCCCGCACTTACCGACGGCCGCTATGTTCGGGATCGGCAGGAGGACACGGCAGGGTTCCAATTTTAGAAGACCCGTCGACGAAATTTCCACCCTGTTCGGGGCCGTGAGGACTGAAGACGACCGTCGTTCGCCTTCATCGGTGCCCTGAGGGAAGGAGCAGTTGTCGACAAGGTTCGTGCACTTACCGACGGCCGCTAAGTTCGGGATCAGAAGGAGGATACGGCAAGGTTCCGATTTTCAAAGACCTGTCGTCGAAATTTCCACCGAAGGAAGAAGATGGCTTCCGATTCAAATTTTCCTAAGTTCAAAAATTTAATCAACACACGAACCTGAGTCGTGCACCGGACCGGGGTTCTTGAACCGAGTCAGCCCAGGCTAACTCGGACCGGGCCAAAAAAAAAAACTCCAATTTTGAGCGTCCAAAGGGGGGGGGGGTAACAGCTATCGCAAATGCTACTTCGGCACCAGTGGAGATGTCGGCATACAGACACTACTTCCGAGCTTGAGGACAAGCTCGTCTTCTAAGGGGGTGGAATGTTATGCACGCAATAATATTATTATTTTAGTTGTTTTCTTTAATTTACTTTATTTATTTTAGTTTTAGGCCACAAGGGTATTTTTGGAGTTTTTTATTTATAGGGGTATTTTTTTAATATTTTATCTTAAACCCTAACAGGGTGAATCCTATTTAAGGGGTATGAGTAATGAGAAAGGGAAGCATTGAAGTATGAGAATTAGGTTAAATCTAGCGTAAACAGGCTTGAGATCACCTTCTTGATCCCGATGTTAGGGTTTTCCTCAAAAACCCACAGATTCTCTCATCCTCCATTGATCTTCGTCTTCCCCATGTCTTCCTACTATCCCTACAGTAATGGAAGACTCGTAACCGTGGCAGATCCCAGATCCTCCCAAAGAATCCTTGTGTCAGATCCTGGACCGTAACGGTAGAGGGCGGAGCCCCGTCCGATCCACGGTATATTAACTATTATTTCATTAAGGGCAGTACAGGAATTCCACTCTTGTAATATGGTTGTCCTAATTTTCTCTTTATAATGGAGGGGCATTATTATCTTAATCGGATGAGCATCTCGAGTTGCAGCCCGAGAGATTAGAGAGAAACACCTGTAAGTGCGCAAATTTTTCTTGTAAATTATTTCATCTTCCTAGTGGATTATTGCAGCGACGAAAGACAAGACGTAGTCTCACCTTGAGGTGAACCTTTATAAATCTTTTTTGTATTCTCGTGCTTTCTTTTTTTCCTTTTTCTGCATTTATTATTATTGCTCTCGTTAGTTTGGAATTAAGGCATTTAATTTCTAACACCATTCACCTATTTCGTTGTAAGATCTTGAAATACATAGGAAGATGGTGAGGAGGTAATTGAGCAATTAAAATGTTGCGTTAACTTACTACCAGATAAAAAATTCAAGGGAAAAGTAGGAACACAAATAATATCTATGAGCAGAAGTGATGGTGTAACAGATGTGGATCAATTCTCGAGAACTTTTGTTTGGGAGCCTTCAGCTATGGTAACAAATTTATTCGAGAGACAAGGAGAAACTGAATGGAGTAGATTTTTGTTACTTGTGAGATGCACGGAGGCCCCTGAGTCAATTATCCAAGATGAAGAGGAGGAAGTGGAAGAGAGCATATCTGAAGCAGTGGTGGCTGCAACAATTGAGGAGGAACTTGGAGGAGAGTCCATCAGAGTTTTCATTTTCTAGAATAATTCATAATAATCATCGGTAAGAGTTTTATTTTCTATTGGTGGGGTAGACTAGTCCTGCTTTGTATCACTTACTGAGGCTTGATTTGCCTTAAACCAATCCGGTATGCCGTGGATTTTAAAACACTGATCTATAGTGTGGCCATATTTCCCACAATTGGTGCATTCCATGTAGTCTATTATGACAAAACCATTCCTTCAGCCTCTTCCTCGTCCTCCTCTATAATTTCTTCCATGGTCGGTTGATGTTCCCCTATGCCTGGAGTACATAGCGGAGGATACTTCAATAGGAGAAGGAGAAGAAGAGTCTGGAATGCGGAGGAATGTGGCACATACATCATCAAAGGTGGGAATAGCAAAGGCGCTGAGGAGTTGACTTTTAGCAACTTCAAAATATGGCTTAATGTTTGTTAGGCAAATGGCAGTGGCTAAGGCTTTCTTTTGCTTGTCTTGGGTAGAGACATCGATGGAGGTAGGCTGAACTAGCTTTCATTCTTGAAGAAGACCTCTAAAATGATCCAAATATTCATAGATATTTTCTCCTTGTTTAACGTTGAACATTCTTTGGAGAATATCATATGGCCTGTGTAAGTTTTCGGAGCTAGAGTACAACTTAACACATGTCTCCCAAATTTATTTGGTAGTGTCAAGATGAATAACATTGTTGGAGACACATTCTTCCATGATGTTGATGAGCCAACTAGTTACCAAAATATCATTTTTTAACCACTTAGCATAAGCAACATCTTCTTCATCAATGGTTGGCCCAAGTTTAGTGAGGTGAGCAAGTAGGTCCCTTGTTATAAGGAACCATCGAACCGATGTGGACCAGCTCAAGAAATTTGATATCTCTCGTAAGGGTATGGTAGTAATCTTGAGAATATCATTCTTGTTAACCATGTATTCTTCAGCCATAAGAGGCAATTCAAGGGTAATAATGTACTCAAATTTTAAATAGCCTAAGTAAGCGGCTTGGAGATTCAAGTGCAGCCAAGCCAAGCTCGGGTAGATGGGAGAAGAACACGAGCTTATAAAGTATTTCGGCAAGGAGGGAACCCTCTTGGGCCAATCAACTTGATGACCAAAATTTTCTATAATTAATTCTCTAGTCTTCCTTGTACAGAATAGTAAAAATCAATCAATAAGCATGACATCAAGTAAGGTAAGGTAGCAATTCCGAATTAGATCTTTCCAAGTTCATTCCAAAATATATTTGACTCTAGCTTGGGATAAAATAGTCTAGATGCAGTTCCTCATGAATTAGGCAAGATATATTTATCGAAAATCAAATAAAATCTGGCCTAATCAAGATATTGTGAGATCTTCAAAAAACAACAATTTTTTTTCAAATGGATTGGCGTCAAATAGACTTTCAAAGAACCGCTTCCTTTCTTACTTTGAGCTTGATTATTTTTATGTAAAACACAATATTCTATTCCAAATTTTCCAAGAACAATCAGCTAATTCGTTGCTCTCAAAACATTCTCCAAAAAATCACAAAATCTAGTAGAGTTTTTCAAACAACTCGGTTAATGGAGAAGCTTAGAATGGAAGCTAAGTAATTAGATTTATGAAATCCAATGGATAAAAAACCACTCATAATAGGCTCAAGAAAATTTTTCTTCATCAGGAAAATCTTTTCCCCACAAAATTATAAATTTTATGCAGAAAATCTCAACATAAACTGATTTTTAGCCAAAAGCTTGCAAACCGTCAAAACTGCCTTGGCAAACTTCTTCTACTTTGAGATGCATAAATCTCAATAATTTCATAATATGAAGACAAAAAAAATCATCTCTGAACCATCTTCTAAAGGTCCGAAAACCAAGAGCACAAAGTAATAATAACAAGAATGAAAAACTTATCTGATAAGCATCAATCTTGCTTCACAATGAGCCTTCTATCAGTAGCTTTGATCATAAATTTTTAGAGCATTATTTTAACGTGGGGATTCTAAATTTGATACTCTGATACCATGTTAAATTTAGGACCCCATGATAGAAACCTCGAGCAAGATGAGAGAGGGAGAAGAAAAAGAGCAAAGAGTGGGAGAGAGAGACAGATAGGATAGAGAGGAGAGAAGAGAAAAGAGAGAACAAGAGTTTAGGCTAGAGAGAGATTCCTCAATGAGTTGAGAAGTGGACAATTTTATTGAACCCTTCAACCAAGACCCCTATTTAAACTATTTCAATTATATATTAAGAGATAAAATAGGATCCCTAATATCTGTAATTACATAAATCATGATTAGCCAAATTTACATAAATCAAGGGAAGATAAATCGATTACATTAATCAAGGAAGATTGCCAAATCTTCCAACTCATGTGATAAGGATTCCAACTCGTGTCATGACTCATCATGCCACCTCATGTGATCATGATGGGTCCCACCAGATTGTGTGATCATGGTGGGTCCCACCTTGTAACATAATGGAAATTGTATAATAGGGTTCTTGGTTGAAGGGTTTCAATCAGGCTCTCCTCCTCACAATTTGTGGAAGAATCTTTCTCCAAGCCTAAAGTCTCTTTTCTCCCTTTTCTTTTCCCACCTCTCTACTCGAGCTCTCTCTCTTTGCTCTTTTCTTCTCCTCTCTTCTCCCTCTCTCATATTGCTCAAGGTTTCAAGCATGGGGTGGTATCAGAGCATTTAATTTAGGATCCCCTCAATAAGAGGAATCTATAAGAAGTTTATGATCAAATCTACTCATAGAAGGCTCTTTTGTGAAGCAAGATTGAAGCTCGTTGAGATAAGTTTTTCAGTCTTGTTATTATGACTTAATGGTCTCGGTTTTCTTACCTCTGGAAGATGTTTCAGAGCGGTTTTTATTGTTCCTATATTATATGAAAGTATTGGGATATATATATATCTCATATTGGAATAAATTTGCCAAAGCTGTATTTCTCGGTTTGCAAGTTCTTGCCTGAAAATCTGATTACGTTTAGATTTTTTTCATAAAGGGTTATTATTTTGTGCGAAAAAGATCTTATTATGAAGAACGATGTCTTGAGACTATTATGAGTGTTTTTTTATCCATTGGTTTTTTATATCTTATTACTTAGCCACTATGATAAGCTTCTCCACTAACCGAGTTATTTGAATAGTTTAAACTCTACTCAGTATTGTGCCTTTTTTGGACTATTGTTTTTGAGGTCTTGGTCCTCATATGAGAATTACAGGGGTATGCTCATATCTCATGCCAAGGTTAATCATTTTTTGAAAAATAAGAAAGGAAAATCTGAAAGAAGTAGGCTATATTTGTTCAAAGTGTTGTGCAATTTGCTTTTTTAAAAAGGAGGATGAACCTTGTTTGATTCAATGCCACAGAGTTGGCTTCTTCTTCTTTCATCAATCTTCAAAAGAAAAACTGATTAGAATATTTTGTTTTATATTAAAAGAAGTAAGCTCAAAGGAATTAGGGCAGTGGTCATTTGGAAAGCTAAGTTGGCGCCAATCTGTTTGAAACAAGAATGCTGATTTTTTGAGATATTACATTAGAGTCATATCTCCTTGACTTGGCCTGATTTGTTTCATTTTAAATCAATTATATCTTGAATAAATCATCCTTCACCCTCCATTGTCATCCATCTTCACCCAAATTCATCCTTCATCATCCATACTAAGAAGAGGAGCTTCCTGCCCCTTTTCCGAGCCCAAAGAGAGGGTCATCCCTCATCATCAGCATCAACAACAAGTAGGGTTCAATTCCCTCTTGACGAGCAACAAAAAAGGAAGATTTCTGGTTCTTTTACGTGAAGGATTAGAACAACTCTTCTTGCTGGGAATTCATTATGGAAACAGAGCAAGGACAACCATCAACGTGTGCCAAGGCTGCCCCCTAAGCTAGGCCTTCGAGTCCTAGAACGAGCTGCATCAAATCAGGGTTGAAACCCTGATTTACGTGAGCAAGAACAGGTATTCCTCCATTATCTCTCCACCTGAATTAATTCCATTCTAGCTATAACTTTAGCACTAGAATGAGTTCAAAAAAAGGAAGACTAATCACTGGTGGAAGATTACCCAAAGAAGGGATCTTTAACCCTCCTTACGAAGTCCAGCAACTCACTACCAGTGCTGGATTCACAAATTTCACACCGTGTTACTCGATCCATGACCCGGGACTGTAACATATTCAGTTCCTCATGAATTAGGCAAAATATAATTGATTGAAAACAAAAAAATCAAGCCTAGTCAAGAAGATATTGTAAGATCTCCAAAAATAGCAATCTTTCTTCAAATGAATTGGCGTCAACTAGCCACTTCCTTTCTTATTTTGTGTTTGATTCCATGTAAAACACAATATTTGATGCTTGATTTTCCAAGAACAATCAACAACCTCGTGCTTCTCAAAAATTCTACAAAAAATCACAAAATCGAGTAGAGTTCTTCAAATAACTCAATTAATGGAGAAGCTTAGCATAGAAGCTAAGTAATTAGATTTCTGAAATCCAATGGATAAAAAACTACTCATAATAGGCTCAAGACCAATTTTCTTCATTAGGAAAATCTTTTTCCCACAAAATTATAACCTTTTATGCAGAAAATCGCAACATAAACCAATTTTCAGCCAAGAACTTGCAAACCGACAAAATTGCCTTGGTAAACTTCTTCTAATCCGAAATGCATAAATCTCAATAATTTCATAAGATGAAGACAACAATAAAATTATCTCTAAAACATCTTCTAAAGATCCAAAAACCAAGAGCATGAAGTACTAATAACAAGAATGTAAAACTTATCTCACAAGTTTCAATTTTGCTTCACAAAGAGCCTTCTATGAGTATGTTTGATCATAACTTCTTAGAGCATTCTTTTGACTTGGGGATCCTAAACTTGATGCTCTAATACCATGTTGAATTTAGAACCACCCCATGATTGAAACCTCGAGTAAGATGAGAGAGGGAGAAGAAAAAGAGCAAAGAAAGAGAGAGAGAGAGAGAGAGAGAGAGAGAGCTCGGGTAGAGAGGAGAGAAGAGAAAAGGGAGAAAAAGAGTTTAGGCTAGCGAGAGATTATTCACGAGTTGAGAAGTGGAGAGCTTGATTGAACTCTTCAACCAAGACCCCTATTTATACTATTTTCATTACATATTTAGAGATAAGATAGGATCCCAAATTACATCAATCATGATTATCCAAATCTACATAAATAAAGGGAAGATAAATCAATTACATTAATCAAGGAAGATTGCCAAATCTTCCAACTCATGTGATAAGGATGCTAGCTCGTGTGATGACTCATCATGCCACCTCACGTGATCATGGTGGGTCCCACCAACTCGTGTGATCATGGTGGATCCCACCTTGTAACAAAAAGAAATGTAAAAAATTACACCCTTACTCGGAAAGGTGTTTCTCCTTGAGAGATTTAAGTTTTCTCTTCCATTGTAGTACTATGTGAAATGTCATGGAGCTTGGACTATATGAATGCAAGGATTGATTGAAAGAAAAGAAAGATTTTTCAAAGTGTGAGGCTCCCTCTTTCACTCTAAAGCCCTTTAAAGGAAAATTTGCAAGATACAGAGTAATGGCTTGAGAATTTTCCAATTAGTACCCATTCACTCATCTACACACAGTTTGGTAGAGTATTTATAGCCTCCCCAACTCAAACTAGTGGTTATTTGCCCGTTTTCAAAAATCAGTACTTTGATTGATCGATCAATTGAAAAGTGATTGATCAATCAATCGATCATAATGGCTACTTTTCTGTCAAACAGTGACTTATTGATCGATGGACTAATTGCTCAATATGTTACTGTTGGTCTAGAAAAGTTAAGTTGATCAATTATTGCTAGTGGTTGGTTGATCAATCAAGATACCCTCTGACTATGCATTACAAGTACGATCAATCAGTGTATTTTCCTATAATCGATCATGCTTTTAAGTCCCCTACTAGCAAGATTCTGACTAATCAATCAATCAGGTGGGATGATCGATCATTCCATGAGAAATTAACTTGTCTGGGCAGAGATGATCGATCATGCATTATTGCATGAAATGGTCATGTCCTGGATGATCAATCAATCAATTATGGGTGATCGATCATGCTTTATATTTCAGGTCTGTACAGTTCTGGATGATCGATCATTCCAATGCCAATTCAAAAGTGTAAACTTTTAAAGCATGAGAATGTTTTCCTCTAAATGTTATAGAATGTTCTAAATGATGTTTATGATAATTATAAACACGTCTAAGTATAAATTATAACTTAAAGCTCCAATTTCACATTTGTCCTTAAGGAAAAGGAGTTTAGAATGTTGTCTTACAAAAGTGACTGAATTTAAACATTTGTTTATTACAATTGAACTCTAGTCTTCTCGTTGTCTTCTTCCTTGTGGGTGCTTCTTCAAGTGACATTCTTCAATTGTGCTTGAGGTCTTGAGTTTTAACTTGAAGCTTTAGACCTTGAGATATTTTTACTCTTGTAGATGAAGTATCTAAAATATTTATATTTTTAAGTTGTTAGATCAATTAATTTTTGTTATCATAAAAACAATATCGGAGTCAACCTATAGTCAACATTGACGGTATAATGGATTCAGAGACTGAACAAACACCTGGATCAAGTGATGGAAGTGGCTCAGCTGGTAGCCATAGCCGAAGATGTTGAACTCTTTTGTTGAGTAAGCGTAAACATCAAGCTTGAGTAACGAGGGAGAGAGGGACAAAGCCATGGTGGCTTATATTGAACAACTTTCTACTGCAATTCAAAAATTAGAAGAAGTTGGTAATAGTTCTAAATCAAATAAATTGATTGATGTTATTCAGGAAATTCCTAATTTGGACACAAATCTTTGCCACCATGCTCCTATGTTGGATTACAAATGTAAAGAAAGTTTTTGAACTTTCTCTATGAATACAGCAAAATTAGGAGGATGTAATAGGATGATGTACTAAGAGAATAATATGAAGATCTAATAGGAAAAAATCAAGTTAATTTGTTGATGTTATAATCATTATATTATGGATTTTTGTAGTTAACTTTTATGTTTTGATTTCTCTTGTTGACAATGAAAATTAATTATTTTAATGTTATATATGAATTTTTAGTTATGTATATGAATTTTCATGTTGGTATAGATGAATTCTTAATTTTTATGTATTTGTTATATTTTTTGGTATTTATATTTTATCATTATATAGGTGTCAAGATTACCATGGTTATTACCTATAAGAGTGTTGTTGTTGCTTAGGAGCAATATCAACTTCTCTAGTTATCATATCAATTTATTTTGAAAATGTTTCTACGCCTCAAAAAATTGGATTGAGTGGAGGCTTCATATACGCTTAATAATGGAGCATAATGAACATCTGTTTAAACAAGTGTATAAGATGGGACCATATATTTTTACCAACATCTATAATTTGCTAAGCTATAGAAGACTTCTTGTGGTTACCAAGAGCATTAGAGTTGAAGAACAAGTTGCTATATTCATGGCTACCATAGGTCAGGGTCAAAAGTATCATGTGTCACTGGATCGTTTCAGATGCTCAATTTGGACTATTAGTACATATCTCAATAGAGTACCAAAGCCAATACTCAAATTGAAAAAGGATTACATACGTCCTCCTTCAACTAGAAATGTTCATCCAACAATATGAAGTAATGATAAGTATTATCCCTATTTCAAGGTAAGTAACTACTATAACTATTATTTATATATTTATTAATTTATATACTAACTTTCAATGTGAAAATTTCAGAATTGCATCGGAGCAATTGATGAGACTTACATAAAGGTCCATATTATTGGCAAAGACACTACTAGGTTTTGGATCGGAAACAATACTTATCACAAAATGTAATGGTAGCTTGTAATTTTAATATGGAGTTTACTTTTGTAATACCTAGGTGGAAAGGATCAGTAGTTGATGCTTGTATTTTGATGCATGCATTACATACACCGAATTGGCTTATCATCCCTAGAGGTAATATGTTTATTTTATTTATTTATTTATTGTACATGTTACCTTTTCCATATTAATCATTATTATTGTTTCATATTGTAGGAAAATATTACTTAGTAGATGTTGGGTATGCTAACTTGCCTGATATTTTGGCACTTTATCATTCAACTAGATATCAGTTAAATGAGTATCATGAAAGTCATCTCCCTCAGACTCCAATAGAGCTATTCAACCATCAACATTCATCATTGAGAAGCACAATTGAGAGGACTTTTGGTATGTGGAAGCAATTGTTTGTAATTTTGGATTGAGCACTTCCATACTCATACAAAACTCAAGTGAAAGTTGTCATTGTATGTTGTATCATTCACAATTTTATACGGATATCAGTTAGCAATGATAAAGGGATTGAAGGAAAGGAACCAATAAAAGTTATTGGGGATGATGTAACATTTGGACCAGATCAAGAGGAGGATGAAGATGATTTGGAGGAACTAATTAATATTATGGAGAAGAAGGAAAAATAAACAAATTGAATTAGCTAACCATTTTTGTAACAATATAGTAGTGCAAATGTGGGACAATTATGTAGAGTACAATAGTTGATTTAACATGACCTATTTGTTTTTAGATTTTAAAAATTAAATTTTGTATTTGACATTTTATTTTATTAAAAATTTATCAGATAAATATAAATGTGAGAGATTGATTATTAACTTTTATTTATTTCATAAATATGTGAACAAGATACTAATAGGTCTATTTAATTTGTCTTAGAAAAATTTTAAAATTTTCATACAATTTTCTAATAAAACACTAATAGGTTGTTATCTGAAAGTTTTTTTGAAAATGTGTATTCTTGGAATTCTAGTTTTATCCTAGGAAATAAATTTCCAATAAGGGTCCCTGACGCGATATTAATATCTAATCTTGTAAATTTTCCATTTCTACTTTGAAAACTACTTTAACAAATCTCAACATTTTAAAATTCGAAATTCCTTACTGTGGTCGGAAACGACTAAGATTATTCGTCAAAGCCGACGAACCAGCAGCAGCCATTCGTATGGAAATAAGGAAAAGAATAAGATTTAGCGTCAAATCGGTACCGGACAAACCACATTTTTCATCACAGACGTTTAAAATGCAGGTGGTCAGAAATGACGGGGCATTTGTCCCCAGACAAAGCCAGACGCAAGCATAATAATGGAGACATTATGGAAATATTATAATAATATTCTAAAGTTGACGTCCGCAACACTTCCTCGTTTCAATATTCACGGGGACAAGAGATGGTTGTCTGGCTGTATCAGAGGCTGCTCGACGCGCTTCTGACTACTCAGAAAGCAAGTGATGATCAGATTTCACGAGAAACGATTCCGCTCAAACCGTCGCAGGTGACTCAACGCCCAGAAGCTTGCACATTTGAATTTCTCAACACAAATAACAAAGAGAGGAATACCAGGAAAGCTGTAGTGAGAAGCTATCAAACGTCACCCATGCCATTTAATGATTCGCTCGTAAGGCATTCAAAGTAGTAATGAGCATCAGAATTCACAGATTAACTATCCAAAGAGATCGGAAATTTTCCTTAAACAGTGCCCTGAAAGACAAGCCGCATCCAAATCCATGACGTTGTGAAAGGAGGCAGATCGAACAATCAAATATGGCGGGCCTTAATGCATCAGAAAATGAAGAAACAGCGGCAGAAAAGTCATGGGAATGCAGATAAAGAGTATTCAATTTTAGGGGTTACTCGCCTACTCTTGGTAACAAAACCCATAACTCGCATATAACTGAACTTGAACAATAATTTCTACCCATTACTGCAGAGTACAGAGATGAAGAGAACATCAATTCATTATTACAGATCCTTCATGGCCAGTGGATATCTCCGTGAACCCAAAACCCCTAATTTAAACTTCAATTACACAGGCTATATGACTAATTATAATGCGATTCAATAACCTAACTGACGCGTATATACATCGCATTAAAAAGGAAAAATTACTAGCACAAACACCACAAAGGAAGGTCTGTACTTACAGCATAACTCAGACAGCCACTTCTTCTCTCTTCTCTCTACAGTGTTTGTGATTCTTCAAACTAACCATCCGAGCAGACACAGTGTAGGTCAGAAAACCTCTTCGTTCAAGAGAAAAACTGCTAAACATGTGTAAATATACAATGAGTACACACAGACTGTGTACGCTCAGGAGTTCAAAACTTCCCAGACTGAAGCCGCATAGAGTTTACACTTATCGGCCACGGGAGGTGTCCGCTATATTTGCAAAGAGGGCCGCGCTTAGCTGCTCCTGAGTGAAAATTTGATTGGTCATCTTCACTGCTGCCTGCTGAATCATGAGATCTTTGACAACTGAAACACTTGCAGACATCACATCTAATTCCAGCTCCTTCAGAGCGGCCATTAACCTTGCAGCTGGGTGATATTTCTTATGACACTGCATTCTGATCATGGCATCCCCCTGGAGAATCTTTACCTCAATTTCGAACCCAGATAACTTCCCTTCCAGGCCAACCAAGGAATTTGACATCTTCAGATCACGATCCACGGACGAAGAATTCTTGTTTGTCATTTCCTTCCTCACACCATCCAATTGTGATTGTACTGCATCTTTGTCACTTTCTAGCTTCTTCATTTTGCTCTTGAGCTCGTTAATGTAAGAGATCGCATCCCCCAGAAGAGAGGCCTTGTCCATTTTGGAGACGTTGGGTACCACAGCTCGAAGGGCGTAGAATCGCTGGTTCAGCTTTTCTCGTCTCTGCCTCTCCGCTTCAACATGGTTCAGAGGCTCTTCACGACCGTTGGCAGGTTTGCGTCCGCGTTTTCGGGGCTTCTTCTCAGCCTCAACAATTTGACTGCTCTCGGCTTCTCTAACCGATGCGTCTAGATCAGAGTGGTCCGAGTCAGGCACTGCACCGGATTTCACAACGCCTGATGAAGCCAACACCCCGGCAGAACTAAAAGACAGCACCCCTTCGTCATTGCTGCTTCTAGAAGTAGGAGATTTCCTTTTCTTCTTTTCATCCAAAACCGAAATCTGACTACTATGGTTAGGAAAAACGATTGAATTGCTTATGGAGTTTCTCTTACTTTCTCCAAAATTAAGGATCTCTGACGATTCTGGTTTACACTGGGTGCCATTACTCCTCGAGCCGCTCTCGAATCCGAATTCCGAAAAGTTTAATTCTTTTGGGAAAAAGCTCTGCGTCTGCTTTGGATTCTGAGGTTGCTGGTGAGCCTGATGCAATTGAATTGAGCTTGGATTCACCGATAGGCTGCTTGAGCAAGGATTATCAAATTGAACAGACCTAGACATTTCTGGAACCGAGGGAGTGGAGGAGGCAGCCATGGTCGATTCCTTGATTTCAATAGTGGATGGTTCGGAAATCCAAAGCGAAGGATCGTTTTCCCCTTGGTCTGTTGAGGGCCACGGATCAGGCACACTGTTGAAATTAAACAAAACCCTCACCTTGTTCATGAGATCGGCGCTCTGAAAGATGAGCTCAGTGGACCCTAACTCGACAACGCCGTTTGCTGAAGGGATACACACCAGAGTCTGCAATCCAAACACATGGGCCTGTCTCGCTCTCTCGCACGAGCAGCGGGCGAGGCGGTCACCACCGGCAACCCAGGTGGGACCCGCCGCGAAGAAGGCCTGACCAGGCAGCCCGGTCCCGTTAACGAAGGAGTGAGTCATGGAAACCAGAAAAAACCACTCGGTGTCGGTGACCTCCTCGTCCACGTCGTCGTTCGATGCAGTGATGCCAGATATCAAGGAGTTGAGCTCCCGAAGTACTCTCTTCCGGTGCTCCATGTCCGCGGCGGAGGTGGCGGTGGTTCTACGCTTGCGCTTGTCTTCCTCCCCTTTGTAGTACCCATCACCCCAGCCAAGTAGAGAGACGCCGGAAACATCAACCGACGATTGCCAGAAGATCGCGTAGGTCCAGCTCTCGCGAGCCCCCTCAATAAGGGATTGAAGTCGCTGCTGGAGAGTGTCCTGGTTAAAGAAAGACTGATTATGCTGCTGAGTCGGCCCTTGCAGGCTTCTATTCGGATCCGCTGCCGTGGTTGAAGCAGAAGCCGGAGGCCACGGCATGAGATCTGACGCCCCGAAGGCTTCAATCATCGTACTATCATCGGTCCAGTGACTCATCGTCGGCAACCTATAGTCAGTCATTTCATACAAAGAAAAGCAGAAAACGAGAAAGATAGCCAAAGTCCGAAGAGGGTTTCACAAAGACCAGATAGAAATTGGCTTTCCGAGTTCTATAATCTAGACTCCCAGATTCCAGACGAAAACAGAAAATTACTTGCAGCGAAAAAAGGTACAAGACGGCGAGCTATACTCCATGGTCAGCGAAAAATATCCCCGTGCAGCCGGGCAAAGGAGAAAGGGGGCGGGAAGAGACAGACGGTCGGAGGAGAGAGAGGAGGCAGAGGAGGAGAGAGGCGGACGGGAAGAGAGAGACACCGAAGGAGGAGAGGCGAACGGGAAGAGAGAAAAACCGAAGAAAAGCAAAGGTAGAGGTGCCCGCTGTGGTTGATATGTGTCCGAATTGATTTTGATAGCATTTGGATTTGGTATGGATTTGAAGTGCATTTGTTTGAATTTTACGGCTGTAGAGTCTCTCATTCCCCGGGGTTTCTCAGAAGCGTCGCCGATATAACCATATGTCGCCGCCTGCGACACTCGCGCGAGCCGGAAGTTGTGCACACTTTAGCCCCCGAGTCTAGAGCCAAGGTATCTCTCATTAGCAGGTAAAGAACCCCTCTTATTTCACATATTAACAAAAATACCACTGCGTAAATTTTTCAGTCCTTCCAGCTTTGTCGACGTGGCGATCCAGAAGATTGGACAATCCCACGGATGCTGGTGACAAGTCAAAGAATCAAACTGACATATTAAGATGGGCTCCACGAAAGGAAGGATGTATGCGTGTTAAGGTTTTATCTAGCCATGGAACGGCTGCGATCGATTGAACATCATGCACGCCCGAATCATCCGGTCCTACAATCAAGACCCAGTCTCTGATCTGCGTCCCGTTTGGTAAATAGTGTTCATGATTGCTTCGATTAAAGACCAATGCTGTTTTTCACTCTACTCTTAAGAGTCGCGGGGGAAATCCCACGTGACATGTGGTTCGTGATCCTTGCCGTCGGATTAATTAAATGCTCCGTCTGCTTGAGATCAGAAAGCAGCCGCATTGGAATGGTTTTCTTTCTAAGATTAGAAAAATAAAAAAAATAAAAAAAAGGGAAAGGAGACGGAGGCCACGTTTTGCTCGCTGGCTTGACAGAAAAAGACGCGGAGGGAGAAAGGGCAGAGAGCACGTGTTCAGAAAAAGTTTTACCCTTTTAATAACAGCAAAAAGTGTCCTTCTCAATTTCGCCGGGATAGATTTGTCGCCTCGCCCCGACGCAGGAAACCGCCTGAGGAATAGGAGGCCCCGCGGCGGCGGAAACCAATCAACCGCAGCACGTGAGTCCAAAAGCATCGCCCCATGTTGATGTTTACACGGACGAGCCGATGGGTCAAGGATACTCTTTTCTTTTCTGTCTTTGAGTTTGGCCCGTGAAGTTATGGGACTACTTCTAAACAATTTTTTCTCATGTATAAGTTCTCTAGATTCTAGATATAGATAATTTTAACGGAGACCGTATAGAGTACATGTTATGGTGCCTAAGGTTTATTTCAAAATGACTAGTTAATTTTTAAAAAAAATTAATAAATTTAATATATTTATTTTTTATTAATTCAGATGGGATTATTTCTTAACATTCGAAAACTCTTGTAGAAGATTGGGTAGTCTGCCATTATGGAAAATAACAGAGTTCCACTCGCAAGAGGAAAAAAGTTAAGATAATTCCTATCTTATGGCTCAAATATAATGAGGAAATGTTGTGGTACCTAAGGTTTATTTCAAAATAATTAATTAACTTTAAAAAAAATAATTAATAAATTTTATATATTTATTCTCATTAATTCACATGGGATTATTAACATTCGTAAACTCTTGTAGAAGATTTGGTAGTCTTCGGTTATGGAAAAAAACAGAGTTCCGCTAGTAAGAGGAAAAAAGTGGAGATAATTCTTATCTTATGGCTCAAATATACTGGGGTAAAGTCTTTGCAGATGTTACTTTATTACTCGTTGACATCATTAGCAAGGTGAAACCGCGTTGGCAACTGGTTTGAACGCCCATTACAGTTGAAATTCATAAACAACTCATTGGGCAGAAGCACCAGCCGCATCAACAAGTATTAAAATGGGAAAAACGAACCACTCCTTTGTATTTCAATCTTTATCAAGTAAAAATAAAAACACACACCAAGTTTTAGTCTCCTTTGAGTTGCTATTCATAATGCTCGAACAGTAGTTTAATCGACGGCCTTGCTCCATCTTATTTTTATAGTAATCAAACAGCAACTCAAACGTCAATATTTCAATTTTATATCTGTTTATTTAACTTGTTCGGAAAAAATTGCGTTATAGATAAGCTTCCGGTCGTCGTCCTGTCAGATGCGCCGGAGGGGCGAGGAGGTAGACGAAAGATGTGACGTTGATGGTCGACGAACGTCGGATATTTATCTCTCCTCTTTTCTTTATCATTATTCTTGGCGTTAACAATTTGACATTTATAAAATGGTGCCTTGTGTGTACGCAAGGATAAACGTCATGCATGAACGTGGGATTGGCTTGCTTTAAACAATTATTGGAGGAACTCATGCTGTCTAGGTGAAAATAAGCTAACGAAGAATAATTACTTTTGTAATATATTTCATTTTTACAAGAAAATATTTCCAATTGGTTTTTTCATGTTTATGTCTTTTCAATTTCTTTTTCATGGTTGTTGAAGAAATTGAAGACGTTTTTAAATAATTAAAAATTCTAAAAATAAGGATATTTATGTCTTTTCAATTTCTTTTGTTCTCTTCGATCCATAGGGAGAGGGAAGAAGGAAGGTCATACCCTTTTTCCCTAATCTTTTAAATACATGAGTAAATGGAGGATAGTGCATCCTCCACATTGGTCGGTCCCTCATTAGTGTCACATAAACTAAGCTTATTAAATTTATACTTGAAAAGTTAGAGATCAGGTTAGAAGGAAGGAAGGATGGTAAAAAGGCAGTGTAAGAATTTTGGGAGAGACTGTTAGAGCTTTGCAAAAAAATTATTATAAATTATAAAACGAGCTTGCAAATTTCTATAGTTTTTAATAATCATATAAGAAAAACCATTTTTCATATTTAAAAAAAGGTAACTAAGTTAAATAAGTAAAAATACCTGAATCTCTATTCAGGTAAGCATTTTAATCCTAATATTTATTTACAAGGGGGTGTTAAAGTGTTTATATTTATTTTTTTACTAAAAAAAATGTTATTGGTATATAATATTCTAGAACAAATATTTCTAGAATATAGAATTTCAGAGTTAGTGAGACAACTAGAGTTCTTGTAGATATTTTTAAATAATAAAACTAATTAATTAAATATTTATAATAATTAATGTAAATTTAGTCAATCAAAATAAAAATTTATTATTTTATTTAGTATATTAGTTTGCAAATAGAGTCTTATCTGACTTTCACAACGAAAACCCACCCAAATAGAACAGTTACTAGAGCAGTTAAGATAGAGAGGAGGTAATCTTGAATAACCATTCAATTAGAGCAGCGAAGAAAGACAAACAACAACACTGGGGGGCGGGACGGAAGCATCACAGGAAGGAGAGGAGATACAAATAAAGATGTGCGCATTAATTAAGCTTATATTAAAGTGCATTGGCTTGTTTAGCCGAGTTATTGAGCTGGATAGGGGAGACAGACTGTAAAGGAAGGGGACAGTCCTCGAATAACTAATATCGAAACATACATAACATGAGAGTAAAGAGAGAGGAGGCAAACTCGATAACAGAGTCCACAATCACATTACTCTTACGTATCTACCGGGCATCTAATTTCTCAAGACAGTATGGACACCAGAAGGGCTTCACATTTCATACCTGATAGAAAGCGCTGAGCTCTAAGTGCTCTTTACTAGACATACAAGGAGGGAACTGATAGCACCAAGAGCAAGAGCAACAAGCAGGAGGAAGCATGAGCACAGTGCTAGCCCGTGAGCAGTAACAAGCATGAGCCCGAGAGCGTGTTTCGGTACTTTTTGAACTTGAGATTCTTCTCTATATCGGCCGATAAACAAAAACAAAAGACTGTTCTACTCATACGTAAAGTAAAAGTTTTTTTCTTTTTGAAGTTATGGAGGAAAAAATATACTTTACTAACTTATTGTAATTTGAGTATAATGAATCTCTATTTATAATAGAAGAAATAAGTAGAATCTAATTACACTAAAAGATAAGTCCCAGAGCAGCTAAACAACTGAATATAAATAGAAAACTAATATAACTAAAATACATGTAACTAAAACTTGTCTATGATATCTCACTCTATACAAATTCTGACTCTATAAAACTTCTGATTCTATAAAACTTCTTATTGTGAAAGTCATGTGAGACTCTTCCGTACCTGCTTTTTAGCATTATATTAGTAAATATATTATAATAAAAATATTATTAAAAGACTTACTAAGAAATTTTTGTTTTTTAAAGTTTTAAATTTTAATAAGAAATTATATTAAATCTTCTTTTTTAAATAGTTAAGTAAATTTGATAAATTTTAAACAACATAGTATAATTATTAATATATAATAATTTAAATTATTTTAATAAATTTATATTAAAGTTAATATATTAAATTATTTTTAAAAATAATATACTATAATTATAATATTTATATTAAGTGTTTTATTACTGATTTTTTATAATATATAATGCCCTATTATTGAAAAAAATATTATAACATTAATAATATAAATATAAAAACATGTAAATCATATAATTATTTATTTAAAATAATTAAAAAAATAAAATAAAAATTAATTATTTATTCGATTAATTTAAGTGAAATGAGTGTTTTAATTTAAACAAAGTTAAATTTATTTAAAAAATAATAGATTTAAAATTTGAATATATTAATTTAAATCATTAAAAATTTTAATTTAAACTTAAATTTATTTTTGTTATTCGAATAATAATGTATTATTATTATTAACAATAATAATTACACTTGTCTTTATGTTCACATTTAGAACATTATTGATTTCTTAATACTAATAAAATATTATTATTTAAAATTCTTAAGTCAAAATAATTTAAAATAATTTATGTGAAAGTATTTAACAAATTATATATATTTTGTTGAGTCAATAAGTATATTAAATAACTTAATTTAATTTTAAATTATTATATTGATTAGCATACTAATAATTTACTTTCTATTAATGAAAACCAAGGGGACTGAATTTCAATCTTTTCCATTTCGAGCACAGGACGCGGAGAGTGAAGTGCTGGCACAAATTTAGACAATGGAGTGGACAGATAAGACACGCGGCTTGCTTGTGATTCATTGCCATAAAAAGAGAAATAATTTGGGGCGGCCGGCTTCATTGAATACCAATTTCTAGGGAAGTTCTTGATCAAGAATCTGCATTGCGAAGAATGTAAACCACTGCAACAAGCAAAAACCCTTCCGTTTCATACGAGGCAATTTGTAGTTTTTTTTTTGACTCACCAGTCACCACCATTAATAGTTAAAGAGTAATTTTCTCCATTTCTGGAAAATGTACACTCGGTACTCTCATTTTCAGTCGGTTTCATGAGGCAATTTGTAGTTTTTTTTTTTGACTCACCAGTCACCACCATTAATAGTTAACCATTTCTGGAAAATGTACACTATAGGTATTCTCATTTTCTCGACTGACGTCAACGAATTATTGGAAGAAGAAACGAGAAGTTAGAATCATATCGGCCTTTAATATTTCTAGCTAAAAAATTAAATAAAGAAGTAAATTCCTGAATTAAAATAACCACTAACTTCGCCAACCAAACTGCAAAAAGGGCAGAAAAGATCAGAGAAAATAGTAATATTGGTGGTCGGTCGGTGGAAGGAATCTGTAATTTAGGCACGTGGGAATAGTAATCCATGTCAGGCGCCATTACAGCGATACAGAGAGAGTGACAGGTGGATAATATGCCATTCAATTGCAACCTGCAGATAAAAAGGGGGCCAAACATGCTTGGCCTCGTGCTCAATTTAGATTTCTTTCCCTTGCACTATTTAAAGTAGCAGCAGGAGTGACTCCTTGTGTTCGTCAGTGTTGGGGCCGGGGGGGGGGGGACCAACATAAAACTACCAAGTCTTAAGATTTTTAGAAAAAAACTCGAAATTGCTCATAATTAATAGTTTCATTTAAATAAGAGGAGAGGGTAGGGGGGGGGGGGGGGGGGCGCCTGGAGCTGGAAGACTCGCGAGTGTCTGCTTCTTTTATAAGAGAGGACGAGTGGTGGTCGGCAGGCGCATGTGCTGAAAAACCCTTCACTTTCCAAGGGGCCACGGGCCCCGCACAGAGGGAGAAGAAAAGGAAAGTCTGATTGTCGGGACTCGGGAGAAGATGACACACCAGTCTCCTACATGATGGTGAGGCCAGAGGATGAGTAAAACCGTTTTGAGTCTGGAAGAGCTGCCACATGGACTGGCGATAATTGGTAAGGCGGTTGGGTGTCTCAGGTAAGTTAGTGGAGTACCTATGCTTCATATCCGACAGGACAGCGGACCGCCGACTGTAGGGAGTAGCCAGTACGCATAACTTGTCCTCTTCAAAACCGATAAAAAATTCCCGTACCGGCGCCAATGGCAGTCCACTCGTTACTAGTAGTAAGCACCTCTGGGCATTAACTTGAACTTCTAACTTTTTTTTTTCTCATTTATAAAAATATTATTTTATTATATTCATTAAAATATCTTATTTTTATTATATTTATTACAACCATAAAAGAGTACGAACTTAAAAAAAAAAGTTAGGTACTATGGATTAGCTTGGCTGAGACTCGAGTAGTCTAACCTCTTTTTTTATTTATAATAATAATAATATTAATCATTTTATTTTATTATTAAAAATTAATATTAAGGCATTAAGTGGATAATCTTTATAAATGATCTCCTTTATAACTTTGAATTAGGGATTTATTTAATAATTTGCATGTTTAACTCTAAGCAATCGGCTAATTAAATGGATAAATAAAAATATCAGCTAATAGAATTCAATTGTTTTTTTTTTTTGCAATTAGAATTGTGTTTCACGTTGTTAATTAGATCCAGTGGAAGAAATGACGAAGATGGAAAAGCAACGATGGAGTTAGCTTCGCATTTTGGCCTCCGTCCGAGGACGAATCTAGAGTACAATACAACGCATGAAACGTGTTTTTCACTGGGTGAAAGGATTTGATTGTTGTTTGCCCTTTTTCGATTCTCTTCTGCGCTCAGCAATTCTGATTTCTGAAGCTTTTTCTTTTTTTATAAGGAGGCATTGCCGGCCACTAATCATCTTTTGTTTTATAGAAAAAATCCGTGTGCTAAATCACTACCTTCCCACATTCGTCCCCCACTCCGCGCCGTTTCAACGTTTCTTCTGTTTACATGATGATCTTCCACCTCTACCTGACTTTAATAATGATATTATTTGAACTGAGAAAGGCAGCAATGTTTATCAAGGGGAGGTTAGGTCAAATACGAGTTTTATAATCCTTTACGAATTACAACTTGTTTCCCTTCCTTTCACACCACTCTTCTCTCTTCGTAGCTCCTCTCCAAATTTCTTTTCCTCTTAAACAATCAAATCTGAGAATTGGTTTCGCATCTCTCTCAACTTCGAATCTGAAAGTAAGGTTAAGAAGTAGCGTAGGCTCGAAGTCACAAAATGGAATTTTCTTCTTGACTAATCGACCTCACTTTGTTATGAAGTTTGTAAACATGTGGCTAATTTTGTCCTCACGAAATCTTCAACAAAAAAATACACACCCAAACCTAATATGCAAGCAAGGACACACTCAATCATTCAACCACAATCAAATGTAGTGATCTTTATAGTACTTCATTGCCCAAACTTTGTCTCCTAGTCCACTTCCAAGATGTCTCCACATCTTGGAGTTAAATTCACTATAAATAGCAAGTCAAATGACACTTATAAAGGAGATGGGTATACCAAACCAATTGCATCAATTCCCGTGATAACACAATTAGGCTACACAACAAGCCTTGAGATAAAAGAATACATAACCTTTACAATAGCACTTAGCCACAAGTGCCCGAACACATACGTCAATAACAACTTTGGCCTAAAAAAGCCACAACAACTTGGGGTTCTAGGCTACATAAGCCTAACAATACCAATTGGGTACAAAACCCAATTACAATAACTCACAACCTTAGTTACAAAGGCTTTAATAATGATTTGAATTTGAATTTACAAAGGCTTTAATAATGATTTGGAAGGGGACAGGAAACCCCACTCCCAGGGGTGTGGGGGCGGAGCCCCTGCCCGGTCCATGATATATTAACTGTTGTTTTATTAAGGGTAATTTGAGAATTTTACTCTTGTATAACGGTTACCCTAATTTTTTCTTTATAGTTAAGGGGCGCCACTATTAGGGTTTGATCATCACCGAGAAGGAGCTAGAGTTGTAGCCCGAGAGAGGTTGGAGAAAACACTTGTAAGTGTGTGTAATTTCTCTTGTAAACTATTTCATTTTTATAGTGGATTACTGCAGCGGCGGAAGACAGGATGTAGTCTCACTTTGAGGCGAACCTGTATAAATCTTGTTATTTTTCATGTTTGCTTTTTCTTTCTTCCACGATTATTATTATTGCTCTTGTTAGTTTAGAATTAGAGTCTCTAATTCCTAACAAGTGGTTTCAGAGATTTGATTCGTGATTGAGAGCAAAGGCTGGCGGAGAAGGATCGACACTTAGAATCAACAAGTTTGATAGTATGGATTTTGCGTTCTTGAGGATGCAAATCGAAGATTATCTGTACAGTAAAAAGCTACATGCACCACTTCTGGATATGAAATCAGAAGGTATGAAAGATGATGAGTGGAATCTCCTCGATAGTCAGGTGTTGGGAGTAGTTCGGTTAACACTGTCGAAGAATGTTACTCACAACGTGGCGCCAGAGAAAACCATAGAGGGGATGATGAAGATTCTGTCTCACATGTATGAGAAGCCTTTCGTAAATAATAAGGTACATCTTATGAAAAAAACTCTTCAATTTAAAGAGGACAGAAAATACATCAGTAGCATCGCATTTGAATGAGTTTAGCATGATTGTTAATCAATTGACATTCGTTCAAATTGAATTTGATGATGAGGTTCTTGATTTAATTCTTTTGGCGTCTTTGCCAAATTGTTGGGAGCCTATGAGAGTTGTGGTCATCAACTCCATAGGCAATGAGAAGTAGATCTTTAATGATGTTCGGGATACCATTCTTGCGGAGGAAGTTCATAGCAAGGACTCCGAAGAATCGTCGACTTCTAATTCTACCCTAAGTGTCGATACTAGAGACAGAAAGTTCGAGAGGAATTCCAACAAGGGCAGTGGTAGAAGGAAGTCAACGAATGCAAGAAGCAAGTTTAAATTTGGATGAAATGTGGAGTGTTGGAATTGTGGCAAGTCTGGTCACATAAAGAAGAACTGTAGAGCACCGAAGAAGGATGAAAAGAAAAACGAAGCTGCAAATACATGACTGAGGAGGTAGAAGATATTTTATTCTTGTCGGTTTATAGCCTTATTGACTTTTGGGTGTTAGATGTTTGAGCTTCTTTTCAGACCACCATACACCGTGAGATCATGGAGAATTATGTTGTTGGAGATCACACGAAGGTGTATCTTGTTGATGGAGAACCTTAAAATATTGTCGGTATTAGTAATGTCAGTTTGAGGATATCAAATGGGTCAGTGAGGAAAGTTCACAAGGTGAGACATGTACCAAAACTGATGCATAATCTGATCTCAGTAGAACAGCTTGATGATGAAGGTCATAATATGGCTTTTAATGCTTCTCCATGGAAAGTCAATAAGGGGGCCATGGTTATTGCATGAGGAGTTAAAATTGGAACTCTTTACATCACTTTCAGTTGCAGAGACATGGTTGCAATAGTTGATGCTATTCTGACTTGTGGCATTATAGGCTCGGTCACATGAGTGAGAAGGTGTTATGGTCCTTAGCCATGGATCTAGTAACTCGGCGAGTTGAATATGAATCCAACACTGCTTGCTTTTCTCAATTATAGATGCAACCAGCAAGTTAAATGACTATTTAAGCACTCAGATTTGAAGCCCCTCTTTTATGATTCAAGACAAGAGGGTTTTACTTGCTGTAATGACTCAAGACAACCCCTTTCCTTTTACTGAATTCATTCCCCTTGAAAAGGAGTTTCCTTTTCTTAATTATGAACGAACCCATCTAGTCAAGGAAGCTCCTTGAGGCCCCAATGTGGAATCCCCTTTCCTATGGCTCACGCCAAGGTAGGGTTTCCAATTTCATGCAGTACTGGTTCCTTACGTAAAAGAGAAATAAATCTAATCTCAATGCTTGGAATAAGATTAGCAAATACCTCTGGACGTCAACACCCAACCAGAAACAAGAACTCGTCCTCCTTCCTGGGTAGACTCACGTCAAGACCTCTCCTTTTCTGGAATTTTCGTGAAAGATATGATCTTCTCTTGCAGCTCAGAAGAGAAAGGTAATTCCTCTTCTTTTTCTTCCAAGATATCCTCAAAGACTCCCCAATGGATGCAGCAAACCCCCAAGAGAGTTCAAGCCAAGAACCCTAGATTAGAGAGCCTAGAAAGAACCGAAATAACCCTAGTTTATGCTAATTCCGAACTTGCTTTATTTCTCCATCCTTACCCCTTAAATAAGGTAATTAACATCAACATAGGTTAGGGTTATAAAACCCAATTCTACCCCTACCTTTAAGTCTTATTACAAATCAATAAAATTCGAAATTAAAAGCAACGTAAATAATAAAAGTAAAGTAGATGACTCAATCTTATTGAGTCCATAACATCTGCACACCCCCCCCCCCCCCCCCCCCCCCCCCCCCCTGGAGATCGAGCTTGACCTCAAGCTCGGAAGCTGGGTAGACCTGGTGGAAGTTGTCGAGCCGCTCCCATTTTGCGTAGTTGTGGCCGATTGCTGCCCAGTAATGGCATGCAGGGAGATGTCCGGTGGTTCTTCCTCAATCATATCCTCTATCAACTCGATATCCTCATCTTCAACCTTATCGATCAAAAACAATCTTTTGCACTGATGCCCAACCTGATATGGTTCATCACAGTTGTAACATAGATTCTTAGCCCGCTGTTCCACCATCTCAGCACTTGTCAATTTTTATATATAAGGAGTTGTAGGATGACTAGATCTCGGATCCCCTGTCAAAGTAATACCCGAGTTGTTTCTCGGAGAATTGCGCTCCCTTGACCTTGGAGGTCGTCTGTGTTGTGCCTGCTGTCGCAATTCTAAAACACGAGCTATATTCATAGCGCTGGATAAGTTAACAGGTGCATAGAGCTCCACCTCAACCTTTAAGGCCTCCGTCAGTCCTGCTGTAAATATCGCAACTTGCTGATCCACTTGTACCATACTGCTGGCTCGTGCTAATTTTTCTTGGAACAATTTTTGATATTGCTCCACGGCCCCAGTTTGGCGTAGTAAAACCAAATCTCCCAAAGGGTTACTGTAAGCCGGAGGACCAAAACGGAGAGAACACAGTTGCTTAAATTCATCCCAATCTACCACCTCACTATCAACCTCAACTAACTGGTACCAAAGTTGTGCTTCCCCTAGTAAGTGGAAAACAACTACGTTGACTCGGTCATAGGTTGGGACTCGCTGATAGCTAAATTTTTTTTCGCACCGATACAACCATATCAAAGGGTCTTCTGACCCATTATAAGTAGGGAATTCTATTTTAGTATACCTCGGAACAGTGCCTCCCCCCTAGTAGAAGTGTCCCCCGGGAATGAGGTGTCCTTGCTGTCCCGAGAAACTCGTGCGCCTCGGAAATTTATCTCCCCCTCTATTATACGAATGGTCCCCTCCTCTCTGATATGGAATGAGGGGTACAATGCCTCCCCCCTGGTTGAGGTGTCCCCCCGGAATGAAGGGTCCTTGCTGACCCAAGAAACTTGTGTGTCTAGTAAACTCATCTCCCCCTCTGATCTGCGAATGGTCTCCCGGAATTGGGTTTTTGCCAGTGCTCAGACCTGTCTCCATGTTATCCATCATTCCTTTCAAGGTTTCCAAACTGAGAGTAAACTTTTCCTCCAATGCAGCAAATTTCTTGCCAGTAGTTAGACCATTCTCCATGCTATCCATCATTCCCTTCAAGGTCTCCATATCGATATCAATTTTTGAGAACCTCTCTAGGACAGTATCAAATTTTCTTTCAAGCAATTCAAAGTATTCATTGGTGCTTCTCTCTGCCGGGTTACCCTGCTCTGATACCAAGTTGTTGTGGTCCTTAGCCATGGATCTAGTAACTCGGCGAGTTGAATATGAATCCAGCACTGCTTAAGGATTTCTTATCACGTTTTTTTTTGTGAAAAGAGCTATCTTATACTTCTCCTTTCACGTTAGGATTGAAAAGTATTTTTTTTTTCTCAATTATAGATGCAACTAGCAAGTTAAAGGACTGTTTAAGTACTCAGATATGAAACCCTTGTTTTATGATTCAAAACAAGAGGGTTTTACTTGCTGTAATGACTCAAGACAACCCCTTTCCTTTTACTGAATTCATTCCCTTTGAAAAGGAGTTTTCTTTTCTTAATTATGAACGAACCCAGCTAGTCAAGGAAACTCCTTGAGGCCCCAATGTGGAATCCCCTTTCCTATGGCTCACGTCAAGGTAGAGTTTCCAATTTCATGCAGCACTGGTTCCTTACGTAAAAGAGAAACATAAATCTAATCTCAATGCTTGGAATAAGATTAACAAATACCTTTGGACGTCAACACCCAAGCAGCAACAAGAACTCGTCCTCCTTCCTGGGTAGACTCACGTCAAGACCTCTCCTTTTCTGGAATTTTCGTGAAAGAGATGATCTTCTCTTGCAGCTCAGAAGAGAAAGGTAATTCCTCTTCCTTTTCCTTCCAAGATCTCCTCAAAGACTCCCCAATGGATGCAGCAAACCCCCAAGAGAGTTCAAGCCAAGAACCCTAGAATAGAGAGCCTAGAAAGAACCTAAATTACCCTAGTTTATGCTAATTCCAAACTTGCTTTATTTCTCCATCCTTACCCCTTAAATAGGGTAATTAACATCAACATAGGTTAGGGTTATAAAACCCAATTCTACCCCTACCTTTAAGTCTTATTACAAATCAATAAAATTCAAAATTAAAAGCAACATAAATAATAAAAGTAAAGTAGATGACTCAGTCTTATTGAGTCCATAACAGAAGAGAATTAAAGTGATTCAGTCCAAAGGGAAGCTACCAAGGTTGAAAACTGTTAACAACAGTTTGTGTGAAGGCTATATTTTCGATAAGTAGAAAAGGGTTAATTTTTCTAAGGCTGGAAAGGAGCAAAAGACAACAAAATTGGAGATGGTTCACATAGATGTGTGGGGGCATTCAAATGTTACTTCCCTTGGTGGTTCTAACTACCATGTGACATTGAAAATGAGACATATTTGAAGCTAAAGTGTCTGCAGTCAGATAATGGGGGAGAATACATAGATGATGATTTCAAGTGGTTTTGTGCTGATAATTGAATCAAGATGAAGAAGACCATTACTGGAAAACCTGATCAGAATGGTGTGTCTGAGTCAATGAACATAACTTTGAACGAGCGTGTTAGGAGAATGAGATTACATGCGGGAGTGCCAAAGATATTATGGTCTGAGGCTATTAGCACCGTTGCCTATTTGATCAACAGAGGTCCCTCAACACCATTGGATTGCAAAATACCAAAAGAGGTATGAAGCGGCAAAGAGGTAAACCTTTCTTTCTTGAAAGTTGTTGGTTGTTTTTCTTATATTCATATTGATTCTGTTGTTAGAAATAAACTTGATGCTAAATCTAAGACATGTTTGTTTATTGGCTATATTGGTACCGAGTTCGGTTATCGCTTCTGGGATGACCGAAGTCGTAAGGTTATTAGGAGCAAGGACGTGATCTTCAATGAAGGTACTATGTATGCAGACAAGTTGAAAACATAGCCCCAGAAGTAAATCATGACATTATTGTGACTGAACTTAGAAGATCCACTAGAAGTAGCAGACCACCTTAGAGGTACTTCCTTGCACTGAATTATATTTTATTGACTGGTAAAGGTGAACCAAAGAGTTATGAGGAAGTCGTGCAAGTTGATCAACCAAGTGGGAGTTGGCCATGAAGGACGAAATGGATTCACTGTTATCCAATCAAGCATAGTAGCTGACTGAGTTACCAAAAGGGAAGAACGCATTGCAGAACAAATGGTATACCGAATAAAAGACAAACATGATGGTAGCAAGTGGTACAAGGCAAGACTGGTGGTAAAGAGTTTTCAACAAAAGAAGGCATTGACTACACTGAGATTTTCTCTCCAGTAGTGAAATTGACTACTATTAGAGCAATGCTTGGATTAGTGGCAAATGAAGACTTGCACTTAGAGCAGTTAGATGTCAAGACCACCTTGCTTCATGGTAATTTGGAGGAAGAAATTTACATGATGTAGCTACAGGGTTTCAAAGCATAAGGAGATGAGAAAATGGTGTGCAACCTTCAAAATAGCTTGTATGGTCTTAAACAAGCTCCAAGATAATGGTATGAGAAGTTTGACACCTTTATGAGTAGTAATGGTTTCTTGAGGTACCAGGTGGATCATTGCTGTTATGTGAAGAAGCTTGATGATTTCTACATCATTCTACTACTATATGTTGATGACATATTGATAGCAGGTGCTTGCAAATAGAAAATAGATAAGCTGAAAAGGGAGTTGTCCAAGAAGTTTGCAATGAAGGATTTGGGTGCTGCAAAATAAATCCTTGGAATGAGGATTACTAGGGACACTGATGTCTTGAAAATGTCACAAGAAGAATATGTAAAGAAGGTGCTGAGCATATTCAACATGTATGATGCAAAACTAGTGAGTACTCCTTTGGCTAGTCACTTTAGACTATCTAAGGAGCAGTCACCTTCTACAGAGCAGGAGTGAGCCCTTATGGCCAATGTGCTTTATGCTTCAGCTATTGCTAGTGTCATGTATGCTATGGTGTGCACTAGACCAGACATAATTCATGTAGTAGGAGTTGTTAGCAGATATATGAGTAATCTGGGGAAACAACATTGGGAATCAGTGAAGTAGATTCTCGGGTATTTGAGAGGCACTGCAGACTCAACCTTATGTTTAAAAAAAGTCAGACTTGGGATTACAAGATTATGTAGATGCTAACATGGCAGGAAGAGTACCACTAGATATGTATACACATTGGATGGTAAAACAGTTAGTTAGGTCTCTAAGTTGTAGAAGATAGTGCTCTTCCCACTATTGAGGCAGAATATGTCACTGTCACTGAAGCCAACAAAGAGATGGTATGGCTACAGTCCTTCTAGAAAGAATTAGGTCTCAAGCATATGAAAAATGTGTTGTATTGTGAGAGTCAAAGTGCTATTTATTTAGCAAAGATTCATGTTTATCATGCCAAAACAAAACACATACAGGTGCATTATCACTTCATCAGATCAACTCTAGAGGATGGAGTCTTAGCACTTGAGAAGATTCAAGGAAGTCAAAGGAAGTCAGAATTTGGTTATATTTTGAAAAAGACTACTACAATTGAGAAACTAAAGTTGTGTGCATCTTTAGTTGGACTTTTCTCTGTTGATTGAGAAGTTGTTTCCCCAGTAGAGGAGATATTAATGATGAATTAGGTCCAAGTGGGAGATTGTTAAGTTGTGGAGCCTAATCAACGCCCTATGCTGAGTCTCACCGAGAAAGAGTTGGAGGTGTAGCCTGAGAGAGGTTGGAGTAAACACCTGTAATTGTGTACAATTTTTCTTATAAACTATTTCATCTTTATAGCGGATTACTACAATGGCGGAAGACATGATGTAGTCTCACCTTGAGGTGAACCTGTATAAATCTTGTTGTTTTTCGTACTTGCTTTTCCTTTATCCCGCTATTATTATTATTGCTCTCGTTAGTTGGAATTAGGGCCTCTAATTTCTAACAAAATGGACATTGTTCTTAACTAAAAGGGAAGTAATCCTTACTGTGCTATAAACCAATTAAAACTTGAATAAAATTATAGGTAATTGTTTTTAAAAATCATCTTGTGGGTCTAGGTGCTTGTACCTAGTTGTTGTTGACCATAAGTTTCAATTGTTGGGTAGGTATTTTAATTTGAACAATTATGTTTACTGGTGTAGATGACGTTGGGTTGTTGATCAGTTTATTCAACATTAAAGTGAGAACACCTTGTAAGGGGACATAACAATATGATTTTAGGTTGTGAACCATTATAAATCGACTATGTTGAGTGTGATAATTTGTCCATTATATGAATTTGACTATTTTTTTAAGCATACTCTCACATAGGTTGCAATACATTATGCTCTCTAGCTTAGACCCACACTTGAGATTTTTATAGCAACAAACTTGATATTCTAGTCTTGTCTCATGGAGAATTTTTTTCAATAGCCAACTAGGCTCTGCAGCTTAGACCCATGAAGGGTTTATCAACAAGGAACTAGACTTGAAAGTTTAGACGCACACTTGGGATTTTGATACCTCAACTTTAGCCATAACAACTGTCTCCATGATTGAGTTGAGAGGAGGTCATTTGTTCGCAAAATTTGACTAATTTCAAATGCAAGAGCGAATTGCTTTCCAGTGAGCTCTCTTTCAATGCCTCTCAGCGGGTTGATTTCAAAGATACACACATTAATAAAATATACAACCAATCATTGTATAACAACATTTCTTATGAAATTGTTCAACAAAAGTATAAAAGATAAAAATGATGGGTCCATGGCTTTTATTATCCACTTGATAAACGAAAGAAATAAAATCTATCAAACTAGTTTTGCAACTGGAGAAAAACATGAGAATGGTTTCTTAACAACACCTAAGAGAAAATCGTGCTTCTTGTTTTTTCTCTTAAGTAAAGAGAATAGTCAAAAAATGGAACAAACAATTTTTTAACAGACCTTACAAAAATATCAATTGCTAGATTTCAATTAGGAGGAGAAGCATGATATTAAAAGAATATAGTACCCATAGATAAAGATAAAATATTTTTTATTATAATTTATTTATCATACTTTAAAACCTTGAATAATATATTTTTCATACTAAATGGGACAACTAACTACTATCAGAAAGCATTACTAGAAAAAGTTATTCATCTATACACTCACAAATTACCTTACATAAGATCAGTTGATGGATTTCTAAAGTTCTAGTTGACCTTGTTTACTCCTATTTGAATAGAAAGATCTTCCATTGACCCACCATGGTTATTCTTTTTTTGTTTCCTCATCCATATCACAAGAATATGCTTCTTGATCATCTTCCACTATGTCATCTTGAGTCTCCCTAACAACTTGTTCATCTTTACTTAATTCTCAAGGGTAATTGTAAAGATCTATTGAAAGTAGGATCATTTGGTAGGTGCAACCAATTCCATTATTGTAGTCATTTTTACCTCTTATTGAGACTATTTAACTTGTCTTCGCATTGTTGTGGTGAACCACATGTCAGATGTGGAACTTGTAGAAGTTAGGACCCCATGAGAAGGACTTTATGTGGTGAACCACATGTTAGATGTGGAACTTGTAGAAGTTAGGACCCCATGAGAAGGACTTTAGGTTAACGTGGAAGAAGAAGGAGAGAAGAGAGATAAGAGAGAGAAAGGAGAAGGATGTGAGAGAGGAGAGTTTGGATTAAGGAAGAAGAGAATGCGTCAAGGGAGAAGAGAGGGTGGTTGGATGATTTCTCAAAGAGAGGAGAAGGCTTGAATGCCTTACCTCTTAGCCAATGCTCTTATTTATAGTGTTACAAAACCCATTTAGGGTTACAACTCAATAGATTAAAAGACATAAAAAGACAACGTATTTACATCTTCATGCTATTCTTATGGAACATACAAATAACCACTTTGCCACTCCTTTGACGTCTGGGCTTGAGCATATCTTCCAACACTCCCCTCAAGTTGGAGGAGAAAATACATCATAAATACCCAGCTTGCCACTTATATAAGATAGAATTTTAGATGTAACCGGTTTGGTAAGGATATCAACTACTTGCTCTTGAGATGAAACATATTTAAGAGAAAATTTTCCTGCTTAAAACTTTTCTTGTATAAAATGACAACCCACTTCAATATGTTTAGTTATTTCATGGAAGACTAGATTTGACGTAATGTGAATAGCTGCTTAATTATCACAATGTAGGCCCATGGAGCCTGATTTATAAAATCTCAATCCAGTAAGAAGAGTCTTTATCCATAAAAGTTCAGTTATAGTGTGGGCCATAGCTCGGTATTGTGATTCAACACTAAATCTTGCGACCACGTTTTGCTCTTTGCTTTTCCTTGTGACCAAGTTCCCCTCAACAAGGGTACAATACCTAGGCGTAGATTTTCTATCATCAAATGATCCAACCCAATCTGCATCTGAGAAGCTTTCAATATTGAAGTGCCCTTGTTTTTTATATAGCAATCATCTTCCTAAAGCACCTTTTAAGTATCGTAGTATTCTCTCCAAAGCTTGCTAGTGAGTAATTTGTGGTTTATGCATGAATTGACTTACCACGCTCATAACATATGATATATCTGGCCTAGTTACTATGAGATAGATCAATTTTCTCATGAGTTTTGATATTTGCTAGTGTCAACATCTTCTCCAGTTGTAGCACACAATTTTTCATTCGCATCCATAGGTGTATCAACTAGTCTACAACCCTTCATTCCTATTTCTTCAAGAAGATCCCAAACGTATTTTATTTGAGACAATATTATCCCATGTTTTGACTGAAGGACTTTTATACCTAGAAAATATTTGAGCTTACCCAAATCTTTAGTCTTGAACTCTTGACATATCATATTCTTCACTTCTTGTACACTATGAGCATCATTCCCAGTCAAGATAATATCATCAACATACACAACCAATAATATCATCCCTTTGATAGTATTTTTAACAAATACTGAATGATCAATCGAACACCTATGAAAGCCAAATCGTAGAAGTGCTTGACTGAATTTATCAAACCAGGCCCGAGGGGACTGTTTAAGCCCATATAAAGATTTCTTTAAAAAAGAACAGATTTTACCTATCTCTTCATGGTAGAACTCCTTCTTCTATAAAAAACTTCTTGAATGGAAGACATAACTACTTGAATAGGGATCCTAAACTCCATGCTCTAATACCATGTAGAAGTTAGAACCCCATGAGAAGGACCCTATGTTAACGTGGAAGAAGAAAGAGAGAAGAGGGAGAAAGGAGAAGGACGTGAGAGAGGAGAGTTTGGATTGAGGGAAGAAGAGAATGCGTCAAGGGAGAAGAGAGGGTGGTTGGATGATTTCTCAAAGAGAGGAGAAGGCTTGAATGCCTTACCTATTACCCAATGCTCTTATTTATAGTGTTACAAAACCCTTATTACAACTCAATAGATTAAAAGACATAATAAGACAATGTATTTATCTCTTCATGCCATCCTTATGGAACATAACATACATAACCACTTTGCCACTCCTTTGACGTGGGCTTCTAGCCTTGAGCTTGTGGATTTGAGCCCATCTTCCAACAGAACTGAACCACATTAGAAGATGAATTGAATCACTTAGAAGATGAACTAAACCACTCCTTTACAATTGAATAAGGGTGGTATTTATACAATTTAACATAGAGAAGATAAGCTTTACATGATAAGATAAATACATCATGGGATAAATCCAATGGGGTCTTATCCAATAATTGAAGGGATTATGCGTATCCCTTATCATGCCCCTTCAAGATAGGCCAATCTTGTCTCGTAGCAACTGAAATTGTAAACTTGGCACTAGCTATATAAAGAGATTTGTTTTGAGGGTTCTTGGAAGCACTAGGACGGGAAGTGCAGTGCCACTAGTAACTGTTGGGAAGAGCAGTAACATTGATAGTGGCAGGGAAGAGCAGTGGCATTGTTAGCGGCTGGGAAGAGCAGCAACACTGGGAGCGGCTAGGAAGAGTATTGACATTGGGAGCGGTTGAGAAGAGCAACAACATTGGTAGTGGCTGGGAAGAGCAGTGGCACTGGTAGTTGCTGGGAAGAACAGAGGCATAAACTTATCAAATCATAAATTTGAACCCATCTTGTCTATTGTCTTCTATTTACTTCTGTTTTCTGCTACTAATTTTTTTTTCTTGGGTGTAGTCGTTATTGCTGCTACTGTTAACAATGTTGTGCTTGTTCATCGGGATTCTTCTATGCGGCTGTTTTTTTATGGTTTTTAGAGTTCATCTCATCTTACTGTTGTTTCCATAATCTTCCCCATGTTTATTTGTGAAATTTATTTTAATTCTGTATTGTCGCTCAATCAGTGCAAAATTAGCTTCGGAAGGTTTTCTTTTCGGTTGATCTTACTACAGGTTTTTTGGAAGAAGTTACTCTTCTCTACTCGAGCTTGTCTCTTCTCTGTTTTTGAGACATAATTACAACAAATTTATTTACAGCAGCAGTTGAACTTTGGCTCCTCTCTTCCTTATCTGACCAACGTAGAGAACTCCATGAAGAGGTCTTCATATCTCTATTTTTGATTGCTCCATCATAGATAGAGGGAGTTTTTAGCAGCTCTTTTATTGGTAGTGACTTCTATGTTTTGTAGCAGTGTTGGGAGAAGAAACAAAAGCAACACTCACAATCTCGATTGGCATCAACAACAGAAACAACAATACGTTGCTATTAGACTACATTCTTCTTTCTGCCAGTATATAACTACAAAATTCCTTCTCTGTTAATCAACACGTTACTGCTATTTTGGAATTCTTCTAATAGGCTATAACACATTGCTATCTTCTTAGCATCTTAAGGAAGACGTTGGTTCTCTCTGTTTTCTTTTGTGACATTAAGCATAGAAATAGAGATCAAGAGACTATCTTCTTCTTCGAGCAGCAGTAACTAGTCTTCTACTTGATTATCTTTCTCTATTTTGCAGTAGCCGTTGGAGCAGCAGAATAAGAGAGTTTCAATTTGAATTCTCTTAACAGTAGAGGTTTATAGTCTTGTAAGGTAAGTTGTTGAGCAGGCTTCTTAATTTTGAACTCTAATCATAGAATTTTTTTGGCATAATTTACATCGATTATCTTAACAAGCTCTCATCTTGTCAAGATAGATTCAGCATCTGTCACCAGCTTTGAAAAGAGCAGCAGCTGCTGCCTTCTCTTCTCTCTTGAATTCTAACACTTGGTGCTTTTATTGGTGACATTGCTGCTTGTTGATGGTGCTTTGATACAACAACTTTCATTGGTGATTGTTATTTTAATTGAAATACACTTGCTGCTGAGATAATTGGGCGACATTGCTGCTCTTGATGTCTTTATCTAATTAGTGAATCAACATGGTTTTAAAATCCAGCATGATAAAGATCCATCTACGTGCCTTTGCTATTCTGCTGCCTGCTGTTTTGAATTCTAACATAAATATGATTTCAACACGTCGCAGTTTCAGTTGGCTGTTTTGATCAAGCTGGTGAATCAGCTGCTGCAATCAGCAATTGGATTTAATTAGCACCTTTGCATCTTTTGCTTGAATCTAGTTGGTCAATAATCACTCTCCATGGGGTATCATGGATGCACACGCGTGTTCAGAATAGTCCTCTTAAGGATTTAATTTCCTCACTCTTATGTTGAATATCATATGCTATTATCTAGTATACGTATATGTGTTTTAATGTATTGCTTATCAACAGACATAATTCTGGTCATTATTGAAGTCTCTTGCTATCCAAGAGGTTGCTGGTGTTTATTGGTGGTAATAAAATTTTGACATAGATGATATACTGTTGATATACGTGTGTTTGCTACTGGTGGGGGGGATATAAAGCCCATCAAATTTGGACTATCTATATCAGACGTTCAACAAGTATTTTGTGAATGTTGTTTGGATAATAGAAATTGAAGATTACTAAATTGGATTCCCACTAAAGAATCTAGGTTTCATGTTGTTGATTATTTGCAACAAATCACTGGTTCAACAATTATCATCTGGTGTCGCCTGATTGGTTTCAAAACTCGTTTAGTTCCGGATTTATACCTCAACTTATTATTCAGTTCAACTTATTATTGGTAGTCTATTACTCAGATAGATATTATTACTTGGGGCACCAGTTCCCGATGTGTTAAGAATTAGACGCCCTAATTCCAAACTAACTAGAGCAATAATAATAATCGCTAAAGGAAGGCAAAACAAGCACGAAATCAAACACAAGATTTATATAGGTTCACCTCAAAGTGAAACTATGTATTTTGTTTTGCTGTTGCAGTAATCCACTATAAAGATGAACAAGTTTACAGGAGAAATCGCACACACTTACAAGTGTTTTCTCTAACCTCTCTTGGGCTACAACTCCAAATCCTTCTTGGTGATGATAAAACCTTAATAGCGACGCCCCTCAATTATAAAGAGAAAATTAGGGCAACCACGATACTAGAGTAAAACTCCCAAACTGTCGTTAATGAAATAACAATTAATATATCGTGGGCCAACTTAGCGTAAGGCGTTGATTGGGCTCCATGACTTCACATGATGGACTCACTGCAAATTATTTCATGTGTTCTTATTACCCTTAAGGACTTCCATTATTTGTCGATGATTCGCTCCTATACTATTGCGCATTTGGTACATGTTATTTAGGCATTGGCCCATTTCTACTGTTGTTATTGTGTCTCTTTGATTGAGACTTTATTTTTGAAGAAGAACTCCTCGGTCGCTTGCCTTGGGTTCATTATTTGTTGAATGTTTTCGACATTGGTTCATCTTATGCAGAATTTGAATTTCTTAGAAAAATAAAACATATGGTGGCCTCAACATCTTAACTTCCTCTTTACCCATTACCCATTGGTTATTTGGAAACCTTTCTCTTACCGTCTTTTATTTGACTCTCACTTACCCCTATTGGCCAACCCTGTTGGAGTGTTGCTTTGGTTGGTCCCTTTTATTTATACAGGTATTTTAAGTTCATTCAGACTTTTTATTAGTACTTGTGGGTCTTTTATTTTCGTGTTGTGAATGACTGGCGTTACGTACTTTAGTAATTATTATAACTATATTTGTTCAAAATCTTTTGAGGTTGGTTTTGACTTCTGTTTTATCACCCATTTCTACCCTTTGAGAGTTGTACCTGGTGTTGTACTTATCCTTGGGACACTGTGATGGAGGAACTTATTTCTACATCTATGTTATTTGGTTCAAGCTGGGATCACTGTCATTACCTCCTAACTTGAGGGGGAGTGTTGGAAGATATGATGTAATTAGGGTGGCACTGATGTAATTAGTTTACATTTTTTGTTTCTTATTCACTCTTATTAGGGTGAAGGATATAGATGTAATACTGGTATTTCTGGAATCTATAAATAAAGCTTATGGGGGAGGGTGTGAAATCAAGTACCCTAATTATTCCTCTTTTTTTTTCTCAATGTGCTCTTTCTCCTTCTCCTTGGTTGTCTCTTTTATTTTTCCTTTTTACTTCTTCTTCTTTATTCTATTTGTTGCATAACAATGTGATCTATATTTTAGGAATTAGACACCCTAATTCCAAGCTAACGATCCGAGTATCGACTCAGCGTAGGGTGTTGATTAGGCTCCACAACTTAACAATGAAATCACACACTTTCAAGTGTCTTTCTCTAACCTCTCGGGGGATGCAACTCAAAGTCCTTTTCCGTGATGATTATTATTGCTCTCGTTAGGTTGGAATTAGGGCATCTAATTCCTAACACTATGGAATTATGAAAATCAACAAGCCATAAGGCGGGCCATTGTGCCATCCAGATTTTGTTTGACAGTGAAGACCCATTTATAGCCCACCAATTTTTTTCCAAATGGTAGGGAAACAAGGTGCTATATTTGATTCTCGTAAAGGGTTGTCATCTCTTCGTCCATGACTGCTTGCCATCCTGGATTTTGTAGGGCCTCCTGATAAGACTAAGAAATAATAACAAATAAAATATAGGCAAGAAATTGACAAAAAGATGGTGATAATTGATGGGTGGATAAAAAATGAGCAATGGGGCAAGAGGTAGAGGATTTGTTACATGCCCTAGGTTCTTTGCGAAGAGCAATGCACCAGGTATCAATTGGATGATAAAAAATAGGGGGTGAAGAAGGAGAACTGACCTCATAGGAATATAAAGACTCCACAGGGGTAGTGTCGGCCAATGCTTCAAAGGGCAGGGCAGAAAACTCATTGGCTATAGAAAAACCAGGTGGGGCACCAGTGGGTGGATAAAAGGGGTCATCCTCAAAGAATGTGACATCACTAGAAAATAGTTCCGAAGAGACGAATTCTAACATACATATCCTTTCTGGTACGAGAGTACCCCAAAAAAATTCATTTAATTGCCCTGAGATGCAATTTAGTAGTATAGGGGGAAGTATTACGAACAAAATAGGTACACCCAAAAACTCTCAAAGGAAGAGAGAACAACTTATCACCAGGAAATATATGAGAATATGGTGGTTGGTTACTTAGTTTTGAAGAAGGTTACCTATTAGTAAGATAACAGGTTGTGACGATAGCATGGGGCCAGTAGAAATGAAGCACGTGCATATGACATAGTAGAATATGGGCAACCTCAAGGACTTGTTTATTTTTTCTTACGACGACACTATTTTATTGTTGTGTGTAGACACAAGAGGTTTGATGAATGATACCTTTGTCCTGCCAAAAATATTGGAAGTCTATAGACAAATATTCCTTGGCATTATTGGAGTGAAGAATATTTAAGGTTGTTTTGAACTAGGTAGACACCATGGTACAAAAAGACTTAAAAAGAGGTAAGACTTATGGTCTCTCTTTTAATACGAACAACCATGTAGCATGAGAGAAATCATCCACAAATATAATAAAATACTTTGACAGAAACATTCGAGATGGTCATAGGGCTCCATATATCAGTATGAACTAAAGAAAATGCGGCAACACTTTTTGGTTCACCGCGAGGAGAATAAGTACCTCGCTGGTGTTTACTAACTTGACAATTTTCATAGTTGAGACTGGAAATGGACTGTAATGTGAGAATAATCTGTTTGAGAGACTAAAGGGATGGATGTCCTAACCTATTGCCACTGAAAAGTTGTATGTTGAGCAATAGTGGTGGCTGTTAGTGCTGGTGAATCAAGATAGTAGAACCCCCCTCTTTCATGATCTCCACCAATAACCTGCTTTGTCTTCAAATCCTGAAGAACATAAGAAGTAGGATAAAAAGTGATGGAATAATTTTTGTTATGAGTTGACTAATGGATAAAAGGTTTAATGGAAACTCAGAAACAAATAGGACATCTTTTATATAAAAAGTAGGTGTAGCAAATGTCGGCCCCACCCCCACCCACCTTGGTTTGGGATCCATCCGCTATAGAATCAAACTTGTTAGGTAAAAAAAAGAGATATAGAATCAGGAGGGTACCATTACCTGTCAAGTAATCAGAGGCCCTAGAGTCAACGATCCAAGATGAAGAAGTAGTTGTAACCATTCCTATTGTATAAGTAGCAACAATATGAGAAATCTTGTTGGTGGCGGCCTGGTTGTTTGTATAAGTCATAAGATGCATTATCTTCTGAAGTAGTGAAAATTCTTCAATAGAGAGTCTTCTAGCCTTTGATATTCTTAAGAGCCATCGTAGTGCAAGCAGACAACAATCAATGAATAATAATCTAGAGTAATTAATCTGAGGATTTTCATCTTCAACACAAACGTCTCAATTAAAGGAACCCAATGCACAACAATGAGGGTATGAGACACAATAGCAACTTCGATAAGGAGCGAGTCAAGCCGAGTTAAGATCCCAGTTAACTCGAGTCAAGGGTCCGAATCAAGCCGAGTTGCTGAAACTTAGGATTTCATGATGTATAATCACAATAGAAGAGTATTAAGGGGTGAGAAGAAGAAGAAGAGTTGTGGAGAGAAGATTTTAGGAGGAGAAGAGGAAGAGTAATGAATTTGGAGAAAAGAGGAGGAAGAGTAATGGACTTGTCCAAACCCTTCCCCTTAAATTGTATTTACTGATAAAAAAAGTACTAATATTACAAGAATACCCTTCACCCTAGAAAGAGTGAATAAGAGACACAAATCATAAACTAATTATATCAGTACCATCTTTATGTGATGACTTTTTATTTACCATCATGCCACCACTTCGTGGGCCTATTGGCCTTTTCCTTGGTCTGTGGCCTTGAACCCATCTTCTAGACACTTAGACATGTGGGCCTTCCTTGGTCGTGTGGACTTAGGCTCATCTTTCAATACTCCCCCTCAAGTTGGGAGTGAGAGAACATCATAAACGCCCAACTTGCTGCAAATAGTGTATAGGATATTCTTGTATAAAATGGCAGTCCATTACATCTTCCAACACTCCCCCTCAAGCTAGTGAGCTCCTTGTTCTTTACCAAGATACCCAACTAGCATTATACAAAAGAGAGTAAAATCACTCCTAGCCGTCAGACAAAAGTCCATACTCCACTCAAATGGTCATAGTAAAAAATACTTTCCTCTCAATTTCATAGGCGGAAAAGAAACCCTACTATGGGGCACAGAGTCTACCCACTTTCTCAGGGTAGTTAAAAAACACGTCTTGGGTGAATAATAGACTTGACTCACGCTGGATATTGGACATACTCCTATCTTCTGTAGGTAGTGAGTCTATAAGCATTGCTTAAAAGTGTAGTAAAAAGACTCCTCCATCACGGTGTCCCAACACAGGTCACTGACTCTCAAATGGTAGGAGTAGGATTGCCAAATAAGGGGGTAAAGGGTAATCACCAGAAGATAATATTCTAGTGCCACTATGTGCTTTCTTCTTCATTGGAATAATTAATGCTAACAACAATCAGTAACCAAGAAGTCCTCCTTCATTAATAATGTCTCAATCAGAGAGGCACAATAGCAGCAGCTGAAATAGGCCTAGGCCCAAATAACACGTACGAAATAGGCAATTGTATAGCAACGCATAACCAATGGGTAGTAAAAGTTCTTAAGAGCAATAAGGACACATAAGATAATCTGCAGCAAGTCCATCCTTGAATATGGAATCTATGCACCAAGTAATAAGCTAAGGATAATCCAAGGTAATAATCAAGTCAGAGTCAAGCAAAGAGAAGATAACAAATAGTAGCTTTGACAGTGAGTGAGTGAGTCAAGCCGAGTAATAAAACGTCAATAATAAGTTGAACCAAGTGCTATTTGATAATCAATAAATCAAGCAACCTCCAATGTGCTCGTCCTTCATACTTATCCTTCTAGTCTCCACCTCAAGTTGGGAGAAAATGTCAATGATCCTAGCTTGAAGTCAACATATCTTTTGCAAGCTCAAGTGCTAATCCACCTCTTGTATGATCAAGTAAAAGAAGGCTAGTATTACAAACATCACTAGCTCAAGTTTTGTAAACCAAATAACTAAAGCCAAGCCACATATTTCAATCTTTTCTTGCCTTAATTTTTTAGGAATGGATACAAAATCAAATTCTTTGTAATCTTTAAAAACACCAACAAAATTTCACAAAATTCGTGGTTGGAAAAATCTTCTAAATAAGGTAGTTATCTCCTTCAATTGGTGCCAACCTAGCAATCAAAGAAGACACCTTTTTTTGCCTTTTTTTTTTCTTGAAATTTTAGGCAAGACAATTATACCAGCATGACCTTTGATTCTTCCAATACAAACATCTTCTTAAATATAGATCAGATTGACATGACATCATCTCCTTATGAAATTAGACTTAAATATATTTCATCCAAGTATAAATTCTCTTCATAAAATTTATTTATTTTGAGATAAATAATCTGATAGATTTTGAAGTCTGTAATCAGGCCGAACTGAGTACTCTTTCTTTTTTGGCTAGCATGACCATTGACTCTTCCAAGATTTATATCTTCATCTAAAAACTCAGAATTAAAATTGGTTAATAATTAAGAAAATAGACTTTCAGATATTTCTTTTGATATATATTTCTCCATATGAAATCTCATTCTTGATGGCATAAAATGGCTCGAAATTTTTCTACTGCTTTACCTTTGCTGCTTTAGATGTCGATTTCTCTTTCTAGAAAAATCAGATTTCAATGATTATTTTTAATTTGGAAACTAAAATAAAATATATTTCCAACAGTATATAATTTACTATATAAAAAATATGGCAAGAGAGTGAAACATCCAATTAAATATAGAAATTTTAGAAATAAGACTTAAGGAAAAATGAGAAACTCCTCTTTTTTATTTTTATTTTTCCTCTTCTTCTTATTCGCCCCTTTCTTCTCCATATTTATCTCCTTTAAACTAAAACTCTTCTGTGAGACTTGCTTCCATAATAATTGTCTCTGTAAGACTTCTTATTGTGTAAGACTCCTCACGTGAACATGGTGGGACCGTATCTTATGGGTTTGGGTTTATCTTCCAACACTCTTGAATATGTGGGCGTTCCTTGATCGTGTGGACTTGGGGCCCATCTTCCAACACTCCCTCTCAAGCTGGGGGTGAGGGAATATCATGAACTCCCAACTTACTGCAAATGATGTGTAGGATCTTCTCGTATAAAATGGCAGTCTTCCATATCTTCCAACACTCCCCCTCACGCTAGTGCTCTCTTCCATTAGGCCCAGCTAACATAAGATATGTGAGAGTAAAATCACTCCAATCCATATGAAATCGCTCCATACTCCAATCATAACCCATGCTGGATGTAGGGCTCACACCAATCATTCTCAAGTAGTGGCACTCCTATCTTTCGCAGGTAGTGAGTCTATACGTAGTGCTCAGAAGTGTATTAAAAACTCCTCCATCACCGTGTCCCTCCACGAGACAAGGACTCTCAAGTGGTAGGAGTAATAAATGCCAATTAAGAGGGGTCACATATATGTAGTAATAAACTCCATCACGGTGTCCCAACTCGAGCATTGACTCTCACAGGTAGAAATGGGTGTTAAATGCCTGTCATTCACAAGACGACAATAAAAGACCCACAGGTTTATATATATATATATATATGTATTAGTTTCAATGGACATAAAACACCTGACCATGATGGAATAAAATTCCCAACCGAAGCAACACGAAAGAGGTTGGCGCAAAGAAGTATGTGAGAGACAAATAAAGGATGGTAGGAGTAAAGTTGTTAAATAACCAATAGGTAATGGGTAAAGAGGAACATAGGATGTTGAGGCCACCACTTCTTTAATAACAATGTATCATCCAAAGAGGCACAATAAATGCAGCTAAAATGGGCTTGGGCCCATATAGCACAGACCAAAATAATAAAATCCTTGTAAAAGGACCCATGAAATAATCTAATGCGAGTATCTACACCAAATAATATGTTGCAAATACCTTAAAATAATAATCCAGCCTAATAAATAGAATCGAATCGAGCCGAGTCAGGTATCACCAATAATTATCACAATTATTATTGCTAGTCAGGATTCTTGGTCTTCAATTTTCTTTTCTGCAAAAATTTCTTCTTAGATGCAAAAGCTTCATCTTTGTGCTCCCCCTTTTCTTGATTATTTTTATCGTATTAAAATTACCACTACATATAAATTACCTCTTTCTTGTACTTCTTTTTCTACTTCTCCCCCTCAAGTTGGGAGGTAATGGCAGTGATCCCAGGTTGAACCAAATAACAAAGATGTAGTAATAACAATAACAATAACATGATAATGAGAATCAAAGGAAGATAAGATGATGGAGCGACAATGTTCTTTATTCAAATCTCCATCAGGATAACCAATGCTGACAATAGATAACAATCAAGGAGTTCTTCTTTCATAATAATATCTCACTCAAGACACAATAGCAGCAGCAGAAATGAGCCAATGCCCAAATAACATGTACCAAATTTGTAGTAGTATCGCTGTAGATAACCGGTAAATAATGAAAGTCCTTAAGAGGATACCAACATGACCTTTGACTCTTCTAATGCGAATATGTCCTTAAATATAGATCAAATTGATATGAAACTTTCTCATTCTAAAAATAGACTTAAATAAATTTCATACAAGTATAATTCTATTCATAAAATATACTTCCATTGAGATATACAATCTGATATATTTTGGCCTTTGTAATCTGGCTGAACTAAGTACTCATTCTCCTTTTTCCAGCATGACCATTGACTCTTCCAAGATCATTATCTCCATATAAAAAACTCAGATCGAGAATTGATTGAATAGGTAAGAAAATAGACTTATAGATATTTTTTGTGATATATAATTCTCCATATAAATTCTCGTTCTTGATAGCATAAAATAGCGCTAAAGTTGAAGCTTTTTGCTGCTGCTCAAACCTATTTTTCAATCTAACCTTCGATACTTCAAATATCAATTTCTCTTTGTAGATAACTCCGATTAGACAAAATCATTTTCCTTTGGAAAGTAGACTAGAATATCTTTCTGTCAATATATAATTTATGATATGAAAGGATCAGTATAGAGGTGAAAACATAAAGTAAATAATGGATATAGGGACTGAAAAATAGATAAATACGAACTTCAACTGTTAGAGATAATAAATTAGAAAAGATCACATTACCTTTGTGGGTTAACTGAGTCAACTCACAAAACCTGCTCTAATACCATATTGAATTTATGAAAAAGAGAAATGCTTCATTGACTTATTTTGTAACCAGTGTACATGGACCTCTATTTATAATTGAGGAACGTAGTAGAGTCCAATTACAGTTAAACTTCCCTTGTTCGAATTACACCCAAAATCTAACACTTACATATAAGTCCTAGTATAATTAAATAACCCAATATAAATAGAAGACTAACATGATTAAAATACCTTTAGACCTACTTCTATAATAATTTTGTCTCCGTAAGACTTCTTATTGTGAAAGACTCCTCACGTGATCATGGTGGGACCATATCTTATGGGATTGGGCCTATCTTCCAACAAAACTTATGATTCCACGATGTATAATCACAATAAAATAGGTTAAGGCGTGAGAAGAAGAAGAAAAGTCATGGCGAGAAAGTTTTAGAAGAAGGGGAAGAGTGATGAATTTGGAGAAAAGTGGAGGATGATTAGAGTAATGGATTTGTCCCAACCTTCTCCCATAATTTGTATTTATGGATATCAAAAGTACGAATATTATAAGGAACCCCTCACCATAGTAAGAGTGAATAAGAGACATAAATTATGAACTAATTACATCAATATCATCTTTATGAGATGACTCTTTATTTAGCATCATGCCACCACTGTGTGGACATGTGGGTCTTTTCCTTGGTTTGTGGGCTTGGGCCCGTGTTCTACACACATGGATGTGTGAGTTTTCCTTAGTCGTGTGAGATTGGGTCCATCTTCTAACACTCCCCCTCAAGTTGGGGGTGAGAGAACATCATAAAAGTCTAACTTGCTGCAAATGGTGTTTTAAATCTTCCCGTATAAAATAGCAGTCTATCATATCTTCCAATGTGAGTCAAGGGTGAGTCAGGCCGAGTTAAGAGCTTGAGTTAAAAGACCGAGTCATTCCGAGTCTAGATACCAAGTCAAGCCAAAGTCACTGTAATTGGCAACCCAAGCGGATTGACGGAATACAAGTTAAGTGGATTGATTATCAAGCAGATACCAAGATACAAAATTATTTTGACGAGTCAGTACCGTCAAGCCTCTTCAAACCAGACTACAGAGTCAAACCAGATGTTTGTAAAATGAAGGTCTGTAGTTCGATCCTGCATGAGGGCATTAGTGATCTTTCAGAAATAAGATAGCAATCTTCCAACAATTGTCACCTTGAAGTTGGTGCTGTTTCAACAACGAAAATTCTGGAACGCGATTCTTGTTGCTAGAATGTAGACGAGCCAACACATGATACCAGGAATGATTGTTGGTGATTTGGGATGATCAAGAAATCCATCAGATAATGAAGGAAACTTTACGAGTTGTTTCTCTTAAAGAGACAACTGCTGTATCCGATTTTAATGACATCTTCTGGAAATAAATCTTCTAGCTGTTATATTCTATTGTCGACGCCAATCACGTGGATATAAATTTTTTCTAGTCAAGTCCAGCTCTCATAGATATACGAATGCTGGATCCGGTTGTCGATGCTATTCACGTAGAGATGCCAGCGTTTCCAAATGCCAATCACACCATAAATTCTGTATGAGATGTCCAAACTCCGATCGGGAGATAGCAGTATGTGAGAGTAGAGCCAGGCTTCCTGTTTGAGTGGAAGCTTAAGGAATTGGAACGTATTCTCATTTTCATACTCTAGGTGCTTGTTGGTTGAACGAGAAAATACTGGCAATCTTCGCTGGAAATCCTTATCGGAAACAGCCTCCTTGGTATTTTCTCTTCCCTTTCTCTGTGCAATTTCGCCAGAGGAATTTTAGAAAAAAAAATTACCCTGTTGCCATGACTTTGCCCGACATCCTCGTCGTAGATACCTCGCTGCCACCGCCATCAGCTTTGCGGCAACTCCCTCGCCAGTGCTGAACCATAACCTCTCTCGGTCGACCTATTTTTCCCCCCTCCCCTTGAAGCCAACGTCGTCATCGCCGTTCGCCCCGATGGTCACAGTGCCGACCACCGCTAGCCTGCTAGTGCCACCCAGAGTTCTCTCACCGCCCTGCCCACGCCGAATCCGTCGTCTCTCCAACTCATCTCTCCCAATGCAGTCTTTGTCACGATTCTGTCTCACCAACACTGCCGCCGACAGCCCCCAGTCAGCTGGCGCCACACAATCCAACACCCCCCCCCTGCCTCCCTCGATCTTCCATCTTTCTCTCTTGTGGCCGATTTACCACCGGAATAAGGTCGACCCCGTTGCCGCCTACTGCCGTTCGCCCCTCTGGCCACAGCGCCGACCGCCCATCTCGGCAGCACCGAGACGACCAAAGTTCAAGGGGGAAAATTATTTTTCCCCCTTGGAGTGCCGTCCAGCGTACGTATTCTCACAGTGTACGAATTTGTATGTGGGCTTTCACGAGATACACACGAGTGGCATTTTTTTTATTTAAAAAAAGGTGAAACTCAATCAAGAACCTCTTCGTCCTATCTGAACGATGCAATTTTTTCCGTACCAGCCGCCTCTAGTGCCACTGCTCTCCCACCGGATGATGAAATTCCGTCCACACCAGCCGCCTCCAGTGCCGCTGCTATTCCATCAGATGATGTAATTCCGTCTGCAGCAGCCACCTCCAATGCCGTTGCTCTGTCATTTGACGATGAAATTCAGTCCGCACCAGCCACCTCCTGTGCTGCTGATCTTCTATCGCACAATGCAATTCTGTCCGCACCAGCCGCCTCCAATGCCGTTGTTTTGCCACTTGACGATGAAATTCCGTCCGCACCAGCTGCCCTTCCACCAGAGATGCGATTCTGTCCGCCCCAGCTGCTTCCAGTGCCACTACTCTTCCTCTGGACGATGCGATTCCGTCTGCCTTAGTTGCCTCTTGTGCCGCTATTCTACTGAATCGCTACTAGTGTTGTTGCTCTACTCAACCGCTACCGGTGCTGCTGCTCTCTCCAAACAACTTCCAAGAACATGCTTCCTTTTTTTTTTTTGAAGATTAAGATTGGATTCTCCTCTCAGAGCTTCATCATGCAGGGGCATGATAAAGATAAAGATAAACATAGTGATAAATATAAAGATATTGATAGAGATAAAGATAACTAGTATTTGAATTAGAGATAGACTCAGATTATAGAGTCCTAATCACCTAAAATCTCTCTGTGTATTTCTATAAATAGTTTACACCTTATCAATAATAATCACGACAATATTATTCTTCATTCCTAAATTCTATATGCAGTTGGGCAAGTAAATCTAAGCTCCACTGGAATTAGCTTTTGCCTCCCAACCTCAAGCTCAAGATCTCTTTCGATGAGAAGTAGACCTTACAAACAATTCCTCCACACGCTTCTTGCTTTCATAAAAAAAGTGGCAAAACTCCCTAATAAAATAGTGTTGTTGGGATGGGTGGATCTCTAACATATAATTTTTCTTCTCTGAATCCAAGAGTGTAATGATGAATCTTGGATCTTCTGGTTCAATGGTTTATGCATACACAATAGTTTCTTCCGAAGATAGAAGAAACCCATCGAAAGTACTCAAGACCTCTTCAGTTACATGCAACTGCTGGTTCCAGAAACTCTAGCCAGCAACTTAATGAGAAAACCAAATTTAGCATAGTAGCAGTGCATATTCAAGAGAGGCAGCAACTGCTATTCTTTATCAAACTATCCAAAAAATAAAAAATAGGGACATTTAGGTGTTTACCCATTTTTAAAAACTTAATTCGATAAATGACGTCACTTTGAACTTATTTAGAAAAATACTCAACTTTGACCGGTCTACACTGTACATGTGTACAATCAAAGGTGATATGTAAGCATTGACAGATTACGTGTTGCCACATCATCAGCACTGCATGAGTAGATAGGCACATCGACTGTCACATCACAATTCTGACCTGTCAGCAGCCAGATAAGATGCCATGTCATCTCGTGCCACGTAAACCCTCATCACCTTCTTATTTTTTCCGTGCTATCTCTCCCGTTCGATCTTTCTCCTCTCTTCTCCTCTCTCCCTCTCGTCGTGCCAGCTACCACCGTTCATCACTGCTCCCTTTCTTTCGCCGCTAGGCCTCACCCTCGTTCTCGACGCCCCCCTCTCAACCGTCCTCTCTTCCTCCCAACCCAGAATTCGTCTCAACCACATTTCTCGCTCTTCTTCTCTATTCCCCTCTATTCATCCTCTCGCCGCCCCTTTCTCAAAACTAAAGCCTATCATTTCATCTCCTCGCCACCCCCTCTCTCAAAACCAAACCCTATAATTTCCTCTTAGCACCCCTTCTTTTAATACCCTATCATTTCATACTCTCGCCGCCCCCTTTTCTCAAAACTGAAGCCCTACTCACCCTCCTAATCCGAATATGAATTTCAGAAGCCGATTTAGCAGGGTGATTTTTTAGGGTTTTTGTTAATTGAATCTAATTATTGTGTTAATTATAATGTTGATTTGAATTTAGGTGTTTAATTACTCTATTGATTTTTTTTGTGATTTAATGTTTAATTTCTGATTTTATATTAATGAAATTTCTATCAATTGCAGATAAATTAAAATTATTGTAAAGTTTAAGTGAAACTTGATTGAATTTCTCTATCTTTATTTATTAATTTTTTGTATTTTAGTTTATGGATTCCTTTGTCATTGAATGTTGTATTTTCTGAAGTTGCTAGTTTAATTTTAGTTTAATTGAGTTTAATTTATGATTTATGAAGTTGCAGTTTACTTTATTGAGATAAGATTTGCAAGATTTTCAGTTGCTAGTTGTTGTTAAATAAATTTGAAGTGTCATGGAATGATTATGTCGTGTTGTGAGGAGATTTGGGTGTTATAAATATCCACCACATGGATTTTTCTGTTTTGTTTTGTTTATGTTTTCTTGTGTTTTCCCTAGTTACTAGGATGGATACAAAGTTTAATTAAGAGTAGGTTGGGTAATGGAGGGTGGTTTGAGTCCAGTTCAAACCAGGCTGAGTCGCCTATATGGGCATCCATTAGCCAATGAAACCTGACCCCCATCATTGACGAGGTCCAGTTCGTAGTGACTGCGAAGTCATATGGGGCTCTACTAGGGGTGTTCTGTGAATTTTGACTTAGGTGTGTTTTTGCATTGTTAAGACTAGTCATAAAAATTAGAACTTAGATAATTTTTTGCATATATAAATTCTTACTAATGTATGTAGATTTTATAGATAATATGGTATCAGTTGTTGGGTTCTTTTGTCAATACAATGGAAAATTGAAGGAGAAGTCTGGATATTTTGATAGTTATGATGGAGGTCAATCACGATTCAAAAGGATTACAGTTTCGATTAAGTTTAGTGAGTTCTTAGTAATGATGTACGGAGTCACGGGGTGGGTGGTGATACTCATCCAATGATTATTAAGGCCAAAGTTCCATTTTTTTACGAGGTTTTTATTATTGTAAATGTGGAAGATGATCATGATTTGACAGAATTATTTGAGTTGGCTTCAAATAATTGATCTATGGTTGAGATTTACTTAGGAAAGGTCTTAAGACAAAGAGCCCATGGAAGGGAAGGTATGAGGAATTGAAACTTTATTGGTGAAACATCATATCCCCAAGAACAAGAATCACCACGTACACAGGAGTAAGTATTTATGTTCATATATTTTTTATATGAATTGTTAAGTTTATACATCTTGTTTTTAAGTACAAACTATTATCTATATAGGTTTCATACACAAGGGTGTGAAGTGGAGTTTTTGAACCCCTTGTCTATGGCATCACTGTCAGAGTGTGGAATTGTTAAATGTGTGATATTTATGCTATCCCTGCCTAGATTTTTATGTTTATTATTGTGTTTATTCAGGGTTGTTAATGACGATGATAGTGATAGTTTTAGTGATAATGATATTGGTTTAGAAGATATTGAATGGGAGGGGGATGAGATATTCGAAGCCGGGGTTCATAGTAACATAGTTGAAAAAACTGATGGAATTGGGTACCCGGATATATATATATATATATATATATATATAGATATGAAGATGCATTGGAGGTTAATACTAGATGTATCAAAGATGATTCTAGAATAATAAATATTTCAGACTCAACATCAAATGATATCAATGTGGGTCAAATATTTGAGGATAAGTTCCAAATAATATATATTTTGAGAAAATACTCGATTGAAAGACATGTCTAGTATAAGACATTTAGGTCTAACAGTTATGATTATAAAATTAAATGTGCTGCAGATGGATGCCCTTGGAGTTTTGTTGCATCATGTGATCGAAGGATTCATCAAATTAGGATAAAAAAAAGTATGGTGGAGATCACACGTGTTAATAGTACTATTCATCATGATAATCATCTGAGTACAACATCTTTCATTTGTAAAGTCATTATGCCAACAGTGAAGACAAAATTTACTTTGACTCCTAATGATATTCAACAGACTATGAAAGATAAATATCATATCTATGTCAAATATGAGAAAGTATGGAAAGCAAAAGATAAGGCTATGAAAGCAATTTATGGTGATTGGGCTGAATCATATAATATTTTTTCACGGTTTTTAGATGCAATAAAAGAGGTGAATCCAGCTAATGAATATATAATGTGTTGTGATGAATTTGGCCATGAAAGGATATTTAAATGTGTTTTTTGGACATTTGGGCCATATCTTTGCAGGATTCCAATACTGTAGACCCCTTATTAGTGTTGATGGAACACATTTATATGGGAAATACCATGCATGTTTGTTGATTGCTACTACTCTAGATGGGATAGATGGTCAACTTTTGCTATTGTTGAATTAGAAAACCAAAAAAGTTGGGAATGGTTTTGAGCTTGTCTAGATCGTTTTGTTATTAAAGTAAGAAGACCATTTACTCTTATTTAAATCGTTAAAAGGGTTTGATAAGGGCGGTTCAGAGACAATTTCCACCTCCAGAATGTTTTCATCATTTTTGTGTGTGTCATAGTTGCCAATTTCAGGAAAATGTTCACAAATGAAACATGTGCTCTCATATGGTCTGCAGCAAAGAAGACAAATATTATAGAATTTGATCATACAATGGAGTTGATTGAGCAACAAAGTGAGAGAGCAAAAAATTGATTGACGCGACGAGAATTGATTCCTGAGTTTTGGTCATTGGCGCACGATGGTAATGTTCGCTTTGGTGTGATGAATACCAATACATTTGAGAGTTTTAATAGTTTTCTAAAAGGTGCTAGAAGTCTTCCAATTCAAGCATTGGTGGCATCAACCTTTTATAGATTGAATAAGTTTTTTGTGAAAAGAAATGAATTTGCGAGAAAGATGACATTGTTATGTACTCCCTCTATTGATGCTTCTCTAAAAATAAGATGGATACAACAAGAGCATGTCATATACGTCGGTATTAGAATAATGTGTATGAAATCTCTATAGATCATGAAAAGTTGTATCAGGTTGATTTGGAGAATATGACATGTACATGCACACACTTTCAAATGAAAAAAAATCCTTGTACCCATGCCATTGCAGTGTGGAAAAATCAATTATGATTTCAATCAATTGTGTGGTCCTTGGTATACAAGAGAGGCATATAGACAAACATATGCAAATGGATTCTATCCTCCTAAAGATAAACTCTATTGGTCTAATACGGGTGTACGAGTTGTTCCACCTATTGCAAGGAAGCAACCAGGTCGTCCACGTTCAGTTTGTATACGTACATAAATGGATAAAGGACAACGTGGTACCTATGTCTATGATAGATGTAAACAATCGGGGCATAGCTCTAGAAAATATCGAAACCCGCCAGTTAACACCCCAATAAACGCTCCAGGAAGTAGCAATCCAAGGTGAACATTTTCTTTACTTGTGAAATTTAAGTATTACTATTGATAATTGTCTTTTATTTTTTGGTATCTTATATGTATTAATCAGTCATTTTAAAATTTTATATTTTGTAGCCGTTCTTAGTGGAAGTTGTGGTTAGTGCCCATTTAGTAAAGCTAACTAGATTCCAGGTATATATTTCGTCTATGTTGTTTTATTATTTCTCTTACTCAAAAGGTTTTCAAAAGCTATATAATTGGATCCTAAGATTCAAGACTTTTAGCTTCCCAAGATTGTGCTAATTCAACTCACTTGATGACTTCAGGCCAACAAGAAAACAAGAAGTAGGGCATATGACTTGTTGGTGAAAATTGGTCATGCATGTGGAGATGAAGATCAGGGTGGAAAGAAGGAAAACCTGCAACATTTCTTTAACATGGTAATGAGCATAGTAGATTTACTTTTACAAACTGCCCAATTGTCACCTTTTAGTTTCAAACGGTTGATAATTGCCACCTTTTAGGTCTGTTGATGGTAGTTGTGGCCAAATCACAAGCTGAGGGATTGCAGACACTCTTGAAAAACATGGTTGAAGCATGGTTGTGACCTTTCTGATCAATTGGAAAATGACAAGTTAGCAAAGAAGTTTGAAGGAAAGAGTGTTTCAGGTACCCTTTCTGTGAAAGGGTCCAAGTTAAAGAAATCACAGTGCAAAAAGAGCAAGTTGATCCAATGTTGTCTAGAGATTTTGTTTGTTTGTTGTAGCTTAAAGAAGCAATGCCTGAACAGAGAAAGGTGCTCGCTCCTTATGTGGCCATTTATTTATCCTCAAAAGAGGCACCTAAGGTGAAAGGAATGAGGGATAGAGACAACTATGGAATGTCATCGTGTATGTTTGTCTTCGAGAGAGGTTATTCATTTATTTATTTATTGTTCTTTCTAATTTTAAAGCGCCGACTCAGCCAATTTTGAGGTGAAATACTGGTTTTGTGTTGTCTGTTCCAAGAAAGGTGTCTTGAACATACTGTGATGCAATCATCCGAGAATTCAGACTCTATCAAGTTTGATTCTCCAACTACAATGGTCGTTTGATTCTATCAAGTTTTAATTTTGTTTAAAAAAATTATCCTTTAGTTATACCTTATTTGACATGAATTTTTATATTCTTTGGCATTTTGATGTAAAATCAATTATTAATATATGACTTCCTTTTACATCCATCCTTGCTTATTATTGTAAATATAACGTAATAAAATGTGTACTGATGAATTTGATTTTTAAACTCTAAAATAATTTTTTTCAATTAATAAAACATTTTCTAAATTAATAAATATTTTAAATTGATAATAAAAAGTATTAAATAGCTAAGAGTAAGATATTCAAATAATTAATATACTAATTTTATATTCATTTTATTCAGTTAATGAATATTTTAAATCGATAATAACAGGTGTTAAATTTGTAGAGTAAGATTTTTAATTAATTAATATTTTTATATAATTTTTTATTTTATAAACAAGGTGATAAAAATGTACAGATAAATTATATTTTAAACTCTAAAATAATTTTTTTATAATTTTTTCAATTTATAAATATTTTAAATCGATAATAAATGGGTAAGAGTAAGTTTTTTTAATTTATAAATATTTTAAATCAATAATAATGGGGCATGAGTAAGATTTTTTCAATTTATAAATATTTTAAAATTTTAAATATTTTAAATCGATAATATTTTAAATAGAAAAGATTAATATTTTTAATTAATTAGTATACTTAATTTTTTTAATTTTTAAAATATAAAGTTATAAAAAGTGTAAAGATAAATTTTATTTTTAAACTCCAATATAGAATTTTCATATTTTTTATTAATAAATATTTTAATCGATAACAAATGGTGTTAAATAGGTAAGAGTTAATTTATTAATTATTTATTATATTTTTTATAATTTATGATTTTAAATATGAGGTAATAGAAAGTGTATTCATAAATTTCATTTTTAAAATAAGAAAAAAATATTCAATTTTATTGTCATTTAATGATGTGGCATCTTATTTGGCTGTTGACGGGTCAGAATTGTGATGTGGTAGTCGATGTGTCTATCTACTCACGCAGTGTTGATGATATGGCGACACGTAATCAGTCAAACCTTACATGTCATCTTTGATGGTACACATGTACAGTGGATCGGTTAAAGTTGGGTATTTTTCTAAATAAGTTCAAAGTGACATCATTTATCGAATTAAGTGTTTAAAAATGGGTAAAAACCTAAATGTCCCTTATAAATACTAGGATACCAACAAGTATACCGACGTATGAATGGAAAAAAATTAGTAGTAGTAAAATATCGTCAAAGGATGCAGCTTAGTAGCAATAAACAATTGTAAGACTGAAGAAAAACATGGGGTATCGATTGCTTCAGATCCAAGAACAATAATAAAAAACTTATCTTTGTCATGCAGCTTCTCCATGCCAAAGATTTGAGTAAGAAATCAGGAATCCAGAAATCAACAACCATAAGTTTGAGTGAATCTTTTGGCAATCAACCGGGCTTTAAGGCATGAAATACAATGATCATGATTACGTTTTATCATAAAAATCCATCGACAACCCACATTTGTTTCCCATGAGGTAGATCAACCAAGGCCTTACTTGATACATGTTTGTCATCTACTCTTCCATTGAAAAATTCAACTTGGATTTTTCAAGGCCTCTTCATGATTCCTTGGAATAGACAGAAAAGACAAAGCAATGAGAAAACAAACAACATTGTGAGGAGAGTTAGTGAGTAGATTTAAAATTAGACATTGGATGGGATGTAGAGGCCTTCTATGGAACACAAGAACGAAACACCTATGAATTGCAATAGGTCAAATATCATGAGGAGGTCCAAAATTAACTAAAGAAGAAGGAAATGAATCTCTAACCTCAAAATTAGTACACCAGAGAGGGTAGATTGTAGACGTGGTTATTGTGGATGCAACGTTCGAAACAAATAGGTATGAGACACCATTTATAGTTTTCATTCAGAGTAATAATCATTGACAAACTGTGGAATTTGGTGTTGGGCTCATTTTCAATGAAAGAGTAGAATCATATGCATGGCTATTTTGTACTTGGCTAGAGGCAATGAATGGACAACCACTTGTCATGATCAATATTGACCAAGTTGCGTTAATGGCTAATGCCATTGTACAACTTATTATCCTTCTTTTTCACTTATTATTTATCTAGAAATTTAATTATATAACTTAATAGCCATTATTTAATATGTGTATAAGTACTTCCTTCCGCAAGCCATCATTTGTGCTTATGACATATAATAAGCCCAAGAAGTTGAGCTACATATTATCCACTGATTAAGGTTTCAAGAAAGAGTTTGAGAATTGCTACATATGGTGTGAATCAATTTTAAATTTTGAAAAGAAAAAAATGGAAGAATTTTTTTAGAAGCATAAACCATGGCTCCAATTATTATATGAAATCCATGAAAAATGGGTTCTTGTCTACACCAAAAGGACATTCAATGCAGATATGGCCATTACATAACTAAGTGAAAGTATTGCTTGTTTTTTTAAAGGTTGTTGAATTTATGGAAAAGAGAAATACATTATTGACTTCTTCTAATCAGAGTACATGAACCTCTATTTATAATAGAGGAAGATAGTAGAGTCCAATTACAATTAAACTACCTTTGTCCTAATTACACCCAAACTCTAACACTTAAAGATAAGTCCTAACATAATTAAATAACCCAATATAAATAAAAGACAAACATAACTAAAACTAAAAATCTTCAATGAAGCACATGATCATGTGATAAGGATGCCAACTCGAGGTTATCATGGTGGGTCCCACTGGATCTTCCAACTCATGTGATAAGGATGTCAGTTCGTGGTTATCATGGTCGGTCCCACTTCTTATGTGTTTGATCCCATCTTCCAACACTTTTAGATATATGGGCCTTCCTTGGTCGTGTGGGTTTGGGCCCATCTTCCAACACTCCCCCTCAATCTGGGGGTGAGAGAACATCATGAACTCCCAGCTTGCTGAAAATGATGTATAAGATCTTCTTGTATAAAATGACAATCCTCCATATCTTCCAACACTCCCCCTCAAGCTAGTGGCTCTTCCATGAGGCCCAGTTGGCATAAGATAAGTGAGAGTAAAATCACTCCAAGCCGTATGACATTGCTCCATACTCCAGTAGGGTACACTCTTATCTTCCGTAGGTAGTGGGTCTATACACAATGCTCAGAAGTGTAATAAAACTCCTCCATCACCATGTCCCTCCACAGGACAATGACTCTCAAGTGGTAGGAGTAATAAATGCCAATTAAGGGGGTATAACATAGATCTAGTAATAAGCTCTTCCATCACGCTGATGTAACATAGATATAGTAATAAGCTCGTTCATTATTGTGTCCCAACCCGGGCACCGACTCTCACAGTTAGAAATGGGTGATAGGTGGGTATATATATAAAAAAGTCTCAATGGACTTAAAACACCCATATGTATACGTGATGGACTTAAACTCCCAACCGTAGCAACACTCATAAGGTTAATATAAGGGTTAGCCCAAAGATATTTGTGAGAGTCAAATAAAGGATGGTATGAGATAGGATACTGAGGCCACCTCTTCTTCAATAATAACGTCTCGTCCAAAGAGACACAATAGTTGCAGCTGAAATGGGTCTGGACCCATATAACACGAACCAGAATAATAAAAATCCTTGTAAAAGGACCCATGAAATAATTTGATGCAAAAAAATTCTTCTTAGATGTAAAAACTTCATTTTTTGTGCTCCTCCTTTCTTGAATATTTTTGTCACATAAAACTAACCACGATATATGGAATAAAATACATCTTTCTTGTACTTCTTTTACTTCTCCCCCTCAAGCAGGGAGGTAATGGTTGTGATCCCAGTTTGAACCAAATATCTTAGATGTAGTAATAAGCCCAAATAACATGTACCAAAAGGGGGTGTAGGGGGGGAGGGATGGGAGGGTGGAAGAGAGATATTTTCCTAATATGGCAACTAAAAAAGTGACGCAAAACAATTGGTTTAAATTCGGAGTTTTCAATGCAACAGGATACCAACATGATCTTTGATGTTTCCAATGTAAATATATCTTTAAATATAGATCAAATTGACAAGAAATTTTCTCTTTATGAAACTACACTTAAATACCTTTCATCCAAGTATAACTTCTCTTTGTTAAATATACTTATTTTGATATATATAATATGATAGATTTCAGTAATTTTAATCTTGCCGAACTAAGCACTTTTTCCCCTTTTCCAGCATGATTATTGACTCTTCCAAGATCAATATCTCCATATAAAAAAATCAGATCGAGAATTGTTTGAATAAGTAAGAAAATAGACTTACAGACCTTTGTTTCTTTTTATATATAATTCTCCATATAAATTCTCGTTATTGATACCATAAAATCGCTCGGAGGTTGAAGCTTTCTGCTGCTGCTTGAACCTCTTTTGCAATTTTACCTTTGCTGCTTCAAATATCGATTTCTCTTTGAAGATAACTCCAATTGGAAAAAAATCATTTTTCCTTGGAAATTATACTCGAATATCTTTCCTTTAATATATAATATGCAATATTAAAAGATCAGTATAGAGGTGACTGAAAAAGAGAAATACAAACCTAAACTGCTAGAGATAATAAATAAAAAAATATCACCTGACCTCTGTGGGTTGACAGAGTCAACTCACAGAACCTGCTCTGATACCATGTTGATTTTCAGGACTCCATATATTTAGCTCATGGAGAAAAAGGGAAAGATCCTCATTGGGAGAAAACCAGAGGAAGAAGAGGTTATGGACTCGATCTTGGGCCCATCTTCCAACACTCCCCCTCAAGCTGGGGGTGAGAGAACATCATGAACTCCCAACTTGTTGCAAATGATGATGTATAGGATCTTTTTGTATAAAATGATTGTCCTCCATATCTTCCGACAAAGGTTATGTGAGCGAAAAGACAACACTTCAAGAATCTATGCAAGCATGTCACAAGCTTTGGTACATTAATGACACCAAGAACATGAAGCAAAGTTCAAATGTCTTGGTTGTATTCCTCGCCAACCAAGTATCTTTCCTATGAAAAAATTTATATCTTTGTACACATTTGAAATTTTTATAAATTTCAAGAGAAATTACAAGCTTATATGAAGTTTTTCGAAAATATTGTAGTAACTTTGGGCCATTCAAAACATTTATAATGGGATGCATTGCAACCTCTCAACCTCATTTTGTTTCATTTAACCATGAAGAAAAATTTGTAAGTTGTACATGCCTTAACTATGAATTTCTAGGCATTTTATGTGGACATGGAAGCCTGCTCAAGACAAAATTAAAAATTTATTATAAGAAGATCGCAATGCATCTTTGAGTTTTTGATACAATGACTTTTGGAGAAGAGTTCTTGGATGTGAAGATGAATGGACAATTTCTTTTGACATGTACCTAGTAGATTGTCGTATCTTTGATAAATATTCAAAGGAAATAATAAAGGAAAGGCATAACATGTCTCATGTTTCTAGTCAACAAATTTAATCTTCTAGTAGGATGGAATAAAATATTATAGGAACGCCAATTGTGGTAGCCAAAAGGTGTCATCCATCAAATAAGAGGTTGAAGTCATGTATAGAGAATTATACTAGACATACTTATTTATGTGGTGCCTTTAATACCGAAAAAAACCCGTCCTTTATTGAGAATGGATTATAAAAGCTTCACTTTTCCAAAAAATTATTTGGATTGTGTAGGCATCTTAATTTTGTAGGTGAAACATGTTCACCCAAGTGGCTTCTCAAGAGTCGAGAGAATTGAGATATTCAAATTATAAATAACTTGAGTGAGTGATTAAAATATGATGCATAAAATAAATTCAACGTAAATAACAACATACACATACCACTGGGACAAATAGATTTTTTGTTTGGGAAATTTCACTATTGAGCTTTAATAGCTAAAATTTTACAAAAGAAATTCTAACTCTCTTTGGCCAAGTGTAGCTCAATACACGAGTTTACTTAAGCCAAGCTCCCCAAGAGATTGTTGCTAGATTCTAGCTCTAGCTTGGATATTATATCTAGATTAACAGGCTCTAGATGAACCTTTCACAATTTCATAAAAAAAGAAAGGGAAAAAAATCACCCTAACTTAGAGAGATGCTTCTCCTTAAGAGATTCAAGCTACATCCGCCTTTGTAGTTGTAGAATTTAGGATCTCAAGAAAGGAACTTTAGATCAACGAGGAAGAAGAAAAAGAGAGAAGAAGAGGAGAAGAAGAAGGACGTGGAAGGAGAGAGTTTAGATTAAGGGAGAGGAGGTTTGCGTCAAAGTGAAAGTGAGGGCTGGACGAATTTTTGGAAAGAGTGGAGAGTGCTTCAATACTCTACCTCTTAGCCAATGCCTTTATTTATAGTCTTTACAATGCCCTTAGGGCTACAACTTGATGAAATAAAAGACATAAAAAGAACACATATTTACACCTCTATTGCATCTTTAAGTGAAGTATCATATTTCACACATATGCAACTCCTTTGATGTGTGAGTTTCTTGACTTGAGCTTGTGGGCTTGAGCCCATCTTCCAACACTCTCCCTCAAGCTGGAGGAGAAAAGGCATCATAAATACGTAACTTACCACATATAAATGATAGGATTTTAGATGTAACGGGTTTAATGAGAATATTAGCTACTTTCTCTTGAGATGACACATGTTTGAGAGAGATTATTCCTGCTTGAAACTTCTCCCGTATTAAACGATAATCCACTTCAATATGTTTAATTCTTTCATGAAAAACTGGATTTGAAGTAATATGAATGGCTGCTTGATTATCACAATGCAGACCCATGGACCCTTTTTTATAAAAATCTAATTCAGTAAGAAGGGTCCTAACCCATAAAAGTTCACTAACGGTATGGGCCATAGTTCTATATTCTGCTTCGGCGCTAGATCTTGCAACCACATTTTGCTTCTTACTTTTCCAAGTAACCAAGTTTCCTCCAACCAAGATTTTCTATCATCAGGTGATCCAGCCCAATTTGCATCTGAGAAGCCTTCGATGTTGAAGTGCCCATATTTTTTATGCAACAATCCTCTTCTTGGAGCTCTTTTTAGGTATCATAATATTCTCTCTAAAGCATGCCAGTGGGTAATTTGTGGTTTGTGCATGAATTGACTCACCATACTTACAACATATAATATGTCTGGCATAGTTATTATGAGATAAATCAGTTTTCCCACAAGTCTTTGATATTTTCCAATATCAATATCTGCTTCATTTATGGCACATAATTTTACATTTGTATTCATAGGTGTGTCGGCTGGTCTAAAACCCTTCATTCTTGTTTCTTCAAGGAGGTCCAAGACATATTTCCTTTGAGACAATATTATCCCATGTTTGGATTGAAGAACTTCTATACCCAAAAAATATTTAAGCATACCAAGATCTTTACTCTTGAATTCCTGACATATCATCTTCTTCACCTCTTGTACGCTCAGAGCATCATCACCGGTTAAGATAATATCACCCACATATATGGCCAATAATATTTTCCCTTTGACAGTATCTTTATAATAAATGGAATGATCAACCGAGCACCGATGAAAACCAAACCGTAGAAGTGTTTGACTAAATTTATCAAACCAAGCCCGAGGGGACTGCTTAATCCCATATAAAGATTTTTTTAACTAGCATACTAAATCCCCCTCAACCACATAACTAGGTGGTTGAACCATATAAATTCCTCACTTATATCACCATTTAAAAAAACATTTTTAACATCCAATTGATAGACGGGCCATGATGAGTTAACAGCAATAGATGAGAGGATGTGTACTGAATTCAATTTTGCAACAGGAGAGAAGGTCTCCTCATAATCTATCCCATAGCACTGCATATAGCCCTTAGCAACGAGTCGAGCTTTAAGATGAGCAACCGATCCATTCGGATTATGTTTTACCGAAAAAACCCATCTACAACCAACCAGTCTTTTACCTTTTGGGAGTGATGTTAAGGACCAGATTTGATTTTTGTATAAGGCGTGCATTTGTTTATCCATAGCCGCCTTCCATCCTGGATGCCTCAGAGCCTCCTGATACTACTGTGGAATGGAAGTAGAAGAAAGAGGCGCAAGGAACTGAAAACACTCGGAAGACAAGTGATGGTGAGACATAAAATTTGAGATAGGATGCAAAGTAGTACAAGAACAATGTTCCTTTCTGAAAACAATAGGCCGAGTATCAAATTCAGGCCAATACATAGGAGGAGAAGGACTTATCTCTGGTGGATCCGATAACTCCACAGGTGAAGGTACGACCGGTGCATCAAGGGTTGGGTTAACTTCAAGATTGAAAGGCACAAGCGGACAAGGTGTGGTAGAAGGACAAGTCCATCCTGGAGGAGCATCATGGGAGGAGTAGGAGGTGTCCTCAAAGAAAGTCACATCCCTAGAGATAAGTATCCTCTAAAGGGTAGGATTGTAATAGACATAACCTTTCTGGGTTCGAGAGTACCCCAAAAAAATGCACCTCATAGACTGAGGATCAAGTTTATTTTTATGTGGGGATGTAACATGAACAAAACATGTACATCCAAACACTTTCAAAGGAAAAGAAAAGGGATCTTCACCATTAAATAACACAGAGTAAGGACTTTTATGAGGAAGAACTGATGAAGGTAACCTATTAATAATAAAGCATGTTGTAAGTATAGCATGAGACCAATAGAAATAGGATACCTTCATGGAGTAGAGGAGGCCCTGAGCACCTTCAAGAAGATGACGATTCTTCCTTTCAGCAACACCATTTTGTTGATGAGTATAGGCACATGATTTTTATGAATTAGCCCATTACTCTCACAAAATGATTTGAATTCATTAGACATGTATTCCTTATCATTATCAGATCTAAGGATTTGAATTTTCTTCCCAAATTGTGTCAAGACCATAGTATGAAAATTTTTAAACAAAGGAAGAATTTTTGAACGCTCTTTAAATAAATATAACCAAGTCACTCGGGAAAAATCATCAACAAAAATGACAAAATATTTAACTTGGGAAATATTTGAGACACATTAAGGTCCCCATACATCAAAATGTATTAGCTCAAAAGGAGCAGTACTTGTAGTTGTAAGATGAGGAGAATATGTACTCCTAATATGTTTACTTAATTGAAAAACCTCACAACTGAAATTAGAAAGTTATTTTAAGGATGGAAGCAAAGAACGAAGTGAAGGGGTAGATGGATGACCAAGTCAGTTGTGCCAAAGTTGGGCCTTGGATGTAGTGGATGATAATGCATCTAATGGTGGAAGAGTGAAGTAGTACAAACCCCCCTTTTCATGGCCACCACCAATCACCTGCTTCGTAGTGAGATACTGAAATACACAAGAAGACGATGAGAAGGTGATAGAGAAATTTAATTGTTTGGTTAATTGACTAACTGAGAGCAAATTTAAAGTAAATTGAGGGACAAACAAAACAATTTGAAAGGGAATAGATGAGGTAAGAGAGGAGGAACCTTTGAAAAGGACTTTGGTTTGGGTACCATTAGCAATAGTAACAAATTTCTGAGGATAACAAGGAGATAAGGACTGCAACAAGTATTTGTTACCTGATAGATGTTCAGAGGCCCCAGATTCGATGATCCAAGAGGAAGAAGAAGAAGAGGAAGAAAGCATACCTAAGGCAATAGTAGCAGCAGTAGATGATGAGGGAATAGAGGATTCCATGAAGGACTTCATTTTCTGAAATGTAACATAGTCTTCAGCAGTAAGAGTCACATTTCCAGAGGATGATTTAGCCTTATCTTCATGTTTCTCAACTCTAACAGAGACTGGGTTAGCCGTGGCCCAATCAGGCTTGCCATAAAGTTTCTAGCATGTTGCCACAAGGTTCTGACCACCATAGTAAGTGCAAAGTCGAGGCTCAGTACGGGACTACCTCTATTTTCAGCCCCTCTCATAGTTCGACCCCTCTCATGTTTTTGCCCTGTCCTTGGTATGATGAAGATGTACCCCGATTGTCAGAGAACATCGCCGAAGGGGCATCAATAGGAGAAGGAGGGGATGGATCAGGTATCCAAATTAATGTAGCCCTAATGTCATCGAAGGATGGAAGAGCGGAAGAACTTAGAAGCTGAGTTTTTGAAACATCAAGGTAAGGTTTAATATTCGATAAGCAAATAGTTGCTGCCAAAGCTTCTCATTGTCATTCTTGAATGGCAATATCAGTGGAGTATGGCTGAGCTATTTTCCATTCTTGGAGAAGGCCTCGAAATCGGGCCAAAAATTTGTGAATATTATCTCCATGTTTCGTATGCAACATATTTTGTAAGACATCATATACTTTTTGTAATGAGGCAATACTTGAGTAAAGCTTAGCACATGTGTCCCATATGTCCTTGGCGGTTTCCAAGTGGACCACATTGTTGGCCACATGCTCTTCCATGCTATTGATGAGCCAACTTATCACCATGTTATAATTTTTAATCTAGTTGTGGTTGGTCTCATCTTCTTCATCAATCGGAGGAGGAAATTATGACTTAAGAGGTCACGAGTAATAAGAAACCGCCGGACCGATTGTGACCAGCTCATGTAATTGGAGAGACCTCTTAGTGGAATCGTAGTAATACGGATTATATCACTCTTATTACTATTGTGTCCACTCTCCATGATGAGGCAAGTCAAATGTAGAGGTCAAGGGAAAGGGCCTTCTTCAAATAACAATTACTCAGTATAATTTGAAGAACCCGTGGACCAAATCAGTCACCAATAAGGAGAACAAGAACCAATTTCTTTCACGAGAGAAAGCACCAAATTATAAAAAAATTGTGCATTTAGCAAGTGAGATTAAACTCAAGCCATCACTCAACTCCTCTTGTAATCTTAAAAACAAAGAGAAGAAGGTAGATGCAACTGATTAGGCCTTAATCCAAACTCCAACACAAATCAAGAAATAGAAAAAAATATTTAGAGAAGATTTAAAGGCAAATCAAGATACTTGGAAGAAATTTACCTTCAGCTCATGGGATACTTCAACGTTAAAAAAAAAAAATCAATTGTTGAAGTTCAAATGAAACTGTTGGATGATGGGCTCAAGTCCACAAGCTCAAGACAAGAAGCCCACACGTCAAAGGAGTAGCATATGTATAAAATATGGTACTTTCCATAAAGATGGCATAGAAGTGTAAATATGTGTTCCTTTTATGTCTTTTGTTTTATCAAGTTGTAGCCCTAAGGGTATTGTAAAACTATAAATAAAGGCATTGGCTAAGAGGTAGGGCATTGAAGCACTCTCCTCTCTTTCCACAAATTCGTCCAGCCCTCATTTTTCTTTTTGACGCAACCCTCTTCTCCCTTAATCCAAACTCTCTTCTTCCACGTTCTTCTTCTTCTCTTCTCCTTCTCTCTTCTTCTTCTTCTTCTTTCTTGTTGATCTAAAGTTCCTTTCATGAGATCCTAAATTCTACATGGTATCAGAGCAAGGAGTTTAGGATCTCTTCATGGAGTTATTATGAAATTTGTTCAAGAAGTTGTAAAAGGAGTTCAGTCATAAAGAGATAAGTTCATCATCTTCTTACTTACGTTTTTTTTTGTTTCCTTTTTTTATTTACATACTCCTTTTACTGTTTTTTTTACTTCTTGAATTTTGAGTCACATCAAGTCAAGATAAATCTTTATATGTTGTAAAGATTTATTTCTATGACTAAATTGATGTTATAATCTTGACTCCTTGTAAATCAATTACAAGAGTGATCAAGATCATTTGCTGTTTGCTTCTTATTAAGATTGATGGGTGAAATTCAATTACCTTTATGTAATTTGGATCCATCTCATTTGAGGTAGAATTCTAGCACATGTTGTTGTATCTTCTCCTACTTAAGGTTGCCCATGGGTTTGTGTTATGTTGTTGGATGCCCATTATATGTTTGATGAAATGCCAACAGCCATTTACCCTTTGTAGTTCCGTTTTTTTTTAACTTCAACAATTGAATTTTTTCTTACGTTGAAGTCTCCCATGAGCTGAAGATAAATCTCTTCCAAGTGTCTTGGTTTGTCGTTAAATCTTTTCTAAATTTTTGTCTATTGCTCGTTTGTGTTGGAGTTTGGATTAAGGCCTAATCGGTTGCATCTATTTTCTTCTCTTTGTTCTTATGAATACAAGAGAAGTTGAGCGATGGTTGGATGTTATTATCACTTTCTAAAGGCACAAATTTGTTGATAATTTGGTGCTTTCCCGTGTGAAAGAAATTGGTTCTTGTTCTCTTTTGTTGGTGATTGATTTGGTCTACGGGTTCTTCAAATTACATAGAGTAATTGTTCTTTGAAGAAGGCCTTTTTCACTTGACCTCCATATTTTACTTGCCTCATTATGGAGATTGGATACAATAGTAATAAGAGTGATATACTCTGTATTACTACAATTCCACTTAGAGGTATCTCCAATTACATGAGCTGGTCACAATCGGTTCGGAGGGTTCTTATTACTCGTGACCTCTTGAGCCACATTGTTAACTTTTCTCCGATTGATGAAGAAGATGTGTCCTACCACAAGTGGGTTAAGGATGATAACATGGTGATAAGTTGGCTCATTAATAGCATGGAAGAGCAGGTGGCCAACAATGTGGTCCACTTGGAAACCGCCAAGAACATATGGGACACTTGTGCCAAGCTTTACTTCATTACAAAAAATATATGATGTCTTACAAAACATGCTGCATACGAAACATGGAGATAATATTCATGAATTTTTGGCACGGTTTCGCGGTCTTCTTCTAGAATGGAAACTAGCTCAGCCATATTCCACTGATATTGCCGTTCAAGAACAACAAAGAGAAGCTTTGGCAGTAGCCATTTGCTTATCGAATATTAAACCATACCTTGAGGTGGCCAAAACTCAACTTCTAAGTTCTTCTGCTCTTCCATCATTTGATGATATTAGTGCTACATTACTTAGGATACCAGATCCATCCCCTCCTTCTCCTATTGATTCTCCATCGGCGATGTTCTCTGGCAATCGGGGAACATCTTCCTCATTTCGAGGACGGGGCAGAAATATGAGAGGGGGTCGAACTATGAGAGGGGCTGAAAATAGAGGTGGTAGAACGGGTCAGAATTCTTTCCGTACTGAGCCTAAACTTTGTACTTATTGTGGCCATCAGAACCACCTTGTGGCATCATGCTGGAAACTTCATGGCAAGCCTGATTGGGCCACAGCTAACCCAGTCTCAGTTAATGTTGAGAAAAATGAAGATAAGGCTGAATCATCATCCGGAAATGTGACTCTTACGGCTGAGGACTATGCTGCATTTTAGAAAATGAAGTCCTTCATGGAATCATCTATTCCCTCATCATCTACTGCTGCCACTACTATTGCCTCAGGTATGCTTTCTTCCTCATCTTCCTCTTCCTCTTGGATCATCGACTCCGGGGCCTCCGAACATCTATCAGGTAACAAACACTTGTTGCAGTCCTTATCTCCTTGTTATCCTCATAAATTCGTTACTATTGCTGATGGTACCCAAACCAAGGTCCTTGGCAAAGGTTCCTCCTCTCTTACTTCATCTATTCCCCTTCAAGATGTTTTGTTTGTTCCTCAGTTTCCTTTAAATTTGCTCTCAGTTAGCCAATTGACCAAACAATTAAATTGCTCTATCACCTTCTCACCGTCTTCTTGTGTCTTTCAGGATCTCACTACGAAGCGGGTGATTGGTGGCGGCCATGAAAAGGGGGGTTTGTACTACTTCACTCTTCCACCATTAGCTGCATTATCTTCCACTACATCCGAGGCCCAACTTTGGCACAACCGACTTGGTTATCCGTCTACCCCTTCACTTCGTTTTTGGTTCCATCTTTAAAAAGACTTTCTAATATCAGTTGTGAGGTTTGTCAATTAAGTAAACATGTCAAGAGTACATATTCTCCTCGTCTTACAACTACAAGTACTGCTCCATTTGAGCTAATACATTCTGATGTATGGGGCCCTTTATGTGTCTCAAATATTTCCCAAGTTAAAAATTTTGTCATTTTTGTTGATGATTTTACTCGACTGACTTGGTTATATCTATTTAAAGAGCGTTCCGAAATTCTTCCTTTGTTTAAAAATTTTCATGCTATGGTCTTGACACAATTTGGGAAGAAAATTCTAACCCTTAGATCTGATAATGCTAAGGAATACATGTCTCATGACTTCAAATCATTTTGTGAGAGTAATGGGCTTATTCATCAAACATCATGTGCCTATACTCCTCAACAAAATGGTGTTGCTGAAAGGAAGAATCGTCATCTTCTTGAAGTTGCTCGGGGCCTCCTCTACTCCATGAAGGTACCCTATTTCTATTGGCCTCATGCTATACTTACAGCATGCTTTCTCATTAATAGGTTACCTTCATCAGTCCTTCATCATAAAACTCCTTACTCTGTGTTATTTAGTGGTGAAGATTCTTTTTCTCTTCCTTTGAAAGTGTTTGGATGTACATGTTTTGTTCATGTTACATCTCCACATAAAAATAAACTTGATCCTCGGTCTATGAAGTGCATTTTTTTGGGATACTCTCGCACCCAGAAAGGTTATGTCTGTTACAATCCTACCCTTCGGAGGATGTTTATCTCTAGGGATGTGACTTTCTTTGAGGACACTCCCTTCTACTCCTCCCATGATGCTCCTCCAGGATGGACTTGTCCTTCTTCTACTCCTTGTCCGCTTGTGCCATTCAATCTTGAAGTGGATCCATCCCCTGATACACCGGCCGTACCTTCACCTGTGGAGTTGTCGGATCCACCCGAGGTAAGTCCTTCTCCTCCTATGTATAGGCCTGAATTTGATACTCGGCCTATTGCTTTAAGAAAAGAACGTCGCTCCTGTACTACTTCGCATCCTATCTCAAATTTTATGTCTCACCATCGCTTGTCTTCTGAGTGTTTTCAGTTTCTTACATCCCTTTCTTCTACTTCCGTTCCGCAGTCGTATCAGGAGGCCTTGAGACATCCAGGATGGAAGGCGGCTATGGATGAAGAAATGCACGCCTTATATGAAAACCAAACCTGGTACTTAACATCACTCCCGAAAGGTAAAAGACCTGTTGGTTGTCGATGGGTTTTTTCAGTGAAACATAATCCGGATGGATCAGTTGCTCGTCTTAAAGCTCAATTGGTTGCTAAGGGCTATACGCAGTGCTATGGGATAGATTATGAGGAGCCCTTCTCTCCTGTTGCAAAATTGAATTCGGTACGCATCATCTTATCTATTGCTGCTAACTCCTCATGGCCCGTCTATCAGTTGGATGTTAAAAATGCTTTTTTAAATGGTGATATTAGTGAGGAAATTTATATGGTTCAACCACCTGGTTATGTAGTTGAGGGGGAGTCAGTATGCCGGTTAAAAAAGTCTTTATATGGGCTTAAGCAGTCCCCTCGGGCATGGTTTGATAAATTTAGTCAAACACTCTTACGGTTTGGTTTGCATCGGTGCTCAGTTGATCATTCCGTATATTATAAAGATACGGTCAAAGGGAAAATATTATTGGCCGTATATGTGGATGATATTATCTTAATCGGTGATGATGCTTTGAGCATACAAGAGGTGAAACAGATGATATGTCAGGAATTCAAGACTAAAGACCTTGGTATGCTTAAATATTTTTTGGGTATAGAAGTTCTTCAATCCAAACATGGGATAATATTGTCTCAAAGGAAATATGTCTTAGATCTCCTTGAAGAAACAGGAATGAAGGGTTGTAGACCAGTTGACACACCTATGGATACAAATGTAAAATTATGTGCCACAACTGAAGAAGATATTGATATTGGCAAATACCAAAGACTCGTGGGAAAACTGATTTATCTCACAGTAACTAGGCCAGACATATCATATGTTGTAAGTGTGGTGAGTCAATTCATGCACAAACCACAAATTACCCACTGGCAGGCTTTAGAAAGAATATTACATTATCTAAAAGGAGCTCCAGGAAGAGGATTGCTGTATAAAAAACATGGGCACTTCAACTTAGAAGGCTTCTCAGATGCAGATTGGGCTGGATCTCTTGATGATAGAAAATCTACATCAGGATATTGTACTTTGGTTGGGGGAAACTTGGTTACATGGAAAAGTAAGAAGCAAAATGTGGTTGCAAGATCTAGCGCCGAAGCAGAATACAGAGCTATGGCCCATACCGTTAGTGAACTTTTATGGATTAGGACCCTTCTTACCGAACTAGATTTTTATAAAAAGGGGTCCATGAATCTTCATTGTGATAATCAAGCAGCCATTCATATCACTTCAAATCCAGTTTTTCATGAAAGAACTAAACACATTGAGGTGGATTGTCATTTTATACGGGAGAAGTTTCAAGCAGGAATAATCTCTCTCAAACATGTGTCATCTCAAGAGCAAGTGGCTGATATTCTCACTAAACCCGTTACATCTAAAATCCTATCATTTATATGTGGCAAGCTGGGTATTTATGATGTCTTTTCTCCTCCAGCTTGAGGGGGAGTGTTGGAAGATGGGCTCAAGCCCACAAGCTCAAGACAAGAAGCCCACACGTCAAAGGAGTGGCATATGTGTAAAATATGGTACTTTCCATAAAGATGGCATAGAAGTGTAAATATGTGTTCCTTTTATGTCTTTTGTTTTATCAAGTTGTAGCCCTAAGGGTATTGTAAAACTATAAATAAAGGCATTGGCTAAGAGGTAGGGCATTGAAGCACTCTCCTCTCTTTCCACAAATTCGTCCAGCCCTCATATTTCTTTTTGACGCAACCCTCTTCTCCCTTAATCCAAACTCTCTTCTTCCACGTTCTTCTTCTTCTCTTCTCCTTCTCTCTTCTTCTTCTTCTTCTTTCTTGTTGATCTAAAGTTCCTTTCATGAGATCCTAAATTCTACAGAAACTACAAAAGGTAAATGAATGCTGGAATTTCACCAAACATATAATGGGCACCCAACAACATAACACAAACCCATGATCAACATTAACTAGGAGAAGTTATATAAACATGTCCTCGAATTCTACCTCAAATGAGATCGATCCAAGTTATATAAAGGTAATTGAATTTCGCCCATCAATCTTAATAAGACGCAAATAGCAAGTGATCTTGATCACGCTAGTAATTGATTTACAAGAAGATCAAGATTATAACATCAATTTCAACATAAAAATAAATCTTCACAACATATAAAGATTTATCTTGGCTTGATGTGATTCAAAATTCAAGAAGTAGAAAAACAGTAAAGAGGAGTATGTAAATAAGGAAGGGAAACAAAATGTAAAAAAGAAGAGAATGAACTTATCTCTTCAAGGCTGAACTCCTTCTTTTACAACTTCTTGAACAGAATCCATAATACCTTCATCAAGAGGGATCCTAAAATCCTTGCTCTGATACCATGTAGAATTTAGGATCTCATGAAAGGAACTTTAGATCAACGTGGAAGGAAAAGAAGAAGAGAGAAGGAGAGGAGAAGAAGAAGGACGTGGAAGGAGAGAGTTTGGATTAAGGGAGAAGAGGTTTGCGTCAAAGTGAAAGTGAGGGCTGGACAAATTTGTGGAAAGAGAGGAGAGTGCTTCAATACTCTACCTCTTAGCCATTGCTTTTATTTATAGTCTTTACAATGCCCTCAGGGCTACAACTTGATGAAATAAAAGACATAAAAAGAACATATATTTACACCTCTATGCCATCTTTAATTTAAGTATCATATTTCACACATATGCAACTCCTTTGACGTGTGAGTTTCTTGACTTGAACTTGTGGGCTTGAGTCCATCTTCGAACAATAGCATGTTGTGAATAGATCAAGGAGTTTGTACTATGATGAATGCAATGGTGATTGGCAGAGAATGAAGGTTTTTCAAAGTATGTGGCACTATTTCTTTCTCTAAAGAACTTTCATGGAAATCTGCAAGATAGAGGATTATGGCTAAAAGATATACCAGTAAATGCTTATTCACCCCCTTTACTCACAATTTGGTGGGGTATTTATGGCTTACCCAACTCAAACTAGACATTATTTGCCCATTTATAAAAATCAATACTTTGATTAATTGATTAATGTTGAGTGATTGATTGATCAATAAATCATGAATTTTTTTTTTTTTGTCATACAGTGACTTATTGATTGATGGATTAATCAATCAAAATGTTACCATTGGTCGAGAAAAGTCAAGTTGATCGATCATGATCAGTGGATGTTCGATCAATCGAGCTTCCAACTGGCTGTAAAATTCAAGTACGATCAATCAATGTATTTTCCTATGATCGATCATGCTTTATGTCCCTTATTGGCAAGGTTCTAACTAATAGATCAATCAAGAGGGGTGATCAATCATTCCATGAAAATTTTGCCTTCTTGGATAGTAATGATTGATCAATCCAAGTGGGATGATGGATCATACGTTATAGGATGAAATGGCCATGTCTTGGATGATCGATCATCCCACTTGGATTGATCAATCATTATTGTCCTAGAAGGCAAAATTTTCATTGAATGATCGATCATCCCACAAGAATTGATCAATCATTATTGTCCTAGAAGGCAAAATTTTCATTGAATGATCGATCATAACCGGTGGCTAATCAATCATTCCAATGCCAGTTTGACAATGTAGTCTTTATAAAGCATGGGAATGTCTCTCTAAGTGTTTAAAATTTTTCTAAATGATGTTTATGATGACCCTAAACATATCTAGAGGCAATTTATAACCTAAATCTCTGATTTTACAAATGTACTTAAGGAATAGGAAGTTTGGAATGCTCTCTTACAAAAGCTGACTGAATTTAGATATTTTGTCTATAGTGCTTGAATTCAAATCTTCTCATTGTCTTCTTTCTTGTTGGTGCTTCTTCAAGAGATTTTTTTCAATTGTGCTTGAGGTCTTGAATAATGCATTTTTATCATGAGCTCCCCCTTGATCGTTTCATAGTTCATTTTAATATTTTTAAGCCTAATTTTGTGAGTGTCTAGATCATTTGATCCAGTTTCCCTATTTTCTCGCCCTCTTTGTCATACTAAAAAAGATGGTTAAATGAAATGCATAGAATAGAACAAAAAGTGCCTCAAAGGCCATATTGTAAAGAAGTTTTCAATTGTTTACAAGTATATGAATAAAAGCAAGTATACAAGGAGTAAAAAAGGATGGGTGGATCCTAGGTCAACTAAGCTGGAGACGGGAGTCGGCTAAGGATGGTGTGGAGACAATGTTCGATCCTCTGTTGTCATGCCTTCAACCTTGATTTCTCCAATGGTCATCTTCTTCGTCATGTCCACAGATACCTCATCCAAGAGGTCTATGTGTTATGGACTCAATAACACTGAGTCATCTACTTTACTTTTATTATTTATGTTGATTTTAATTTCGAATTTTATTGATTTGTAATAAGACTTAAAGGTAGGGGTAGAATTGGGTTTTATAACCCTAACCTATGTTGATGTTAATTACCCTATTTAAGGGGTAAGGATGGAGAAATAAAGCAAGTTCGGAATTAGCATAAACTAGGGTAATTTAGGTTCTTTCTAGGCTCCCTATTCTAGGGTTCTTGGCGTGAACTCTCTTTGGTTGGGGGGTATCTAAGGTGATCGTGTGAGGAGGAAGAAGAGGAATTACCTTTCTCTTCCAAGCTGCAAGAGAAGACTATCCCTTTCACGAAAATTCCAGAAAGGGAGAAGGGTTGGTGTGAGCTAACCAGGAAGGAGGATGAATCCTGGTTGTTGGATTGGTGTTGACGTCAAGAGGTAATTCTTAATCTTGTTCCAAGTATTGAAGATTGGAATTCTGTTTCTTTTTACGTAAGGTACCAATATTGCATGGTAGAGGAAACCCTACCTTGACGTGAGTCATAAGAAAGGGGATTCCACGTTGGGGCATCAAGGAGCTCCATCGATTCTCTGGTTTCATCCATAATTAAGAAAAGGAAACTCCTTTTCAAGGGAAATGAATTCAGCAAAGAGAACAGGTTGTTCTTGGATCATTATAGTGAGTCGAACGCTCTTAACGTGTTGGATTCATCTATACCTCGCCGAGTTACTAGATCCATGGCTAGGGATCATAACACTATGCCACTATGAATGAGGATGGCAGTGATCTCCTAAGTGAATGGTAGACTATCCGCTCTTAAGTTGACAACAATGTTGACCATCCTACTGGCCATGAAGTACCCATAATCCAAGGGGACTTTTTGGAAGATAGCCATCAACCAAAAACTGTCAATTTTTTTGATCCGCGTGATCCGCGAGAAGGTTCCCTTCCTTGGGTTTAGTACATGAGTCGCTATCTCTATGACAACTCTTTGAGGCATGGTGTGGTCTCATATCCTCAACTCATAGGAGCTATCAACTGTCTGTCCAAAGAGAGTGAAGATATCATTTTGAATGTTCTGAGGGAGGTCCTCGTGGAGATCCGTCGGCCAGTTTTCATTCATATATCTCGTCATGCTCATCGCAGTGGAGCCAAGGAGATCATTCAAAGTAGAAGTCTTAACAGAGATGGGTGTTCTCTTCACGTAGGAAGAAATCTTGAGACTATGAGGCCCAAGCTCCTCAATTTCCAAATTATTGTAAAACACCTTTACGAGAAGGGGACACACTGGCCCCTCACTCTCCAGGCCTTTTTAAGGTTGGTAGAGCTCTTTAAAGCCATCAATTTTCTCTCACAAAAGGGGATATCTACTTTCATCGGTTCAAAGACAGTTTTGGTGGTAAAAGTAGAGAAATACCTTTCTCTTTGAGGTCCAGTATGAAAGTACTCCATCCAATTCGGCATTTTCTCTCAAACATCACTCTCCTTCCTCAAGTTCTTCTTCTTTGCAATTATCTTTGTCCTAATCATTTTGATTTTGTCCAATTTTGAGAGAGTCAAAAAATGAGTTAAGCCTCGGATTTTATGGAAAATTTCTCAAAAGCGAAGGTGAGATGAAGATTTGGGGTCACTGGAGCTTTGAAAAATCCACGAAAAGGGTTTTGGAATGATTTGTGATGAAGAGATGGATTAAAAATTCAATTATAATTTTTCATCTTCTTTGCTCGCACCTTGAATGATCTATCATTTTGTGTGATTGATCTATCAATCGCTTAGGTTGATCGATCAACCAATAGGCATTGATCAATCATTGACCTGTGCAGAGTGACTAAAGTGTAATCTTTTTATTTCCACTTCATTCTATTGGCACTATAATAATGGGACGTGTTCATTTGGCTGAAAATTTTCAGCCTAAGTGAATTCAGGTGGGTTGTTCATGCCTAGTTCTCCTCAAAGCTTAGAGAAATGGCCAAATACAATTGGCTAAGTAAAGATATCCACTAATTGATTTTCAGTGGGAACAAACTCAATTTTTATAACTTTGGTATAGACCAGCTCTCTAATGAAATTATGTCTAATTTCTATGTATTTTGATTGAGAGTAGTGAAACGGGTTCTTACTTAGACTTATGGCACTCATGTTGTGACACTTAACTAAAATTTATTTTTTCTCTAAGTCATAGTCATCTAGTTGTTGTTTCATCCAAAGAAGTTGAGCACAACAATTGCCACATGCTATGTATTCAGCTTCGGCAATGGATAGTACAACTAAATGTTGTTTCTTGGAAATCCAAGAGACATGCATATTTCCAAGTAATTGTCACCTACCACTAGTACTCTTTCTATCAATATTGATAGTGTTGAAAGTTAGGATTCCATGATGTATAATCACAGTAGAAGAGGATTAAGGGGTGAGATGAAGAAGAAGAAGAGTTGTGAAGATAAGGTTTTAGGAGGAGAAAAGGAAGAGTGACGAATTTGGAGGAAAAAGGAGAAAAAATAGGGTAATGGATTTGTCCAAACCCTCCCCCTTAAGTTCTATTTATAGATATCAATAGCACTAATATTACAAGAATACCCTTCATCCTAGTAAGAGTGAATAAGAGACATAAATCATAAACTAATTACATTATTGTCATATTTATGAGATGACTCTTTATATAGTATCTTGCCACCACTGTGTGGGCCTATGGGCCTTCTCCTTGGGCTTTGGGCTTAATCCCATCTTCCACACACTTGGACGTGTGGGCCTTCCTTGGTCGTGTGAGCTTGGGCAAGGAAATATATCTTCTTTGATTGCTAAGCTGACACAAATTGGAGGAAACTTCCTTATTTAGAATATTTTTCCAGCCATGAATTTTTTGAGATTTTGTTGGTATTGTGAAAGATTACAAAGAATTTGATTTAGTATCCTTGCCTAAAAAATTAAGGCAAGAAAAGATTGAAATGTTTGGCTTGGCTTGAGCAACTTGGTTTACAATATTTGATCTAGTGAAGTTGTTGATACTAGCCTTATTTTACTTGATCATACAAGAGGTGGATTAACACTTGGGCTTGCAAACTATTTGTAGACTTCAAGTTGGGATCATTGACATTATCTCCCAATTTGAGGGGGAGAATAGAAGGAGAAATATGAAGGATAAGCACATTGGAGATTGTTTGATTAATTGATTGTCAAACATCACTTCGTTCAACTTATTATGGTAGTCTATTACTCGACTTGTCTCACTCACTCACTATCAAAGCTACTATCTGTTATCCGCTACCGGCTTGATTATTACCATGGATTATTAACTTGGATTATCCTCAGCTTATTACTTGGTGCATAGCTTCCTTATTCAATGATGGACTTGCTGCAAATTATTGTATATGTCCTTATTGATCTTAAGGACTTTTACTACTTAATGGTTATCCAATGTTATATCTATTAGGTACGTGTTATTAGGGCTCATGCCCATTTCAACTGTTGTTATTGTGTCTCTCTGATTGAGACATTATTATTGAAGGACTTCTCAGTTGTTGATTATTATCAGCATTGGTTATTATGATGAAGAATAAAGTACATGGTGGCCCTAGAATATTATCTTCCAGTGATTACCCTTTACCCCCCCTCCCCCTTTATTTGGCATTTTTACTCCTACCATTTGAGAGTCGGTGCTCTATATTTGGATACCGTGATGGAGGAGATTATTACTACACTTCTAAGCAATGCCTATAGACCCACTACCTACAAAGGATAGGAGTGTGCCCAATATCCAGCGTGAGTCAAGTCTATTACTCACCCAAGAGGGCTACTTTTTTGCCTATGAAATTGAGTGAAAATTATTTTTGACTCTGACCATTTGACTAGAGTATGGAGTGATGTCTTATGGCTAGGAGTGATTTTACTCTCTCTCATACTATGTCAGCTGGGTCTCTTGGAAAAGAACAAAGAGTCCACCAGGTTAAGGGGGAGTGTTGAAAGATATGGTGGACTGCCATTTTTTACAGGAAGATCATATACAAAATTTGTAGCAAGTTGGGCGTTTATGATGTTCTCTCACCCCCGACTTGAGGGGGAGTGTTGGAAGAAGGGCCCAAACCCACACGTCCAAGTGTGTGGAAGATGGGATCAAGCTCATAGACCAAGGAGAAGGCCCATAGGCTCACACAGTGGTGGCATGATGGTAAATAAGAGTCATCTCATAAATATGGCACTGATGTAATTAGTTTATAATTTATGTCTCTTATTCACTCTTACTAGGGTGAAGGGTATTGTTGTAATATTAGTACTTTTGGTATCCATTACCTCATTCTTCCAACAGCTACCGGTAAAATCAGCATCTAAGAAATCGACTAGATCAATGGCTGAAGAGTTTGAGTACCAATGACCTAAGTTGGGTGTCTCAAGTAGATAACAGAAAATTATTTTCACTGCCACTAAGTGAGATTCTCAAGGATTAGATTGATATTTAGCACATAGGCATACCGGGAACATTATATCCGATCAATCGACTGAAATTTAATGTAGGTATCCTATCAATTTTATATAGATTTTTTTTTATCTATGGCCCTACCGGAGTTGTTTGAGTCAAGTTTTAAGGACGAATTCATGGGTGTTTCATTGACTTAAGATTTTCGATGTTGAATCTCTCAAGCATTCCCTTAGTGTATTTTGACTGATTTATGAATGTGCATTTTTGGTTTGAGTTACATGAAGTCCAAGGAAGAATGTGAGTTTTCCCATTAAACTCATTTCGAACTCATTCTTCATTACATTAGAAAATTCTTTACATTAAGGGGGATTTTTAGAGCCAAATATGATATCGTCCACATAAATTTTAATGATAATAAAGTCTTGATCATGGCTCTTAGTAAATAAAGTTATTAAGAGACACCCACGTGTGTAGGGGTAGCTGATAGATGCCAGATTCTGAGATGAGAACTAGGTTAATTATAATTGAATAACCCTTATAATTGTGTTATAAGTGGTTATTTATCGGTTTTCACTTGAAACGTGCATTTATTGAATTTGGCATTAATCATTGCTTATATTGTATATTTTTCTCTTCTGAATGATATTTCATTGTTTTTAGGGTTTATTTCTTCTTGAAATTATTTTTATGGATTTAATTACGGAATTTCAGAAGAATTTTGTGTGGAGAAGAAGATATTTACAGAAATGCCATTAGTTGGGGAGGTGATATTTTTTTAGGGCAAATCTTATTGAAAAGGGGAGACCGTCGACTTAAACAGGGGAGACCTTCTATCGAAACAGGGGAGGCCGCCCACCGAAAGAAGGGAGACCCGAGAGGATTTCCAGCCGTCGTTCGCCGCACCTCCATCATCCACCGTCGTCCGGCAACCGAGAATAGACCCGAGGAGAGCTCGAGAGAGTCTCCGTCGTGGCGAGTTCAACACTGCCAGTTTCTACTCGCCAGGCCGAGAGGTGACCCGAGAGGGCTCCTCCGGCACCGATTCCGCATTCCGACCATCCTCTAGCGTCAATTACCCATTTTCGACCATTTCTGAAGCTATTCCGACTCTGACTGAGACTCGAGAGAGCTGGTCATGGGACTTCGGCTCCATTCCGTTGTCCGCCGCACCACCTCCATCCGTGGGTTTCTATCCTTCTTCGTCGGCGTCGTCTCACATCAAGTTTTTGGCATCGTTGCCGGGGAGGCACATGTTAAGTGTATTTATTTGTTCTCCATGGTCATAGGTTAGATTTTTTTTTTTTCTTTAATAATTTTATCTTGATGATTTTTTATGGAGTTATTTTTATTTCTTCTAGTTAGTTCGTATTTTCAGTAGTTAGTTTGTTAGCATAATTTTGATAGTTAGTTTTGTTTCTTTTTGTGTTTTTATGCACGGTCGCCGCTCCCTAGGTGAACCATTAGCTCCCTTTGTTGAAGAGGTATAACATATTTGTAGGAAAACACCAGAAGTCAAGTTAGGAGCTACCATGGCCAATCAGGGTGAACCATTACAGTTACTTGCAGCCAGTGACCATAGAACCCTGAGGGATTATTTTATCCCATCCCACTTCACATCACCTTCTGGCATTATATTGCCGCCCACTACTGCCGCCAGTTATGAGTTGAAACCGGGTGTGATCCAACTCCTCCCTACATTCTATGGGTTGGAGAAGGAGGACCCTTATTACCACATCAAAGAATTTGTAGATATTTGCGCAACTTTCAAATTCCAGAATTTCTCAGATGACTCTATTCGGTAAAGACTTTTTCCATTTTCACTTAAGGATAAGGTCAAGTCTTGGCTTAATTCCTTGGAGGCGGGCAGCATTACTTCATGGGACACATTAGTCACAAAATTTTTGTCCAAGTACTTTCCCATTCAGAGAACTACAGCCCTCAGGAGAGAAATCTCCAACTTTATGCAGCAGGAGGGTGAACACTTTTATGAGGCTTGGGAGAAATGGAAGGATTTGATCCGTAGGTGTCCGCATCATGGGTTTGAGAAATGGCATTTAGTGCAATACTTTTATCAAGGTCTTACACCCCAGGTCAGATCCATGGTAGATGCAACGAGTGGTGGGAGTTTGATGGGTAAGAGTGCTAGTGAGGCGTGGGACTTCTTTGAAATGTTGAGTGATCAATCTCAGAAATGGGGTTCGTCATTTAATGTTGACAGGAGGTCCCACGAAGCCAAAAGAGGGGGTCTCTATGAGGTTAGTGAAACACCCATGCTCATGGCCAAGATTGAGGGGTTGACTAGAAAAATTGATGCCCTTATGGTGTCCAAGAGTTCAACTGTTCCTAACCCATCTACTATTTGTGCCATATGCTCTAGTTCATCTCATCCCACACAAATGTGTCCATCTAGTTCATCCTACCTAGAGCTCATTGAGGACTTGAATGCAGTCCAGAATTTTCATAGACCAAACTGGAACAATCCTTTTTCGGAAACATATAATCCGGGTTGGGCTAGGCACCCAAATTTCTCATGGTCCAAGGACCCACAGGTTGGGGGTCCTCCAGGGTTTACTCAACCCCAAGCTCCGCGCCCACTCAACAGCCATTGATTCAGCAGACTTGGGTTCGCTTTGATAGGAAAGATTGGTCCACTCGATTGGACGATGTTTCATGGGCCTATCGAACCGCTTATAATACTCCTATTGGGATGTCTCCATTTCGCCTAGTGTTCGGCAAAGCATGTCATCTACCTGTTGAGCTTGAGCATAGAGCTTATTGGGCCATTAAGGCTTTGAATTTTGATTTGACTCAAGGGGTGAGGAGAGGAAATTGCAATTGAATGAGTTGGAGGAGATACGTCATGATGCTTATGAGAATGCCAAACTGTATAAGGAGCGAACAAAGCTTTTACATGATAAATCTAATTTTCGCAAGTCTTTTACTGTTGGGCAGAATGTTTTACTTTATAACTCACGATTGCATTTGTTTCCAGGGAAGCTAAGATCCAGGTGGTCCAGTCCATTTGAGGTTACACAGGTGTTTCCTCATGGCGCTATTGAGATCCGCAATCACAGAGACGAGTCGATCTTCAAAGTTAACGGTCAGAGGCTCAAACCATATCTTGAGAATCTCCCCACACCGGAGGAGGTGATGGTGATTTTCTTGGAGGAACCTGTCCTTTCATCTTGACTATGTCAGAGTCTTGCTTACGACTATAAACTTAGCACATTGTGGGCAATCCCAATGTTTCTATCCCTTTGTACATTACAGTTTTATTTTTGGTTTATTCATTCTTATTGGGATAACCTTTGGCGTACTCTGGTCTTGATTGATTGGAGGTCCCCCACCGATGCCGGCCCCATCATGGACTCGGGGTACTCTCTTGCCGACTGAGAGCATAAATGGTTCCAGTAGTCGATGACCAGACTTTTGGTCCCTAGTTTGAGAAGTCTGTACTCAAACAACTGTTCTTGGATTGACCAGTTCGATCTTGAAGTATTGAATGAAATCCTTATGGTGAGTAACTCAAGGACTTGTGTTCAGCGCATGATTCTTGCAGCCCTCAGTGGCCAGTCACACGGAGATTTCTCCAAAGTGTGATGTGGGATAGCGGTTTCATCTACGGATGATTACCTACAGGTACGGTTGATACGAGTAAACCTTCTTCGAGGGAGACTATGTATCATTCCTGGGGGTCTTTATGACTTTTCGGTATTATTGTTGATGACCAAACACATATGGTCCCACCTATGGATTTAGGAGCCTTGAGGGAGCTTAACCCTTACTCTGCTGGAGTATAACTAGCTAAGTTGTGAGTCAACTGGAGTATAATCAGATATTTTAATGATTGTTAGTTGGTTTGTTGGTGTTTTAACTTTCCCCATTGAGGGCAATGTCAGGTTTAGGTTTGGGGGGGGGGGGGGGGGGGGGGGGGGAGAGGGGATGTGGAACAGCTCTTTTATGTCTTAGCAATGATTTTCTTTTGATTTTTGTTCGTGGTTTTCAAATTACTCCTCTTAGTATGTGGTTAACTTTAGTAGAGTTAAAATAAGTTGCTCAAATGTGTTTCAATTTTTTTTTGTAAAACTGTGTAGAATATGCCTATTAGAAATCTGATATCATTTGTTGTGATCCATGAGAATTCTGTGAGATAACTTACTATTGCATTAGACTTGGAACTTAGTTGCAAAAGAGAACATGTAAATCTAGTGTTGATCTATGTTAGTCTAAATAATCTTGTATGCCTATTTGATCTTTTTTTTTATATATATATCTCAGGGAAATTCCTTGTTGTAAGGTATAAATGCAAATGGAAATGCTCTTACTTGCAAAAGACAGATAACCTCAGAAACAGCCTGGGCAAACCAAGGGACATGCACTGGAATAGTCGATTACAAAAAATAAGTGCATGTGCAGTGAAGACGAATACAAAATGGTGGTAATACCAAAAGTATTCAGTGAAACAAAAATTACGTTGGTAATAGCAAAAATGCGTTGGTAATAGCGAAAAATGGGTTTAAATCTGGAAGCAATGAGTTTCCTTAACTTTGATGATGAATTGTAAGTTGAAAGAAGTTGCAAGTCAAAATTGAAATTTGTATACTTCTTTTGTGAGATTGTCAGACAACATGCTTACTCTACTATTTTCTCTTAATTGTGATGTGACCAGGATTTTATTGTTATTTGTTGCCTCTTTGTTCTGTTGAAGTAATTGCTTATGGGTCACATTGGTTCAGGTGGAGTAACAATGAGTGTATTTGGATTGATAATGTGCTATATTTTACACAGGTTTTCAAATTGAGCAGGGTTTCAAATGATTTTCAGATATTTTACGATACTAAGTGTTAGTCATATGCTAATGAGGAGTAAATTTTCTTCAGTTTTCTTTTTATATTGTTGATTTAGATGAATTTTGTGGGTAAATTCCATGCAAACCCTCATGAGACACAACTCATCCACTACTGTAAAGTAAGGGTTTAACGGCTTGTTGCATGCGCTAAATGCAATTGTGTTCCCTACGAAAGTGGCATTTTGTTTTCCAAGGCTTAATTTTGGTTTTGTTGTTGTTTTGCTAGGGACTAGCAAAGACTTAGGTTTGGGGGTGTGATAGATGCCAGATTCTGACATGAGAACTAGGTTAATTATAATTGAATAACCCTTATAATTGTGTTATAAGTGGTTATTTATCGGTTTTCACTTGAAAAGTGCATTTATTGAATTTGGCATTAATCACTGCTTATATTGCATATTTTTCTCTCCTGAATGATATTTCATTGTTTTCAGGGTTTATTTCTTCCTGAAATAATTTTTATGGATTTAATTATGGAATTTGAGGAGAATTTTGTGTGGAGAAGAAGATATTTACAGAAATGCCATTAGTGGGGGAGGTGATTTTTTATAGGGCAAATCGTATTGAAAAGGGGAGATCGTCGACCAAAACAGGGGAGGCTGCCGACCGAAAGAAGGGAGACCCGAGAGGATTTCCAGCCATTGTTCGCCGCACCACCGTCGTCCACCGTCGTCCGGCAACCGAGAACAAACCCGAGGAGAACTCGAGAGAGTCTCCGTCGTGGCGAGTTTGACACTGCCAGTTTCTGCTTGCCAGGCTGAGAGGTGACCATAGAGGGCTCCTCTGGTGCCGATTCCGCATTCCGACCATCCTCCGGCGTCGATTACCCATTTTCAACCATTTCCGAAGTTATTCCGACTCCGACCGAGACTCGAGAGAGCCGGTTAGAGGACTTCGGCTCCATTCCGTCATCCGCCGCACCACCTCCATCCGTGGGCTTCTGTCCTTTTTTGCCAGCATCGTCTCTATCTCCGGCCACTCGCTCTTGCAACCCGAAGCCATCAATTTCTGAAAATTGCTGCACCCGTGAGAACAAGCTGTGCTACCCGAGCGAGAGGAAGGAGAAGGGGAGTAATCCGTCATTTTGTAATTTAATTTTCCTATAGTTTGAACTTAGGTTTTGAATGTTTATTAAATTTGATTTGAGAATTAATTATTATCGAATATTTTTTTTCCAGATATTTGATTAAATTAGCTAGTTAGGGTAGGATTGTAATTTAGGTTAGATTTTGGTATTTTAATCCGATTTCTGTCTTTCACTCTATGCGCCCAAGAGGGGCTAGACGCAAGGATTGAGAAATCAGATTCGTGATTACGTGGCGCTCGAGAGAGGCACAAATCACGATAAAATCCAGAGTTGATAATTTTAGCATCATCACAATAGAAAATTGATTCTTTGCATTCTATTGTAATATGATCTCTGTCATTAACTTCAGGCGCCCGAGAGGGGCTAGGCGCAAGGATTGAGAATCCGGATTCGTGGTTACGTGGCGCTCGAGAGAGGTACGAATCACGGTAAAATCCAAAGTTGACGTTTCCTGTTGTGCAAGTAGTTAATTAGATTATTGTTTGATAATTTAGGATATAATTAGTGTTTAGTTCAGATTAATTCATCATATTTGGTTAGGCTAGTTGACTGAAGAATACATAAAATTCAGCCCTCTCTGTGGATATGACCATCGCTTCCCGCTAGATTACATGAACAATTCGTACGCTTGCGAGGTATAAAAGCCGATGTAAACAAAATTTCACATCAATAGCATGGCTAGTAAACTATGAGAACTTCCATAGACATGGCATAGAGTTATAATTATGCAGGTTGGAGTATTTCCTCTTATGTCTTCTTCCTTTTGAAGCATGTGGCCCTATGGCATTATAATCATTATAAACACCTTTCCAGAACTCTAAATAAAACCTCAAGGCATGGGGTAGATAATTCAAGCCTCTTCCTCTTGGCTCAAATTTGTCCATACACCTCTCTCTCTCTTTTCCTCTTCCTTCTCTCCCTTGGTTTATTCTCTCCTCTCTCCAAAAATCAAGAGTTCCTCTGTTCTCTCCTTCCCCTGATATCTCTTGTATCTATTTGTTGGCCCTAGAAATCAATATGGTATCATAATTGGAAAAGATATGAGATGGAAAATGAGAAGAATATGGAGAAGAAAGGGAGGATGAAGAAGAAGAAAAACAAAAACAAAAAAGAGTAGTTTCTCGTTTTTCCAAGTTTTTCTTTCCAAATTCCTATTTCTCATTAGATGTTTTACTCTCTTAACATATCTTTATTATATAAAATTATATACCTTTGGAAATATCTTTGAGTCTAGTTTCCAATTCAAAAAGAAACGTTAAAATCAAAATTTTCTAGAAAGAGAAATCGACATCTAAAGCAGCAAATATCACACATAAGAAAAGTTTTGTGTAGCACCTTAAAGCCTCAAATTACTGAACGGTTTGTACCAACATTACTGAGGATATATATTAAGAATTATATCTCAAAAAAATGCTATGTGAGTCTACTTTCTATCCTGGTAAATTGTTTCTCAATCTGATCTTTATAGAGAGAGATCTCTACATTAGAAGAATCGAAAGTCATTCTAGTAGGCTATTACATGCAAAGATCGATTTTTTTTATTCACTTTTTGAGTTGCTAATGTTGGTTAACTTTCCCATTTGTTTTCAAAATCTAGTCAAGATTTTTCCAACTTGAGATGTTTCCTTCCTTAAAAAATTATTTTGTTTGATCTCACATTACATTAGTTTCCTTAAGAGAAATCTTTCCCATTATGATTTTAGTTTTCTTTTTTAACAAAGTCTGAAAATTTTGAATTAGAAATTCTTGTTTTATCATTCTAAGTTCTAAATCTTAGAGTCTTAAAACCTCTCTCATTCCATAAATTAGCTCTTACATATTTTCTTTTCAAATTGGTCAAGTTGTGTTAAAAAGTAATTGCCATTATTTTGTTCCATCTCAAAACTTTCTTATTGGGTTTTTAAAGGTTTCCTTGATCATCATATTCATAGAGGAATTATTTTTTTTATCTCCCTCTTGTGTAAAACGTGGTAACTTTTTATCCATCTATTGGTCTAAAAGCACCTCCTTCTTACTAGGAAGTATGAAGAGCTGCATTGTGCACCTCCTTCCTTTTGAAGTATGTGAGCTATCTTTTTATTCACACCCTTATTTCCTTGAAGTACTTTCTTCAATTTATTTTTGTTTAAATCACTTCAGAGCAATAGCTATAGACCCAATACCTAAAAAGTATAGGAGTGTGTCCAACATCCAACTCGAGTCAAATCTTTTTATTCTTAATTGAAGAGGTGTTTTTTGTTTGATCTACCCTTAAAATTGTGAGTAGTCTCTTTGTTGTACCTTAAAATTAGGCTATTTTTCTGCCTTTGAAATTGAGCAGTGTGTTTCAGACTATGACTATTTTAATTGGTGCTAAGAGGTTAATCATAAGGCTAGGAGTGATTTTTCTTCTCTTATTGTTAGAAGGTGGGACCAAACCCACCATGCCCACACAAGGCGTCATGATGAGACATCACATGAGGTGGAATCTTCATGAGGTGTCATCACATGAGGTGGAAGATTTGGTAATCTTCCATGATTAATGTAATTGATTGATGTAATTTATCTTCCTTGATTGATGTAATTATGAATCCTAATTGATTGAGGAGTTGCCCTAAATATGTAATGGAAAAAAAGTATAAATAAGGGCCTTGGTTGAAGGGTTTCAATCAAATCTCTCTTCCCTTGTCCAAATTTGTCCAAGCTCTCTTAGCCTAAAGGTTCTCTCCTTTTTCTCTCTTTCTTCCTTTTGTACCCCAGTTCTTTTTCTCCTCCTTTTTTTCTCTTCTTCTCTCCCTCTATTACTTTGCTTGAGAATTTAATCATGGGGTCTTGAATTCAACATAGTATCAGAGTAATGAATTTTGGATCCCTACATCAAGATGATACTCTAAAGTTTCTATGATAAAAACTACTCATGCAAGGCTACTTGTGAAGCAAAATTGAAGTTTGTTGGGATAAAATTCTTGTTCTCATTATTATTATCTATTGATGGCTTCTTGATTGCTGTTTTTTATCTTTCGAAGATAGTTTAGTGTTTATCCTCTTCATCCTATGAGAATATTGAGATTCATATCTCTTGGTTTGGAAGAAACTTGTAAAAGCTGGACTTTTTTAGTCAGTTTGCAAGCTTTTTGGTTGAAATCATTTACGTTGAATTTATTTTTATTTTTTTTTGCATGGAAAGCTACTGTTAGTGCATGCAACCTTTGTCTATTTAAAATCCATTCTCTCATACTTGTTATGATCCCAGTTTGATATTTTTTGGTTTTAAAAAGTTTTGCGGAAAGGCATGATAATTCTTCCTCCCTCAATGCTCCTTTGAAGAGCAGTTTTTGAAGAACCAAGATTATTTAGTTCTTTGATTCAAAACCACTAGTCAAGCCATTAGTTTTCTTGCTCCTTTATCTCCCTCCCACGTTGTGGATCATAGGAGATTTACTTGCCCAATGATTTCAAGAAAAAAAAGGCAAGAAAGTTGTTTTTTGACTATTAAGTTTGGCTCCATTCAAGGAAGGAAACTTCCTCTTTTAGAAGCTCCTTTGTCCAGCCACGAATTTTGTGAGATTTGTTGGTTTTTGGAAAGATTACAAGAATTTAATTTCATATCCTTGAGTATTACAACAAGGAAATACTGATTTTTTTGGCAAATGGTGCTATGATACAAGGGAAAATTACCTTATTTATATTTTGGAAGTGATTGATTTTATGAAAGATCTTCTAAAAGATCATGATTTGGTGGATAATTTGTTTATCACTTTTAAGGCATTTTTATGGCTAGCCAAGAGTTTCTTCATTAAGTTCATGATTAATTGACTAAAGTCAATAATTGATTTCAAGTTGCAATTGGAAGTTTGGGCTTGGATTCTCCCTTGAGTGGAGTTGGTTCAAGTTGACTCCTATTTGGTTGTTTTATTTTGTTTGGTGAGGCTTGAAACTTACCTTCTTTCTTCATCCTTTAAAAGTTTTACTCCCATGGTTGAAGAACATATTGGAAGTAAGACCAATATTCTGAAGATTACCACCATACCCTTGCAAGGGATATCCAATTACTTGAATTGGTCTAAATTGGTTTCATGATTTCCTATCACAAACGACCTACTAGGCCACCTCACCAAACTTGGGCCACCCATTGATGAGGAAGATATTGCCTACACCAAGTGGTTAAAGAATGACACTTTGGTAATTAATTTGTTCATTAATAACATGGAAGAACTTGTCTCCAACATTGTTGTCCATCTAGACATAGCTAAGAAAATTTGGAAAACATGTGCTAAGTTGTACGCTAACTCTGACAACTTACAAAGGCCATATGACATTCTCTAAAGTATGTTTAATACTAAACAAGGAGAAAATGTTCATGAGTATTTGGCTCATTTTGGAGGCCTTCTTCAAGAATGGAAGCTACCTCAACCTAACTCCATTGATGTCTTTGTCCAAGACAAGCATAAGGAAGCCTTGGCCATGGCCATTTGTTTAGCAAATATTAAGTTGTATCTCGAGGTTGCTAAAATTGAGCACCTTTGCTATTCCCACCTTTGATGATGTATGTGACACATTACTCTGCATTCCAGAGTCCTCTTCCCCTTCTCCCACTGAAGTATCATCCACTATGTACTCTGGTAATAGGGAAACATCAACCAACCGTGGTCTAGGCCATGGAAGAAATTATAGTGGAGGACGAGGAAGAGTTGGAAGGAATGGTTCCTTCTAAATAGAAGGCAATGAATGCACCCATTGTGGGACATTTAGCCACACTATTGATCGGTGTTGGAAAATCCACAACATGCCAAAATGGCCCAAGTCCAATCAAGCATTAGTAAGTCGGACAAAGGAAGATAAGTCTGCCCCACCAACAGAAAAGAAGACCCTTACCGATGATGAGTATGGCTTATTCCAAAAAATGAAAACTTTGATGGTCTATCCTCCAAGTTCCTCCTCTACTACTGCTACCACCACCGCTTTAGGTATGCTCTCTACCACTTTCTCCTCTTTATCCTAGATAATTGACTCCTGTGACATGTAACAAAAGTCTACTCCACTCTGTCTCTCCTTGTCTCTTAGATAAATTTGTTACCATAGTTGATGGATCCCAGACTAAGGTTCTCAGGAAAGGATCTACTTCTGTTATGCCATCACTTCTGCTCAAAGATATCCTTCTTGTTCCTACTTTTCCCTTGAACCTTGTATCTATTAGTAAGCTTATTCGTCATTTTAGTGGCTCCATCACCTTCTCAGCCACTTCCTGTGTGTTTTAGGATCTTACAACGAGGCAAGTGATTGGTGGAGGTCGTTAACAAGGGGGGCTCTACTACCTGGACATGCATCCAATCAATGTCGTCTCAACCAAGCACACCAAGGCAAGTCTATGGCACAGTCGATTTGGACATTCATCCTCCAAATCACTTCATCTTTTGTTTCCTACTTTTAAAAATTTGTCAAATTTAAATTGTGAAGTGTGTCAATTGAGCAAATACTAGAGGATCACTTACTCTCCTTGGCTTGAACCTAAAGGTGTTGCTCCCTTTTCGTTGATTCACTCAGATGTATGGGAGCCTTGAGTGTCTCAAATATTTCTCGAATTAAGTACTTTATTACCTTCGTTGATGCTTCTATTCATACCACATGGCTATTTCTTTTTAAAGAGTGCTATGAAATATCATCAATATTTAAATCCTTTCATGCTATGGTAGTCACTCAATCCGGTCAAAAAATAAAAGTACTTCAGTTTGATAATGCCAATGAATATATCTCTAGTGATATTGACTCCTTCTATCAAGCAAATGGCATTATCCATCAGACATCTTGTGTCTATACCCCCCAATAGAATGGTGTAGCATAACAAAAGAAATGTCATCTTCTTGATGGAGCTCACAACTTATTATATACCATGAAAGTATCATACTTTTACTAGCCACATGTCATCCTTACTGTGTGCTTTCTTATAAATAGGTTACCCTCTTCTATTCTTGTCATCAATCCCCATATTCATTATTGTTTCTACATGGTGATCCTTTTTCACTTCCCTTAAAAGTCTTCGGGTGTACATATTTTGTTCATGTTACCTCACCACAACATCGCAAACTTGATATAAAATTTGTCAAGTGTATCTTCTTAGGATACTATCACACGTAGATGAGTTAATATTTACCACAATTCTACTCTCCAAAGGTTACTTGTATCTAGGGATGTAACCTTTTTCGAAGACTCTTCATACTACTTAGAAAGTGCCCCTCCAGGTCTTTCCTCTATACCAGCCTCTCCTCGACTAGTTGTGCCCTATGCTGCATAAATTGGAAAATGCTTTCCTCAATGGGGATATAAAGGAAGAAATTTATATGCAACATCCACATAGATTTCTGGTTGAGGGGGAGTTGGTATGTCAATTGAAGAAATTCCTCTATGGTATGAAATAGTCTCCTCATGCATGGTTTGATAAATTTAGCCAAGCTTCTGTTGTCTCCTTCCCTTGAGATCTCTTGTGTTTATGTGTTGGCCCTAGAAATCAACAAAAGTCTTATCCACGATTCCTCTCTTATAGCCATTTTTTTCTAAGAATTTGTTCAATATTTCATACCATGCTCTTGGAGCTTTCTTTAATCCATACAATGCTTTATGTAATTTGTATATTTTTGGAAGATATGATGTAATTAGGGTGGTACTAATGTAATTAGTTTAAATTTTTTTGTCTCTTCTTCACTCTTATTAGGATGAAGGGTATCAAAACAAAACAATAATTTCCTCTTCTCTTGGACATGTATCATATTATCTCCTCTCTCTTTCTCTTCTTTCTTCTTTCTTCTTCCTTCCCTCTTTTGCCTAAAATTATTATCTATGGAATCCTAAAAATCAACATGGAATCAAAGCTATGATTTTCAGGATTCAAATTATTTTCCCTTTTGGATTATGCATCATGAAACCATTGTTATTTTGATGAAATCTGATGGAGTCTTATTCTGAGATGAAGGATCCCTTTCTCTGTTTGTTTACTTCTACTCGGTGAATCAGTTTGTAAAGCATAATCAGATTATACTCTGATTGATTTTGAGAGCTCAATCTGCTGCCTCATCTCTGTTGTCCCTCTACTGGTTCTGCCAAGAGCTATCGATTTCCAGCTAGCACGTTCTCTGCTAGATAAATTTATTTTTGGAAAGTTCTCGAGATTGATCACTTTGATGCTGCGTAATCTTTGATATGTTGTAATCTTCATTGCTTTTTTTTTGGAATCTCCTTGGGTCGTCGCTATGCTGGAGTTCTTTCTCTGGCTCTTCTTCAATGCCAACTCCGTTGCTGCTATATCTTGGTGATTTCCACTTTGGGAGGACAACAACTTACTGATTTTAGAAACTCAAATTAAACAGTTTTTGGTTGAAAATAGGACCAGAGATCAATTCTGCGCTAGCATCGTACTCAATCTTGACAAAATTATTTTGATTAAGTCACTCAATTAGGGTGAAATAATCCCTCTCTAGTGGATTGTTTGTCCATGTTGTTCAAAACCAGCAATCACAGGGAAGAAGGAGACATTGGTTCCTCTATCTGCTGGCATCTTCTCAATTCTTGTTGTTGTCGATGTTGTTGATTTATCGTCTTATCCATTGTTGTGTTGTTGTGCCTAGACAATGAATCAATCTACTAAAAAATTCCTATTCGATGTTGCCCCTGTGACATTGTCTTTGCCTACAATTCTTGCTCTGTTAATCCAGAAGTTGTCTTCCTTCGCTCCCTTATTTCTACCTCTGCAGGATCATTACTGAGCTATCTCTGTCACCCCATTAGTGCCACCCTAATAACATCATATCTTCCAACATATACATGGTCAAGCATACTCACATCTTCAAATCCTTTGGGTTGTTCAATATATACCTCTTCTTGGATGTACCCCCATTTAAGAAAGCACTCTTTACAATCCATTTGGTACAATTTGAATTCCATGTGACAAGCATAGGCTAGGAGGATTCAAATTGCCTCTAGTCATGCCATGGGTGCATAGATTTCTTTGAAATCTATACCTTCTTCTTGGTTTTATCCTTTGGCAACTAACCTTGTTTTCTTTCTGACTACTCAATTTCTTCATTTGCTTTATTCCTAAAGACCTATTTTGTTCCTATAACTTATTGATTTTCGGGTCTAGGTACTAGAGTCCAAACTTTATTTCTTTCAAATTGATTCAATTCTTCTTGCATTGCCATAATCCAAAAGTCAGTTTTTTGGGATTCGGCTTAGCATTTGGGCTCTATTTGAGAAATTAAGGCACTATTTGTCATAGTCTCATGAGTTGATCTTGTAGTTACAATCTTGCCTTGAGGGTCACCTATAATTTGTTCTAGAGGATGATCAGCCATAAAGTTATAGTTCCTTGGCTTCACAGATGACGCTTCTTGGTATTCAGGTCATATGGGTTCTCTTCAAGATGTTAAGAGAGAAATTAAATTAAATTAGAAATTTAATTAAATAATAATTTTAAAAATTAATGAAAATTCAATAAAGTGATTGATTCGTCATGATTTCCTAAAATCAAGAGAAAATTGTGATTGATTTTGATTTCTTAAATTAAGGAATCAAATAATCCTTTATTAGCCTATAAATAGGTTTGTATTAATTGTAAAATTTATTAAAAAATCTCTCTCTCTCTCTCTCTCTCTCTCTCTCTCTCTCTCTCTCTCTCTCTCTCTCTCTCTCTCTCTCTCTCTCTCTCTCTCTCTCTCTCTCTCGATGCATTAGGCCCCTAGAGTTGAACCACATAAAATTAGTTTGTGCTTTTTGTTCCTTTCATCTTAAATTTTATTTTCGCATGGAAATTTCTCATGGTATCAGAGCCGAATGATAGATTTTGGCTATTTTTTTTTCGCAGTTAATTTTTGTGCGTTATTTATTCCGTATTTTTTCATTCAAATTGATTTATGCATTAGATAGATCCACTTACCACGATCAATTTGCCTCTTATTTCATCAAAATTCATTGAGAAATGGTTTATAATTTTGTATTTTTCATCAAAGGGTATCATGTTCTTGAACCACTTTTTTTGTTACAATATAGTAGTTTTTTAATTAAATTGAAGGATAGGTTTGAAAGATGACTCAAATTAGAGTATTTTCGCTCTTGTTTCATAAAAAATCATCAAGAAATGATGGTGCAATTGAGATTTTAAATCCCTAGTGTGTTTTGCATCGACAGGAAGAGGACAAGCCAGTGTGGCTCGCCCAAATAGGCTCGCTGGCTTGCGCATCCGGTTTCAGAAATCGGCTCTGACTCTGGAATCATGTGCAGATTTGATATGATGGTATCAGGTCCATTGCACTTAACTGCATGTTTATCCAACACGTGGGTTCAGTTCCGACTCGAGAATACCTTGCACAATCCGATGCGTAGTTGCCGATCCACGTTGGAAAATCAACAAAGAATCTGCCTAAACATATTGGTATCTGCTTAAGTATCCGCTTTGCATTCCATTTCTTAGATCCAGATTTGACATGTAGATCCGATGTGCGATCCAAATAGAAGATCTGACTCGTTACGCTATCCTTGACTATTTTTTGTTTGGTTTTCTCATTTTTAACCTGAACCAAACCAATTTTTTGTTTAAACAAAAAACTCTCATATTTTCCTCATTTTTCATTCAATTGTTATGACATTTTCACTGATATTTTTCTAAAAAAAGTCTATTTAGTTTTTTAAAAAGGGGGAAGAATTGAGAAGGGATTTATTTATTCAATCAGTAAGAGATATTTGTTCTTTTTGGTATTAGGAATAGGGATTGTGTGATGGATACAATATCATCTCCTAAACCATTTTAAATATCATATTAACATTTTTTCCATACACCATTTACCACTATTTTCATATACTATCTACCACTATTTCATCTCATTTTTTATCACATTATTTTCTTGTATAATTTTTTTTACAAGATGGATTTAGGACGTGCTAGTCGGATGGCCCCCTCCATAGTCATTACCATCTCATCAAGATTTTGTCCATCCCATATGACACTTCATTGCACCATCAACAACGCCAAGCACAAAGAAAGTCCCCTTCACAAGATAGAGGTTCTATCCTGCAACACAACAAGTTTTAATTACTCTTATCCCCAATACAACTTGAAGGGAACTGTTAAGAGAGAAATTAAATTTGAATTAAATTAATTTCAAAATAAAATTTGAAATTAAATTATGTAATAAATAAGGAAAATAATGACAAATCAATCAAGAGAATGATTTATCATGATTTCCTAAAATCAAGAGAAATCTTGATTCATTTTGATTTCTTAAATTAAGGAAGTTTGAATCCTTAATTAAGGAATCAAATAATCCTTCATTAGCCTATAAATAGGCTTGTATTAATTGTAAAATTAATTTTAATCCAATAAAATTTCTCCCTCTCTCTTTTCATCTTTGGATTAGGCTCCTAGGGTTGAACCAAGTAAAATTGATTTGTTTTTTTTGTTCCTTTCATCTTCAATTTTATTTTCACATAGAAATTTCTCATAAGATTTTGGTCTTGAAGTGGAAGTCTCGGGGATGAATTGAAGGGGTTTCCCTCTTTGTCAGCAGAAATTGGAGTTAGAGTTGGATTTGGCAAATCAAATTCATCAAACTCAACATGAACTGACTCCTCTACTCTCATAATCACATTAGAAGAGGAATAAGGGGTGAGAAGAAGAAAAAAACTTGTAGAGAGAAAGTTTTAGGAGGAGAAGAGGAAGAGTAGCGAATTTGGAGAAAAGAGGAGGAAGATTAGAGTAATGGTCTTTTCCAAACCCTCCCCCTTAAGTTGTAATTATATATATCAAAAGTACTAATATTACAAGAATACCCTTCACCCTAGTAAGAGTGAATAAGAGACATAACTCATATAATTACATCAGTGTCATCTTTATGAGATGACTCTTTATTTACCAGCATGCCACCACTGTGTGGGCCTATGGGCCTTCTCCTTGGTCTATAAGCTTGAGCCCATCTTTCATACACTTGGACGTGTTGGACTTCCTTGGTCGTGTGGGCTTGGGCCCATCTTCTAACACTACAAAATACAAAAGTGCACTTAAAATCCAACATGAGTCAAGTATTTTTATTCACCTAGTGGTGATCTTTTTCTAAGCTACCCTTAAAATAGCAAGTAGTCTTGTTTTCATGCCTTAAATTTGGGTTTCTTTTGGCATTTGAAATTGATAGAATTTTCTTTTTCAGACTTAAATTGTTTTGACTAGAGTATAGAGTTTTGTCATTTGGCTAGGAGTATTTTTTTTTCTCCCATATTTGCTTTGTGCAAGTTGGGTCTCTTGAAAAAGAAAGAGTGATCCCTAACTTAAAGAGAAGTAGAAGAAGTATAAAAAGAGGTATTGAGGAGTCTACCATGAAGAATTCCATGAGTTATAGATAAAGTTTTATATTATTATTAATATAGAATAACCAAGTAAGGGAGAGAGCTAAAGATGAAGAATTTGCGTCCTTCAAATTTTTTTTAAATCAAAGCTTCAAAGTCCAAAGATCATTAAAGACTAAGAATTTTTTCTTTGTAGCTGAATTTGACAACTCCACCTTGAGGGGGGACGTTGAAGAGATAATTATGGTAGAGTCTTACATAACTCTCATTACTAGGAAATCTTACATAGGATGAATTAATATGAAGGAATCATATAGGAGTCCCACGGGAATGAGTTTGACACAAGGAGATCTTTTAGTGTTATTAGTTATCTTTAATAGTTGTTTATTTTCTTTCTAATTAAGAATTCTATTTTTGGTGTAACTAGGACACGGGGTAGTTAAATTTTATTCTAATCCTAGATATTTCCTATGTTATAATTTAGAAGTCCATTGTAGTCAAATTACGCACAATTAATGTATTACTTTCCTCTCCTAAAATATTAACATATTGAAACAATTTAGAACCCGTGTTTAAATAGAATGCTAACTGAAGTTAGTCTATGTGAGAGAAAGACACTTTGATAGAGAGAGATGAGATGTGTCCTAATGTCATTCCTTTGATTGATAAGAATTTTTCTCCACAACTCTATAGAGCAAACTTCCCAAACTAACTAGTCTAAAATATGCAAGTGTCTTTGGCATGTCTTTTTTTGGTAATCAACACTATAAATGTATTATTTGCAATGTCATCCATTTTGGCCATAAGCATAAATTTGTTAATGGACTGAAAAGATCTTCCTTAACTAATTTCCAACAAACCCAATAAAACATTAGCTGAAATACATTTGGGTCAAGGACCCTATAAGAATCCATAGAAAATACAAACATTTCAGATTTCCTTCATTGTGATAGGAGCAAGGATGGCCTTGTTTTGTACATGCATCTATTTTGGATTGTTGAAAGTAGGGTTGGAAGCGAGCAGTAAGATGCATGAGACTAATGATCAAGTCGGGTAAAGAGAGATTGAAAATACTTATGTCATGTGGACTTCTTCAAGCATATCATCATTAATAAAGATATTCTGGACATCCAGTTGATAAAGAGACTATTTAAAATTGGCAATTTAGAGAGAAGTATGAGTTAAGTTTAGCAACCAAAGAGAATATCTTTTCACAATTCACACCATAAGGTTCAATATATTCCTTTGAAACCAATCTGGCTTTTAGTCTTGCAATGTTGCCATCAAGGTTGTATTTGATAGCAAAAGCTCACCTAGAAGAAAATGAAGTTCTATGAGATAAACTAGAAATGGACACAAAGAAGGAACTAATGTCTTTAATTTAGGTAAAGAATGATGATCAAGCCTATTGTGCCACTATGATTCTTGTTAACCACATGTTGTCATTGTTAATTTTGTTGCCCAAATAGTAGTCCTCCTCACTCATGGCCTCCACCAATCACCTACTTGGTCTGTAGGTCTTGAAAAACACAGTGAAATGGAAAAAAATATTACAAACCAACCAAGTTTCTTAGTCAATTGATTAACAGAAAAGATACTTAATGGAACTTTAGGCACAAAAAAGAATATTAGAAAGAGATAAGAATGTTGAGAGATGGCTAGACCCAAATCTTGGAACTCGATTTGAGATCCATTAACAATTGATACAAAAACTTATCATTAGCGGCAAGCAAACAAAGAGCCTGTCAAATGTTCATAAGCACCTGAGTCAATAATCCAAGGGGAGTATAAAGAATGTATACTTGTTGCAACAATTATGGTAGGAGTAGTAGTGGAGGCAGAGTGTAATATACTATTGATTTTCTGTAAGGCTTCATATTTCTCATTGGTAAGAACTTGTTTACCTTTGGAAGGATCTGGAGTTAAGATTTGATTTGCCTATTTCATGTGTGATTGATGTGGCAAACAACATACGAGGTATATGGTCTTCCCTTCGAGCAAATCATCACAATGATCATGGATGTGTACCAAGTTAAGTTTGGGTTTGGAAAAGTAAGACGAGAATGAGTTCACGAATATAATCGGAGAAAAGGAGCCCTATGAGGATGAATGCTCAATAGATGAGCCAAGTCCTAACGGTGACAAGACCCAACACTATGCTTTAGTGAAGATAAAGAGAGGTGAAGGCTCCTTAAGCATTGAGGATGACATGGCCGAAATGAAACCAACCGAATTAGAGCTCAAGGATGGACAACTCAAGCTCATATGGAAGAACTTCTTTACACCATCCTTGCTTGTATCACACCTGCACCTCCATGTCCATCTCCACCAGAGTAGTAGAGTCTGACCTTCCTTAGATTTTTGTCTTAGGTTGACATCATTATGTACTTTTGTCTTTTTATATTATCCTTTGTAATTAATTTTGATGTGTCAATTGTAATGCCAAATTTGTAATTTATGGAAAAACTATACTTTGGTCTCTAATTGAGCTTAAAATTTTTATTGCCTCCTCAATAAATGACAAAAGGGG